>NC_057940.1:33402110-33709610 GCF_018555375.3 Anguilla rostrata | reverse complement strand
GAGTCCTAACAGAAGCGTCCACAGCGGGGTCAGGGCAGGGACGCGCCTGCAGTAACACTGTCGGGATGGGCTCGGTAACAGAGAGCGGGCCAGGGCGCTAACGCAGACAGCGCTGGCGAGAAGCTTGCGCGTTCCACAGCGTTTCTAGGAAGTGAAACTCAAGCGGCGGGGATGCATTATTCATCCCGCCGTGCGGCGAATCGAGGCGATGACGCCTCGGCGAAGGACCGGAGAATCAAACGCTGCGGCCGGAGACACCTTGCGCAACGCGTCAGGAAGCGACGCCTGTTCTCGCCGAAGAGGAGGACCTGGACATACAGGGGAAGAAGCACGCCTAACACGGCACCTCGGCCGGGTGTAAAACCGTGCCCGCGTGTCCGCCCGACGGGAGCCCGGGGGCGCAAGCTCACCATTTCGTTGGGGTAGCGAAGCACCACGGGCTGCACGGGCACTGCAGGGATGAAGGCTCCTGTGAAGGAACAGAGACGCAGTCAGAGAGAACAGCCATGAATCCCCCCCCCCACACACACACACACACACACACACACACACACACACACACACACACACAGACACAGTCAGAGAGAACAGCCATGAATCCCCACTCCACACCCCCCCCCCCCCACCCACACACACATCACTGCCGTCCTCCCTGGGTCACCTTTGGCCTCCTTAAATCACCGGTAACCATCCCAGTTAGCCATCAGTCTACTCACTGCAGGACTGGAGATCTATGAAAGGCTTCGTACAGACGAGGTTAAAATGAATGCAGCTACACCCCATATGAAGGCATGTGGTTGCTAAGAATATGCTATGATATCACTGGCAATTAAAATAGCTAAAATGGCATACATATTAAATAGGAAGACATTACACGTGCAATAAAGTGTAAGTACTTATCCTTCCTGAATTTGTCTATTCCATTCAAACTTACGGGAAGATGTGTCTGTGTTACGAGCCAACTGTGCAATGGAAAGACATAAGTGTGTGTGCTTACCATTACAAACTACCCCCAGGCCAACACATTCTCTCCTACTAATAAATGGACAGTTTTTATACCATCATCTACGGCTTGCGTTTTACGGTACCACCCAACAATTAGCTACCCTATAATCTTTAAGACAGTCGAATGTGAGAGAAGGTTTGTCAGTCTTATGAGATAGACAGCTCAATGAACTACCACCCGCGAGTACAAAATGACACAAACATGTTCTCCCGCACTGTTTGCAGAAGCCATTGTGCGGGTCGTACGCGTGCACTGTTCCATTGCAAAGGAAAAAACGCTCACTCTTCTAGCTCCTTAGTCAAATCTTCCAGTGAACAGGTTCTTCCAAATCGCCCGCTAAAGAAACTGCTTTGCATGCCCTGACACCAAGATCTGATGGGAGAGGTCGCTGCTATTACATGTGACTCAGAAAAGGTATTATCACTGATCTTGCCTCCCTCGCACTTCACAGATGAATCCCATTTGCATGAGACCAGCAAATCGCAAACAGTGAGAGCAGCAGGTATCAACCCACAATTACTGCTTCTGAATTCCCTTCAAGTTCTATTCGAAACTGCACACACGACTGAACTGCAGATTTGTGTAAATTTTGAGAACTGTACAATCAATATCAATAGGGGATGGAAAGAGGGGGGGAAGTGGCATAATGAGATTTATTTTAAATTAGCAGAACGTTACCCTGGTTGTGTTGGTGGACTGAATTGGAGTAATGGAAAGCAAAGGAGCAAGGCTAAATGTCTGCTTGCCCTTAAACCAAAGAAAGCTAATCAGAATGTCCATGATACTGGGCCTAACATCAGCCTGCTCTCCACCAAGGTGTATCAGCGCAAATCTGTTACAACTGCTACAGACCTGTATATGCCTACTGTACTTCAGACAACATGCACTCACCACTGGGCAGATTGATTAAGATTGAAGCCTTCTCTCAATAAGGTTATTCATACTCTTAGAGGAATGCTCTGCACAGTGCATAGTCAATTTTGTATATTAAAGCCAGAGGCAATACATTTACAGATTTTGCACTTTTATAACGCATGCTTTATATTTGGGACCACATATCTTGCATCACCCTATCAGCAGAGCTTATCCACAAACTGTAGGTACATACATAGCAAACAATTTTTAAACTAGTGTGATTTATAAATAGACCCTGCATTAGAGTATATATTACAGAGTGTAGAGCGTACAGTATATTGCTACAATCCCTTAAGGAAATGAATCTCATTTTCAACTGATAACTCCAGGTCACATACTTACTACTACACCATTACATCATAATACTACCCCTATGGCTCAGTTGGTAGAACATTGCGCTGACAATGCAAAGGTACTAGTAGGTTCAAACAGGGGAACACATATGCTGAAAAATGTATGCATTCATATACTGTACCTTGCTCAGGACAAAAGACTCTGCTAAGAAGTAAATATATACATACATATATAGTATGTACAAATAGGGGCCTGTATATATGTAATCATAAATATTTGTCCATATGTAATTGACCAATTAAGCAAAGTAATTTAAGTTAATTTTTCATGGGAAATCCACAACACTGTAATGGCGTAACATGGCTATAACAAAATCTGAATTTGGTGAGCCCGTGGCGATTGCAGTCCACCACTGAAATTATACTGAGATTGGTAGAATGGCAGAGATATCAAGTTTCAAAAGTGGCTGTTTTACATAAGACAGCTGACCAACACACCTAGAGTGGTTCGCCATTAACAGACGATCAGCCAATTTTTCCGCACCAGCCCGAATTAGCCACAGCGAACCGCTTGGTCGAGGAGAATATTATTGACAAGAAACTCCACATTTTCTTTCACCATTAATTCAGATGGACTACATGAGGTGTATGACCCCAAAAATGGATTTAAAAACAAGACCGTTAAAAAGAAATCATTCCACGGTCCTGTTCATAAAATTGAGGCCTCATTTCTCTTGTTCATAACCCGACCAGGTTAGCATTCAACCAAAGGCATCAACATCTGAACTGGACAACCTCGGGCTTTAATCGTGTTTTACACACGCTTCGCAAATCTCCGTCGGTCCTGTCTTGTGAAGCCTAATGCCAAGCTGCACGCGCTGTAAAAATGAGGAAGTCCTGTGGATATTATGTGGATGCTGAGGACTGCATTTCGACTTTGCCGTGAGAGGGAATGCCACGAGTGGCTTGGCATCTCCCCACACTCCTCTTGGAAACAGAAGCCCTTGCGGTTCCGTAGTGCAGGACTCCAGAGGCCTCTGTGATCTATGCGCTGGCTGGATGAGAACAAAGGGCTTCTTAATGCCACAAAGAGCTCTCCATTATCCCTCCAAAGTATTATCTTAGCAGGCTGCTCAATCATGTGGGGGCTCCGCACTAAAATGACTTCTGATATAAATCACACTGTCACTATATCCAATGGTGTTCCATATTACGCTGCCTACACCACGCGAGGCTCCTAGCTGTGGAGCTTCCCAGCCTGGCCTGGTTTCTCTCTCATCAGTGGGTGAGTCTGACTCTTGTAACAGCCCTACGTTGACCTAGAACCACACAGACTCCTTGGTCACCTTACAGTACACCGATCTAGCCCGTGACCTAACTTCCTCTTCTTTTTTCATCCAATCACTAGCTAAATTTGGAGTTCTCTATTATGAGACAATGCATCACTGAACGGAGCGTAGTTATGAACAGTAGTACTGAGTCTTTTTTTTACTTTTACTGTAATTCAGAGAACTTTTGCAAATCACTCAGCTTCTGCTAAATGATATGCAAATGTAAAAGAATACAAAATGAGAATGCTGTCATTGAAAAAAGCAACAACACCGATGCCTGGTATCTCTGGTGGACACATGCCAAATACAGTGCATGCCAAGGGCTCATAAACAAAGGAAATGATGCAACTCGAAAAACTGCAAGCAGTGCTTGCGTACCCACCCAAAGTCATTAGCATTGTGGTTCCAGCACGAGCACACAATAAGAAAAGCAAACACACATTACAACCCTAATTTGGGAAGCATGACCGTCTCTCCCGCCAGAGCATTCAAGTTCTCTCCGTGTTGCCCTTTCTCCAACATGTCGTCAAAAAAAGAAAAAAAAGGAGCACGTTTTTCCCATTTCTCTAAAAACGACAGAACTGCGAGATGAAAGCCAGGCTCCTCCTTCCTCTTTGGAGTTTACGGCGCGCTCTCATTGTATCTGTTAATTGGGTGCCTCTCTGCGCAGCTGGTGCGCTTGTTCCAAAAAGCCCTTTCCAAAGCCTCTCCTAATACAGAGCGGGGAGCCTCCCGAGGACTCTGATGGTTTCCATGCGCGCTATATCTGCAACGGAGCGCTCCCAAATCCCGCATGACCTTCAGCGCAGCTCCTCATTGGCAGGCAAATCAGCTACCAAACGAAATTACTGCCTGCAGACTGACTAGTCGTGGGCCAGGCTTCCATTCCGCAGTATAAGACAATTACATAACCAACGGCTAGAAAATATTACCCTGAGATTTGGGGGGGGGGAAAAAGCCACTGGATACAATTCCTCCCTTCCTCTTCCTCTATTAGAAGGTTCTTGGCGGGCAGGAGTCCCAGGGGTGTCACATGGGTGCCGTTCGTGACCCCCAAACGCTAGATGCCTGCTCCGGGTCCCGCAGGTCTGCGGCTGCTCGGCTGAACAGGGCTCAGAGTCGTTTCGCGACACCGGGGGTTTATCCGTAAACGAGCAGCCCCGCCTGTCATTAATGGATTAATGCCGCCGCCGCCGCCACTGCCGCAGACTGAAACCCGTTTAAGAGACAGGCCTGTCACGCAGTCACCTACACGCCCGTGGGCAAGACAGAGAATCTGCAGCAGTGCGTGCAGACGCTCCACACGCTGAGATGCAAAATAGAACTGTCACTATTTAGTATGGGATTAGAGGACAGGTTTCATTATAGTGCCTCTCAGAAAAAAAAAAGAAGAAAACACTTGTTTAAATGGCAACTGAATCATATTTGAAAACATTTTTAATCCCCACTTTCTGTCTTTCCTATTTATTGTACTTTCAACATAAAACGGACTACTGCGATGGGACTGGAGTTGACGACTACAGTTCCCTATTTTTGAATGTAACTCCAGCATCATCTCATTGCTGCAACATCCTCCAGCAAGTACGTGCATCCTCCAAAACCACAAAAGCTCACAGTCTGCACTCAGAGGACTGGGTGTCCTACACAGCTGGCCAAGCAGGGTGCAGAGCGATTACAGTCGATGCCAGGCAGCGCAGCCATGTTCAAGATTCGATCCAAGACCATGTGGTGCATCGCTCACCTAGAAGCAGCCCTTTAGCTGGGTACACCACCAGGGAGGCCAGGCCATATGCCTAAATGCTATTTATAAAGCTAGCCCAATTCAATGTACTTACACTCTGTGTATCTGCAATCTTAAAATGCTTGTCGAGCCACTTTTGTACCATTTAACAAACAGCCCCACTGAACTGCTAAGCCATCATGAGCAGAATGGACAAGCAAGGCTAATTACTACACATTAGCAACAGGACAAATCCAACCAGTGCCTATCAGAAGAACCACCCAAGCCACTTTTTTTTTTTTTTTTCTTTTCCATAACGCAGTATACAAATCCAGCTCAGAGGACAAGAGCCCAGAAGTAGGAGAGGGATTGATTTTTCCACTTTGGCTGGGAGCCGTTCCAGAAGCTGCGAGCAGAGGAAGCGATCACAATCGCGCAGAGCAGCGACAACGAGGGGAGAGGGGCGGGGCGCAGATCAGATGGACAGGGTAGAGCCCGTGACCCCGCGGTGAACCCGAGGAGGGTCTGACTGAACGACAGTCACCGCGTCGTTCTGTTCTAGAGTCCAGAGACGTTCCCCCCAGATACTGGCCCGCGTGCGTGTGGGCGGTGGGGCAGGAAACAACCCCCGGGCACAAACACATGCAAATACCCACACACAGACTCCCCCACTCTCTCTCTCTGTATACACACATCCTGTTTCTGCCTCAGTTCAGCTCGGAGGGCAGCCATGATTCTGTCTGCTCTGGGAGCACGCCCCGTCAGCAGAAAGTTCGCAGGAGATACATACCAGGCTTAAATGTGATCAGACAGGATCTGTTGGTGCACGTCCCCTCTGGGAATATCATTATCTGCGAAGAACAATACAGTCAACATTTTGGGTGCATTTCTCACCGGTGTGTGGTGTATCGCTGACAAGCTACGACAAAGAAACACGGTTTTTTTTTCCCATTAGCTTGTGGCCTTTTGCCTAGTGCTGTGTTTATTTGTTGTGCTGCAACTAACGACTGTGTTTGCATCCATCGTTTCTCTGTGAGTACTGATATGTATCTCTATTGCCCAGAGAAGAATCCCCTGATTTTTTCAGATGCATGCGCATAATGTTGTTCGGAAACTCAGATCAGAGTACCGCAACAGTAGAAAATGAAAGTTTTTGCAATCACAACATCAGTGAGGAATGGGAGGAACAGACTTAGATGTGGAGCTTTGAGCACTTGAATTATGGCTCTGACACAGCTTGTATAGATAAGCCATCTTACCTCAACCACTCAGATAATACGGCTTTACAGTGAAAGCTAGTTTTTATCATCGAGGCTCAAGCTCTCTCCCTCACCATTAGTTGATGTCTATCATCGTTGTTGATCCAACTCACAACTTTGTGCATTCAAAGCTAATACAGTATCAGCTTCTTCCAGAACATGGGGCAATTGTGAGTGCAGTGCAAAACATATTTTTGTGATCAATCACAAGAGGCTAGCTTGTGTCCTTGCAAGTTTAGAACTATAATAACTTTTTAAAATCATACAGGCTAACTTGTCTTTTTCAGAGGAATGATCAGCTACCTCTAGCACAGGCTAACTTATGTGTATAGTAAAGATCAACAACACCTGGCCCACAGGCTAACTTGTGTCACTGTGTGTATAGTAAAGATCAACAACACATAACGCACAGGCTAACTTCGGTCCCTGTGTATATAGTAAAGATCAACAACACCTAGCGCACAGGCTAACTTGTGTCCCTGTGTGTATAGCAAAGATCAACAACACCTGGCCCACAGGCTAACTTGTGTCACTGTGTGTATAGTAAAGATCAACTACACCTAGCGCACAGGCTAACTTGTGTCCCTGTGTATATAGTAAAAGATCAACAACACCTAGCGCACAGGCTAACTTGTGTAGCTCTCCATGCAGAGGTGCCATTTCTACCTGTGGCCACTCCCCTCCCGAATGAGCCCGCCTCTTGATCTCCTCCACGGTCTTCCTGCGGGAGTCCTGGTCCGACCGCGAGACAAACACGGGCCGGATGAACTTGATCAGGGCTGAAAGACAGCAAAGAGAGGTGTGGCTGCATCAGACCGCCCAAAAAAAAAGGTCCTCTTTACAGCACTGTGCGGCACTCAAAGCCTCACAGAAAAGGCCCACAGAAGCCCAGTGGTAAGGGTGCAGGTTAAATTTAGCCACATTTATTAGACTAGACTTCAAAGCATACAGCCCTTTCTGCAATTTAGTGTGGCTATTCCCCAGGGAAACAGCCTGCAGGCAAACAGGTACACCTGCCTTCCTAAATGCATGTTGGCACAGCGAAACTATATCACACCTTTACTGTGAGACCAACACAGCAAAGCACAAATTCAATACCTTCATAGAAAATAATAATTCAATTTTACACACACATAGTATACATGTATATAATTTAATTAGTATTTTCTAAGGAGGTGTTGAATTTTGCCTCATTTCTTTAAAATGAACTTTTGTAAAATTAAAATTTTGTATTTAAAAAGCATTTTAATACTGTATGCAAAATGAATCGCTCATCACACACTTCCAAATGTGAAAGGTCTGACAAATAACTGATGACTGTCTGTTGAATTAGCATGAAAGCATTAGTTAAAAACGGGGGGAAAAACTCATTAAAATGACTTAAAACATGCTATCAAATGCAGCAATATTCTACAATGAAACTTTCTGACCACCAATGTGTAAACCCCAGTTTTAAACATTGGCAGGCACCATAAACAAAGTCTGTCCCATTAAAAACGAAAGTATTTCAAATTGGAGCAGGTAAAAGGGAGCCAACATTACCAGAAGACAATGAATAACGGAATAATTAAGCTATTATATTTAAGATGGTAATTGCTCCTTAAAAGATTCACCATCTCTCCCTGCAAACACACACAATGAATCAAAACCAAAGAGCTAGACATAAAGATGACTCCAAGTCTCACAGGAGCTAACTTCGTGCCATCTTGAAATACGAGACTAACAATGAATGCTCATGAAAGGTGCGATGATTCACTTATTGAGACAATACAAAGTTCAGGAAATTCAACACCAAGCTACCTTTGTATTGCGTACAGTGCAATTATTGGCTAAATACAAAAATACCCTCATCCAGAGTAATATCATTTGAATCTAGCAAATGGAGCTACGTGTGCATTTGTACAGACTTGTAAACCCTGGACATTCTTATCAACCATTATAATCTTTGATTCATATGAAGTGGAATCAAGTTGAAATGCAAATCATGCATGAAACCTGGATTCACACAGCTGGTTGCACAGATAACCATGGTTGCTTCATAACATTCCTATGGTTTTAAATAGCATTCAATCTTTAGCAAAGCCATGACCTGTTGGCTGATATTCTATTTTGCATACCTGAACAGTTGAATTACAACAGAAGAACACGGCAACAGAACTATGAGAATGAATCTTCTAACACAGCTCAATTTTATCTTGCTGGTTTGTTCGACGGTGAAAGCAAGACAGTGCATCTTCTGACTCATTTCACATTGCAGTATTCAGAGAATGAGGTCACACATGTACCTTGACCAAGTTGCATTTCACATCCGCCACCAGGCAGAGACGTTATCATACAAAATGTTGCATGAATGCTGAAATCTACCCTTCATGCAGGCATATCGTTTAAACCACTTCCTGTGTTAAAAAACCTAAATGAGTAGAAGCAGGCTAATGCATAATCTATATTAAAATGGGTACAGGAATGACATTCATTTTTCTCATGGGGGATTACTATATCATCGAGCCACCAAACGTCTGCATTTCTGTAACCTTGACACAAAAAAAACTGTCTTATTTTCATTTTTATTTTATATAACTTGGATATTGGAAATTGTCATAGACAAGAAGCGAATGTCCGGTGTGGTATCAGCCAAAATGCATAACTGATTTCACCCAAAATAAAACATAAAATCTGACCCCAATTAAGACTACATTCTAAATATCTAAAATCCTGGTGGTCCTGCTGACATGCCTTCCACACCATAGAAACATTTTATCAGGGTTTTTATTTAAAGAAAATATATATATATTTTAAAACTGTACCACTGACAGCAAAAGCCTCATTTGGCTTCGTTCTGAAAATTTTTAAAGGTAGGAAGTTTTAAAGGCGCTGTTTTTAGGTGGGAAGAGGTCTCAGAAAAAGCATAATAATACTAACAGATCATTTTCCAACCCAAACAACGACAGAAAATATATTATGCACCGTAAGGATGTACTGTTCGCTAACAACCCCACCGAGTACAACTAACTACAGCCACTGACTGCTCATGGCGGTTTGTGTGGAGAGCTACACGGGAATTTAATGTCAAGCCTCACTTCACATAACAACAAACAGGCGGTGTCCTTGTTTCATCTGGGTTGCTCCCTTTCGTATATATATATATTTTTTTTAATCCACAAACTAGGAATGCCCATACGTAATCATGAGCTGATCCCACTGCGGAAGTGAAATCAGAAATGCGTGCGGACAGGCCCCGTTACCCATAATCCCTCAGCCGGCTGCGGTCGCTGCGACCGCTCAGCGAGGCGAGGGACGCCCTTGGATGGCCAATAAGGCTGCACCTCCAGGTGCGCGCTCTGGTACAAACGACAGGACCCGACACTGCGCTGAGCGCAACCGATATGCCACCTGAATGGGCCCCATTGTTTACAGATCACCTGCCGATTCATTTTAAATTTTGGAAGCACTCTCAGTCATGCATAGCATATAGAGATTTGTGAAAAGTGCCTTTACTGTAAATCACTGAAATACTGCATAATATTCCTCAGAATTCGACTCAATTTGACTTATTTGGGTTTTTATAGTGGTGTGACCAGTTTTCTTCTTAACTTGAGCAATTTCCATATTTACAGTCTTACAGACAGGGACCTGTGTTTACATTAGCTGGGCTGTGTAGTATGTAAAAGCTGCTACCTAAATGTAGCTAACGCTATATCTATTATTCTCTGTGTGGCTGGGGCTCTATTGGAGCCCACATTAATGAGCAGAGATGAGACACACTGGATAGAGAGAGAGACTCACTGCCCCAGACTGGAATATCCTTGCTCTCCGCCTTCATTACGATGGACGCCATGGTCATGGTGACGGGAATGGCGTCGAAGTAGGAGGAGTGCGGCGCCAGGGTGAGGATGGGCGCCTCGCTGGGCGGGGCCTGCCGCCCCTTCACCGTGACCCAGTGGAAGCCGCCAGCGAACCACATCGCCCGCATTATCGCTTTGAGCGCCAGGTCCACCAACCTGGGGGCGAGAGAGAGCAGGAGATTTAAGAGAGAGGGGGAGAAAGAGTGGAAGATTGAGAGAGACATGGGAAAGGAAGATGAGTGAGTGAGTGAGGGAAAGACAGAAAGGATTAAGAGACAGAAAGGTAGAAAAATGAAAGGGAGAGGTAAAGATGTGGAGACAGAGAGCAAGATGAATGGGACAATGCATTTGTTTACACACAATATGCATGCAGTGTCAGAAATGCATGTGAACACACTGCCAAACTGGTTCGTTTCCGGGAACTGTGCCTGATCGCTGGGGTGTACCCAGGTGTCTGTTTCAGCATGCTGCCCCACCCCCACCCCCCATCCCTCACTCTCTCACTCACACTCAGAATGACATGAGTAATCTGATAGCATCGACGGTGCACCTGGTGACAGATGGTGGGTGTGGTCTTGTGGTGTGAACAGGACACAAGGGCAGCAAAGGCCTTGCAGATCTGGTGCTGGGCCCTCCGTTTAGACCGAGCCCGAGGGAATACCTCAGGGACGGTGGTTTTGGCTGTCTCCGGGCTTGAGTGGTATAGTGTGTGGAGAGAGTGTGTGTGTGTGTGTGTGTGGTATGTGCGTGTATGAGAGTGTGAGTGTGTGTGGTATGTGCGTGTATGAGAGTGTGAGTGTGTGTGTGTGTGTGTGTGTGTGTGTGTGGTATGTGTGTGTGGTATGTGTGTGTATGAGAGTGTGAGTGTGTGTGTGTGTGTGTGTGTGTGCATGCCAAAAAGGAGGTTTTCAAGCCACTGCAAAGGCCTCCTGCTGGTCTGTGGCTCGCTACGTGCTCATTCGGTTGCTGGCAGTGCTTATAAAAAGCAGCAGAGCCATAGCATCAGATGACAGCAGAGCGACAGGTGAATAGAATTGTGAACAAAAAAGGATGAAAGGATGAGATTACTGGTGGGGGGGGGGTCATGTTGTCACTGGCAAAGACACTGATAACCCTTCTGAAACGTCACAGCAACGTTACATCTCTCTGCTGGGAGAGTTTGTTTCATTTCCCACTGTCAGCCTGAAATTTGAAACCAAAAACTTCGTATGGTAAATTCAGTTCAGGAAGTTGGGGACTTTCCTTATTGTGTGCTGCTAAAAACTGACAAAAGCAACAATAGCCATTTGTACGTTGTAATACGTGTGAGGGCTTTGATCACATATTCCTTCATTCTTATTCATGATGGGATCATCAGCGCAGCAAAAAAAAGGAAAATTATATGGGAAAGAAAATGTGAGCTACCAAGAGAAAAACTCTGCTAACATCCTCAGCCTATGAGGCTCAACCAAAACCGGTAAGAATTTCAAGATGACCATGCTGTTTTTCTTTCATTCTACAAACACATGCTACAAAATCCATAATCACTTAAGATGATTGATGAAAGAGCATTACATATAGCCAATAATTCTAAAGGCTATGCAAACGTAATGGTAATAGTTCTACGACACCCCTATGAAATGGTGAATGAAACATTTCTACCACAGTTCATTTGTATAAGACCCAGTGCTGGGTCTCAGGTAAACGCTATGGCTGAGAACTGGGTCCTCGTCGGTTTGAACATGCAAATGTAAGATGGGCCAATCAGCTCTAGAGGAGCGAAACACAACAGGTTTTACTGCTTGGTTTAAAAAGGCAGTATTCTCAGAACTGGGGAGGGAAGCTAAACTGGCTCAGTGAAGACTTGTTTTCAGCACTCCAGGCTGAGCTTGGACGTTTTAGGGTGTGTACTGTGTGTTTCTTCTGCCAGGTTGCCTGCCAACGCACATCACATTGATTTCAAATGGGCTTGGTGACCTGTCTGTACGCCTTACAATGTCAGGCATCTTGAAATAAACTCTCTAGTCTGAGGACTGTAGCTTAGCGGGTCGGGTTTTCCTAGTACTTGGGTCAGAGACCCGCTGGCCTCATTTGGTGTCTGTAGGAAATGTCCACCCAATGGACCACAGAGGAAAACATGTGTGCTGACTGGGACAGTGGCTCTATGAGATGTCATCTTGAGTTTTCATTATAAATTCATCAGCATTTAAAACAAATCGACTCATTTCAAGGAGCTGCCCAGCACCCTGGTAAAATTATGTGACCACATAATCACCCGACACCCCCAGCATTTAGCTTAATAAGTGGCTTACTGAAACAAAATGGCTTTCATGCCCCACCCATGAGGGTGCTACACAAAAGGCGGTCAAAGTGAATTTCATCCCACCAGTATAAATCATTTTGAGATCAGATTAAAGGCATGGTAACTATGCAACCATTTTAATGATGCCATTATTCATTTTTGAAATAAAACTCACCTTCTCCACCAGCAGAGTGGCTCCACGACCTGGTCGGAGCGCCCCACGGTGGCCACGAAGGCGAAGGGCCAGGCCAGCAGCATCATAAACGCAGCGAAGAAAAGGCGGATGGGGAAGAGCGTCACGGACATGACGGCAATCTGCAAAAACCGACAGAGGAACACGATGAAGATGAACTCGGCTCTTTCATGGACCCCCGGGCAGCGGAGTCATAAAACCCAGTACCATACGATTTAAGTCTATATTCTGAGGCCAGGCTTACAAAAACATAGAGCAGGTACACTTGTACACATAATAATGCAACATAAGGTAAGATACACTACGGTCAGGTTAGAACCAGCAGTAAACAATGTAAAAGATCAAGATTCTCTAGAAAACAAACAATAGAAATGTTAAAGAAGCAATGAAAAACATGAAAAAAAGAGATGTGTGCCAAGTATCAATGAGGAGCAATCTTTGCATCTTATAGAAGTTCACTCATAACACACTGACATGGCCGCAGTCCACATACCTACCGCATCAACGTTTTCAGTCAAAAGGTTGAATTGGCATCTTTGCAAATTTTAAATATGCCAAAATAACAATGCTCAAAAGGGCCTTAGGCCTAAACAGCAATAATCTTGTTTAACGGCCTAGTACATAAACTTGTATTGTGCTCTCGGTCAATATTAACTGTTGCTCAAAGTAACAACCTGTTGATCTGTTATGGCTAGCGTCTGAAAGGATCATAGGAACAGCCTCATCTTAGATGAGTCACTCTCAAGTCAAACACATTGGCAAGTTTGATTTCCTTGTTAGTGGTAACCAAGCCTGACATGTTTCTAGGTTTAACGGCATACTACGCAGGATTTTTACAACGATAAAAAATAACCATGCTAAGACATATCTATGATGCACAGGCAATCTCTGTCTTTACGCACGTCCAAACATCCATCCACCTTTACCTGTATTTATTATTCTGAAATGTGTTTGGGACTTTTCAGGGCATAGTGCTCTTCTCTGCATGGGGAGGGGTGGGTGTGGCTACAGAGCAGTGGAGTATTTGTTGCTAGCTAGCTAGCCGCTGTAATGGCTCAGATAAAACAAAGCTAAGAGACAAGCCGACGGCTCATTCAAGAACTAGCTAACCTTGGAATTGTTTTTCCTCGGTGGCATCAGCTAAAGTTGGCCAAAAGTATGACAAGCGACACGGAGTTGGCTTGTTTTCTGTTGGACCTGTAAGTAACATTACCACTGGCTATCCAACTAGGGTTGCCAGATGTCTGTTTTATTTTACCAGAATTTCCAGTCTCAAATTATTTGTACAAGCAAGTGAATTAGGATGAACACAGATTTTGAAATATCCCACGTTCCAAAGACGCAGCATTCCAAGGGCTAGCACGACCACTGTCTGTGCACACAGTAAACGAACAAGTCTTTTCGGAATGATCATCTGCCTAGCAGACAAACAGTAGGACTTGGCCACGTTTCAACAAAAAGCTCACCCAGCAAAAAATAGACTTCTACAGTGCAATGAACAGATGAATCATTTTTCCATTGAGGAAAAAACATCATTACTTTAAGAGCAATTTTTCACAAATATTTAAAATACTGAGGTCCTGACAAGACCACTGGAAAAAAGCACAACGATAAGCCTCACTGAGCTTGGTGTGCCAGCAGGTCTAATCCGTTTACACATTTCAAAGAAATCGTTTCCTTTTCTTTGAAGAGTACTTAACTAGAGATTACTAATCTAAGGAGATCTTGATTTATGCAAAAAAAAAAAAAATAAACAAATGATGTCACATCGTAAAGGCCAGAACTGACAGTTCCATTTCCTGAGTCACGTCTGGCCCTGCACAAACACCCAGAAACACCTAGCCTATATGGGTACAGAGAGGAGTTATATGCTATTTACACTAGGCTGATCACCAAAAATCTATAAGCTTTGCCACTGGATTATTCCTCATAGAAATGGAGCATACTCCATTAAACTGCAAATACATGGATGACACTGAATATATTTCAGCGCGTAAATATTTAAATAAATAAAAAAACCAGACCAGTGTGGCCATTTCCTTCCCACCCCCAAGGGTCCCCTTATGTTCTGTTGCTGAAATATGCCACAAATTGAGCAGGAGAAACAGGAAGGACAAGAAGAGCATTACCCCAGGTAGTTTATCCTTAATAACAGCGATGTTAAAGACTCTCAAAACCCTCAAGGCATCTGAACACGTGTTAAACTGTGTAACTCTTACAGAAAGATTATTTATAGTTAGTCCTGACATCGATATGAAATGCAGGTACTTGTGGGGCGGTATGCGCAACAGGATCTCTAGTTTCCCAACGGCAATGTTTATAAACTAAGGGCATCCCACACCCATATATCACAAACACCAGCAGTGACATCACAAGGCCTGTCATTCAGAGATGCCAGTGAAGAGCTGGGTGGCCTCACACACTGGCGCGTGACAGAAAACTCTCACTGTGTAAATATCATCAAACACAAGGCAGCAGCAACCAATCAGGCTGTTTTTGCCTCTGCTGTGCAGTTCTGCAGCACTGGAGTCAGAAGTGTGAAAATGAATGTGGTTACTGAACAGGCACATATTTATAATTACATTTAATATGTGGGTTATGTGTATGCACGCATATGTGTTTACACCCACAGCTACCCACACTCCCTCTCGCTTCTCATTCGCTCTCCAACACACACACACACACACACACTTCTGTATGGAAACAGCCTTATTGAAGACCTGCTTCTTTGAATAAAAGTTCCCAAGTCAGTCAGTAAATAATGAATTATTAATGCTGTTTGGTTAGTTCCATTTCACGAAAACAGGGTTTTTGGGCTTACTCTGACGGCAATTTAAATGTGTGACTTTATCAGTATTTACTGTGAGCCAGCTGTGTCACTGCACTCCCCTGAAATTTCCAACGAGGAACAGAAGTGCGACTAACTCTGACATGCGATGGCTGTGGAATATTTAAGAGAGAGGCGGCTTGGCTTCCCGAATTCCCAAATCCTCCCGTGTGGCGCTGGGACAGAAGCGCCTCCACAGAGCTCTTGTCCTGCCCATGTGGGCAGGCCTGCTGCTAGAAGCCTGTATCTGCAGCCTGAGAGCTGCTGAGAGAAACCACTGAAACACTCACTCGTCTGCCACGGAACCAAACTGAGCCATCGAGTAAACTTTATTCTTAATTTCCCCAAATACCACAGATTTCAACATTGCACAGTGCACACTTAGTATTTTCATTTTAGAATAGAACCAGACACAGATGGTTCTTGGTTTATGTCACCCATGGTTCCTCGGGTTATTGCTACACTGGTTCTTCCCAACGAGACACCAGTTATCATAAGCGGGAGGTGACAATCAATCTCCAATCAACGCTACTGACATCCGATCGATAACTCTCTCCTGCAGTGCCATGTGACCTGTAGGCCGTGAAACGGACAGGCTGACAGGTGAGTGAGGTGAAGAAGTGCACGCGCTTCAACTGCAGTGCTTCATGCACAAGCGGACGCTGGAGCCTCCAGTGCCACAACTGGAAAAAAAATGAAAAGGGAAACTAACTGGCTCTCTGCAAAGACGGAGTGGTGAACTGATGGAGGACGACACAGCAATGGAATGGACCTAATACTGCGATACATCATTCCGCACTGTGAGGAAGCAGTCGTAATGTAATAATGTAGAGAATAATTAAGCAGGCCTTTTGACATTACCAGACATAGAAGGAAAGAGGGGAGGGAGAGAAAAAAAGAGAGTGCATATGCGTGTGTGTGTCTGTACAAGAGAGTGAGTGAACAAGTGTATGAGTGTGTGTGTGTGTGTGAGAGATATATATATATATATATATAGATATAAATAAATAGAGAGAAAGAGAGAGAGGAGGGGGAGAGTGAGTGAGTGATTCTAGTAATCCCCCAGGGTCAAACTGAAGCATATGTTAATGCAGTGCTGATCTGGTTACAAACGCCTCGCATGTTGGGACGGATGGCAGTGAAAAGCTCTGCCCCACATGAACACAGTCCTCAAGTTTAATTCATTCGCTTTCCCCGGGGAAATCACGCGCATGCAAAATCAAGACCTTTTAAAGCTAGGTAAACAGCTGCCAATTTCAATGCACTGTTTCTTTTCAATTCCCAGGAAACAAATGACTGCTACCTTCCTATAGGGACAAGAAGCCGCAAGAGGTTAGGGCGCCGTCTGATTTGATCTACCTGACGCCGGCCAACCAATCCCTCTGAACATCACCTTACAGCTCCCTGGATAAATTGGTGAAACCTTCCTGCAGTGTGAATATTCAGTTTTTTTTGTGTCTCCCTGGCTTTGTTCCAAGCTCATATCAGGAAGAGCCCGTTTGATATCAAAGCGCAGAGAGGCTGGATCTGACTGGCAACGGAGCCGCAAACACGGCCCATCCTGTTTATTCGTCTATCTGGCTCGGCCGTCCGCGCCTCCGCCTGCCGCTGACAGGAAGATTAAACGATTCCCGGAGCTGGCTGGAGCAGGGGAGCGGTGTCCCCCCCGGGAGCGGACCACCTGACTGCCGCTCCGCTGGCGAGGAGGAGACGGACGAGGGGAGGAGGACAGAGATGGGGGGAGAGGGAGAGAGAGAGAGAGAGAGAGAGAGAGAGACGGAAGAGGTGATGGATTTGTTTACACACGACGCGCACGCATTTTCACCTGAGAGAGGGAGACGGAGAGGGAGAGGCCCTCTTTGTTTCACTTCAACCTGAAACTGGGAATTCTCCAGTGTCAGGGCGTGACCTCATTCTCACAAAGCCAGGCACAATTGGACAGAAACGGCTCTTAGTGGCCAAACGATCTAATGTTTCGAAGACATGCCCAATACCGTAGAACATGGCAACAATTTGCACAACAATGCAAAAGAAAATATTCTGAAGCACATTCTATCTGTACCACCCTGCCCCAAACAGCAAGAAACCAACATATTCATTCATTCATTCACTCACTCGTTCATTTTTTGTTAGGCTATATGGTATGTTTCATGTAAGCTCCTGAATAAGGCCCTCCTGAGGCAGCAGGGGTCCTCCAACAAGGGCCTGATTCTGATGACCAGTGGAAAACAATACTGAAAATAACTGCACATCAACGACCACATAAGTGACATACTTTGGGAAATATGAGGAAATGAAACAAAGCGACTTTTTACCTTTTAAAAACAAATGAATGTGCTACCAGAACTGCATACATTCCGAATTGCTACCAGAATTAAATGCAGCATCGCCCAACAATAACAAAGAGCTAGCAGGAGTGGAGGCTAGTGGAGGCTAACAATGTAGCGCAAATGGTCAGAGAATTAAACTGCAACCCTGAGCTTAAAAGTCTGACTCCCACACAATGTTGTTGTACCGCTGAGCGAGGTACTTAACCTGAATTGCTTCAGTAAATATCCAGCAGTATAAATGGATTGTATGTAAAGAATACATAGCTGCGTGAGTTGTTCTGGATATCAGCAATATGAGCATCTGCTAAATGCTAAACGGCGTAAGGCTACTGAAGGAGCTGCACCTCCACACCTCCAGGCCGTGGTCCAGCCCTACACTCTACACTCTGCTGCCCCCGGGTGCCTAGCGCTCCCCTCCCCTCCCGCGGCAGCCTGGTCATCGCTCTTCTCTACTGGCTCCCCAACGGAGGAACGTCCTGCCCATCTCAGTCAGGGCAGCGGAGTCCCTCCCCAGCTTCCGGTGTAACCTGAAGACCCATCTGTTCAGGAAATACCTCCCCCATTCTCAACCCAGAATCCCATTCCCCTCTTCCACATCTTCCCCCTCAGTCTGCCCTAAATTCCCATATCCCAAAAAAACAAATCTTTTCTCTACCTTCCGTTCCGTGTGTTAATACTCGTATCAAAGGATTACCTTCTAGGATGTTATGGCCTGACTACTGCACTTCATTAATCACTACTTGGGATGGTAGAGATTAATGAAGGTCTTTTCAGCCAAAGTGGCAGCCAAATGCCTAAAATATAATGTCATTGTACCAAAATTAGAAATTCAATTATGCCTAACTAGAATGGGCATAAAAATGCAGCATTCATGAAGAACCAGATTTTTAAATAAACATAAAGCAGTAGTTCTCTTTAGTGTTTTAGTTTACATTAACTTAACACCCAGTTCTTCACGAATCCTGTGGTTAAAGCACATTCCAATAAAGCGATTGGCCAATGCTGCAACCACAATATCTCAGTTGGAATTCCCCGAACATGCCGCTACACCAGCACGGTCTGCGGAGGAGCGCGAAGGCTCCGGTCGTGTGGAAGCCCCGCCCCCCCCGACGCGTGCGTCACGGTCTGACAGGTCGCCCTCGCGCTCTGTGGTGTGTAAACACTCGACCGCGGCGTCCCTTTACGCGCGGGTCGCGGCTCTGACGGAGACTGGGACGGCGGCGAGGCTCTGCGGCGGCTCCCGCGCGCCGCAGCCGCAGCTCACAATGCGGCGGGGCGGCGGACTCAACCCGGGGGTGATCCGCGTGATTGATGGGGCGCGCATTCCGGGCCCGGCCCCGGCGCAGCCGAGCCCCCGTGATGGATGGGCTGCACCTACGCTGAAAACCCCTCAAGCTGCCCGCCTCTCTGCCCGTGCCATTCTGCCTTAATACGCATCACCGCTGGACTTTGCATTCTAATGTTTCGGGGGTTTTTTATATTCCCTCCTGTAACGGCGAAAGGAAATGATCTCGACGGCGTGCTGTTAAAGGCGGGGGGGCGGGGGTTCAGTCGTACCCTGCTTTTTAGCACGCAGGTGACCCATTTTTCAGGAATGCGCTCCGCGTGTCCCGGCCGATGACGTGCGAAGCCTCCGGGTGCCGGGAGGAGGATCGGAATGTCAGACACGGACGGCGCTCGGACGCGGGCCGGCGGGCGGCTACGTTAGCGCAGCGGGAATTCCTAGGTGTTGACGCCGACGCCCCGGACGCCTCTTGTTGACGACCGGCTGACGTTCACACAAAAGGGCCCCGGACGCTCACAGGCCGCCGCCGCCGCTGCATGATGTTCGACGCGTCTCAGGCGCGTACGAGCTGAGCAGCGTGGAGGCCGCGTCCCCCGCGGAGGACACGACAGATCCCGCGTGAGCATGTGTCACCGCCTGGACAAGACACGACAGTCTGGGAGTAACCAGATTATGCAAATGGCGCCAGCGCAGGGATTAAACAGCAGATGCTGCTGAATCAACCCTCTTACGCACGCCCCAGCGATTAACACCACCCCACCCAAACACAGTGCAAGCGCAGCCTGCCCAGGTTCAACACAGTGCAAGCGCAGTCAGACCAGGTTCAGAAAAGGAAATGCACTGCAATACATGATGTTAAAATGAAATTGGACTGAAACTTCGTCCCTCAGCAGCACGCCATGATGTTCACGCTGGAAATCTTCAACAAAGAACCACCAGCAGACCCGAAACGCTCGATCCTGCAGCTCTGTGGCTCACGTGGAAGGCTCAGAAACCCCTGCTCTGAATTTGCAAGTCAAACGCCTCCGTCAGTGAATGCAGGGAAGCACGCAGACATTAACATCAATCACGGGTGGCCGGGGGGCGGGGCTGACCCAGGAGTGGGCGGAGACAGGGGGTCGGTAAGAGCTGTTGCCCAGCAGTAGGGACATGCCCCTGTCTTGCCTAGGGTCTTTAGGCCAAAGCCAGCTGTCAGTTTGGGGGAGGAAAGGTCCACCCCCCATGCAGGGTGTTGCGCTCCCCTATTCCCCTGGTACTGCAGACCCAGGAGGAGTTCCCTCCCCACCAGCTGCTGGCCTTCTATTTAAACCCCATTAAGTCTGACTGTTTGCCGATGGAGAATCTCTCCGCACAACAATGCTAGCATCCAAGGCACATGAAAGTGCTCTGCATTAAAATTTAAACACGGGGCTGACAGCATTCACAGCTCCGCCTCCCTCAAATCTCCAGTAACTCCTGTCCTCTCCCCTGGCAATCCCTAACACCAAAGCCATTCCCAAATCAGAAGGCATCATAGGGTATATTCCACTTCCATATTCTTAGTTCAATTATACAATCCATAGTAGACATACTGAAATATTCATGGCGAAGGATTCAAAGCATGAAAAGGCAACACAGAACTTAAATTGCGTTATGCAACTCTAAATACTGCGTTCTAAATGGGAGACTAAGTTTTTTGTCAAGAATTACATGGTATAAAAATCACATATTTCAACAGCAATTTCCTGAAAATATATTCATTGTGATCATTTCTCTCCATTTGCATCATAAAAATTGTTTTATTTTTTGCTTCAGAGTGCTTTCCTTAATGTATAAATTAAAATATTAACAGGTTTCAGACAATGCAATAAATACTAAGTAGGGATGGCACAGAAATATTCCAGAGAATTTGGCCAGTACAACGTTAGTAACGTCATGTTAATACTGTCTGGAACTATCAGCTTTATATCTGCCTCTCTCTTTAGCTCTGTGCTCTATTTACTGCCTAGGTCTTGGTCATGCAAAAAATAGAGGATTGACAAGATGTTTGTTTCACAGCATATTTCTGTCACTCACCATGTGCTCATGTAGCTTAATTCAATAGCAACAACTTTGTTTAGCTAGAAAAAGTGAGCAAAATCAGTGACAACGAATAGGAAAATCAAAAGTAAATTCTAAAAATATGAATGAGCAAAAACCAAAACAGAAAAAAATGCTCAGAGTTCTAAAGGGTAAAGCACCCCAATTAAGACAGGGTGGAGGGGGAACCATTTCATTAGAAGTTGCATAACCCTCCAAAGCATTTAGCACGACTCTGCCAAGCTTCAACACACAACCGAGCTCAGCAAAACCACCTCTTTGTTTAGTGCACAAAGACAGACAGAGCAAAAACAGAAGTGGAAAAAAAACAAGAGAGTGAGAGAGAGCGAGAGAGAGAGAAAGAGAAAGAGAGAGAGAGGAAATTTAAACATCCCCTGTTGCTCAGGGACCATGAATAGGCACTGCCATTGGGGCAAGAATGCAATATGGCCTAGGTGTTGGGTTTTCAGCTAGTCTGTTTTGACTCTGACCACAACCAGTTGACCCGTTACATTTTTGAAGGGGCATGTTAAAATGCTGCATGCATCAGAACACGTAGGCCTACCCAAAAGAAAACAGTAGCCTGCAGCTTTCTAGCTCAGTCATGTGAAAACATGCCGAGTCATTAGGATCTGTGCCGCTGGCTACCCGTGGGCTTGCTTCAGTTTTTAAAGTTGAGCTTTGTTTTCACTTCAGACAGCGCAGCATCCAAGAGGTTACAAAATTGTTTACGAGAGACCCAGGCAATTGTGAAAGTACTTCTGAGTCATCCAGGTTCCACATTCATAATGAACAATCATACCCTGACTGATTTAACTAAAAACGTTTAACAGTCACAAGACACCCCATGGAAGCAGACTGTCAGTTAGACATGAAGACGTTTACCAAACTGCACTGTTTAATAATGATAATATACCACAGATCTGCTGCAAAACCTATAGCAGGGAAGCTAGAACTTAGACCTGAAGGACAGAATCAACCCAGGTCATGAATGAACATCACTAATCACGTTAGAATAGTAGAATGTGGTCACTGTAATTTAGCCCTAGACATCTGTACATATTCAGGGGTTTTGCTGGTTCAAAATCAGGCAAAGGTGGCATCTGAAACAACATCACACAGGGAGTTAAACTTCAGCCACAATTCCTATGATTACACAATCTAAAACACATCTGATTTATATAGTAGGATGGACACACGGAGGACAAAAAATAACATTACAGAGGTGAGGACGTGCCATAGCTAGCTAGCTATATAGTTCGCCAAGTTGTGCCGTGGGTCTGGGCGGTTTCATGCTTGTCTTTTCTACTAACTTCAAAAAACAATTATATATTTGTAGTAAGAACTGATACCACAAGTAGTGCCGGTTTGCTCTGGTTCTTGAAACAATGTGTAAAGAATTAAAAATATTTTGGCTACTATTTGGTCTAATTATTATTTTTTCAATTATATTCATGAAGTTTGAAAATAATGCCTTTTCTCCCAAATAGTTTTGATAATTATTTCTTTGGCCAAAGCAGTGTTAAGTAGTGATCTTCAGCTTCAATGACATCAGACACGCTCAGATTTCTAAATTCCATATGTAAAGTGAATGTCAGCTGTGGTCAGAATCCTAACCTCTTAAACAGCGAAACAAGAACTTATTTAATTTTGTTAGAAAACATTCCAACAAAAACAAACCGGCACCCTAAAAACAGAAGATTTACTGTGGCTTATTGTCACCCACAGAACTGTTGCGAGTTGTTGCTAGCTGCATGGAGCTTTACAGAAGCTTTTTACTTCCTCATCATCGCCTAGTCCCTGCGGTGCATCAGTGTTAAATACACTACAGAATTCAAATGATAGTAATTCACTTTACACAACACGTTTTACCGACCCACTCATATTTTTGTCAAGGTGGCACAAAAAATTATCAGGGCGTCCACCTTGGAATTCTCTATACAGGGGGGAAAAAAACCCTGATATTGCAAAATGACAGCTGTCATAAACCTCAAGATAAATAACATCATAGTTTCTCTTGGAAAAACCAACTGAATTTTTGGAGCCAAATTGAATTTTTATTACTCGGTTAAGGGGAAGGCAAGAAAACGTAATGTAATAAAACTTATGAAGCAAGCCCTCACCTTTAGAAGTCAGCACTTGAACGGATGCCAATCAAATCAATATTTGAAGGTGTTATAAATAAACTCAGGTACCAGAGGCCCCATCCAGAAGAAAAATGGCAAAGGGAGCCCCATGTGAATGAGTGCAGCTCTGTACTGAATAATGTCTATGTAATGTTCTGAATGTGACTGTTTCACATTAGTCCACTTAGAGTATACAATTTCCCAAGGTTTCTACCCACTTTGAATTGAGCATGGATATTGAAGATCAACTGGGTGACAAAGAAATTTTGTTTAAAAGGAGGGGTTTTTTAAAAAACACATCTGAAAGAAATTCACCACCCCGTTGAAGGGAGTTTGTAGTACTATTATTATTACTGATCAAATTTTCTGAACAACAAAGTAAACCATTACTTCGGTATTTGTGTCCTGAACTTCTGTGAATCCATAAGGACGTGCCAAATTTTAATAATTTCATTACTTACTAAAACCGTTCACATCTGAACGTGCCAAATGGCATGGGTCTCTTTCCGCCAGACGGCGTCGGCATAAATATACGGACAGATTTTCCGAGACGATGAAGTCGGGACAAAATCTACGGCGCTTAGGCGAGCGGTAAACATTGGCAATCCACCAGCACGTCGGCTCCGCCTGCCAGAACGCAGGAAGTGCTGCCGTGGCGAGTCAGCGGCCACAGCTTTTCAGTCACTGGCAAAACTGGAATGCAGTTTGCAGCAGGAGTGGCTTCGTGTTCAGCCATTTACAATTCGCACACAGCCCAAGAGCTAACGGGGCTTACTCAAGCTACGCAAGTACGAAAGTGGATCTGCCAGACACGGTGGCACGCGTGCATTTCCTGTGGGTTCGCCGGCTTTCTCTCTGTTCCAATCTCGTTCATTCAGTTTGCTGCCACCGGGTTAGACGGAGAAATACCCTTTTCCCAGTCGCCGGATCCTGCTGAGCAGAAACCTGGCCTTCAAGGCATGCTTAGTTTTCCACAACCCAGTGCAGCTCCATGGCTGTCATGCATGCTACAAGTTCAGTAAGCATAGATCCCCTAACAGGAAAAAAAAATGGAAGTTCAAGAGGTCATGTGCTTTCACCATGTGTTGGTTAGCTAAAAAAAGACACAAGACGCGGACCCATTTTCTCACACATCTTTGTTGTAGAAAACCCATGTTGTATGCCAGTTAATGCAGCGCTACAAATGCTACAGCACCATCACAAGCCAACCTAAGCAGAAGAATAACGTTTGAGAACACACTGCTGGCTATTGCTGGGCCATATAACGCAGAGGTCTTAATCAAGCCAACAACAACTGTGCTGTTCTCCAAATATCCTGCAAAAAAAAATAAAACATTGTCACCTCCAAGTTAATGAAGTTTAAATCAAACTGCAAGGAGGCGTGGGTCAATCCATGTCCGTAGTATAATACAGCCATCTATTTACAGTAACGATTTTTCCAGCAACTTTATAAAGTCTTTTTTACGATACTTGGTGTTGGGCTTGTCGACACTCATTTTTCCCTTCATTAAACTCACAGGCCAAACGAAGCTTGCAAACTGTGCAAATATTTCCACAGCGGCAATCAGTCTGTCACCATTCAGACCTTTTCTGCTGACCCGTTCTTTAGCGCTCGTGGGGGGGGGGGGGCTCGGGGGGGGCAGAGGGCTGGGAGACGCACGTGGAGAGGGGCGGGGCATCGGGCCTCCACACTACGGCCTTCTGCTCCATTTCTCCAGCGCCCTGGACCATCTAACTCTGCTCTGCTCTGGCAGCTCTCGCTGCAAACAAAGGCTGGAAACTGTGGGGTTGCATTTGTCTGTGTATGTAATGGAAAGTCACTTAAGAAAAAGACAAACAGACTGATTAAAGAGAAATCCTGTCTTAAGATTGTTTTCATATTAAAGCATATGTTTAGACATGTCAGTTCAAAAACATATGCCAGTTTCTTAAAGTAATTAAAGCTTCATTCCATGGAGCAGCAGAACTCTGAAGCTCTGAAACAGATTTGAAGTCAGGGGTACCTGTATTACACTCTACACCAAAACCCTTTTCTCATGCTGTAGATTTGAAGTTTGCGTAAAGCAAGTCATTTACACAAGACCAATAAGGGAACATTAGACAAACAAATGTCTTAGTATTCTTTCTGTGATGTTAATTACACTTAACATCAGCTTGTTTGCAGTGTAGCGATACAGAAATCTACCCGACATATCTCATTCATCTGTGTATTATTAATGAATATCTCTGCCCTAAAATGAGCTCTCAAAAGGAGAATAATGGAACGCAAGGCCAGAAACTGATAACGTTTCATTTTCCCTTTCTCGCCATTGCAGACAGAGGATAATGCGTGAGAAGATGCCTTTGTCTGACTTTCGCCTGGGTTCTGATATGGTTAGCTACAGGTCCCTTTGCCAACACAAATGAAAATAGACAAATTAAGATATTATAGCAACGCCTCACTCAGTCATTACTCTGAATAAACTGGAGGCTGACAATGTGGCAGTCATACACTCTAAATAGTCTGAAAATGAGCTGCTAGTCAGCGCAAGCACGTACAGTGTGTTCTGCTGGGCTGTTGGAGCCAAAACGCCAATTCTGCACCATTCACAGGCCTGCCATATTTGTACACAAGCTCTGACACGTTGCAACCAGCTTGGCAGTAGGAAATAACACAGGATGCAAGCATGCCATGGTGGAGGCGAAGAATGCACCAACACAAACTTGAGGCCAGTTGACATGAAAAAGCATTAGTCAGTCGAGAGCCGTAGCACAGAGCGGGGCTTTGTACAGCCGGGGACTTTGAGACGGCTCTGCAGGAGCGTGCAGAGGAACAGGAAGCACTCCACCGCGCAGAAGGCTCATCGGGTCCAGACTCCCGGCACGACTTCCCCCTCGACCGCGTCCTTCGCCTCCTAATCATATTTACACTCGTTCCAATATCAACTGCTTCGCTGCGTAGGGATGCTGACTTCTAATCGCTCCTCGGAACACACGCAGTGTCCATCTGCCGCGGTTCCCGTTAAGGTAACTGGCTGCAAAAGTCTGGTGAAATGCAGCAGTAGCTGTCATTTCAGTTTAAATACCCATCTCAGTATGGACGTTTTCGTTTTAAAATTTGTTTCAAACGATACTGTAGCAGTACAAGGTTATCACTGTCATCATATACGGCTCACAAGTCAATTTAATACTGTCATTAAGACTATCCATCCATTGCATTTTTAAGATCAAAAATTCCTACCTGAAAGAAAATAGTGATATAGGACAGTGTCTTTTGCTTGCTAAGTATAAAAGTATAGAAGGATTGTTTCTAAGGCTTGTCCTGCAAACTATCGGCTGGAAAAGTGAGAAGTGTAATTGATGGTGTTACTACGAGAACCAAGCATATATCCCAAGTACAAAACAAGCTAAAATGTTTCACTGCTCCATAAAAATGTTGAAACGCTTCATAAGCTACACAACTTGTAATGTTCCATAACAAAAGGGTCTGTAGGAAGTCCTGTGAACTTAAATCCACAAGTTCTGCTGTAACTGTACTCTAGTCTCACCCTCCTTTCCTCACTAAACCTCCATTTTGTCACACTGAGTTTGCCTAAGAGGGACAGCCAATCTCTAGTCGGTGCATTTTTTTTCCTCAGAAGGTAATAAATCACTCATTTTGGGGCAATTGATCTCAGTATACCATAGAGGTCAACTATGTTCCTGACAGGCACATTGCAAGATATGAGTGTCTAGTAAGTGAAATATAGCCATTCACTCCCACTCAGGATAAAGATGTTACCCAAGGGAGAGACAGAACCTGTTTCACATCAGGAGGTTATATTCTGACATTTTGGTGAAGTAATTCAAAGATATGTGAACACGGCAAAAAACAAAATAAAATAAAAAACATCTGTCTTAACAAGTGTTTTAGTCTTGTAATAATACTTAAAATCTTTTTTTCCCCCTCTCAAGTAGAAAGTTAGCTTGTTTTAAGTTATTTAAACTTGTCTTATAAATCTTGTCTTTACGACATTGGAAAGTCTAGAAATTAGTCAATTTGTCTCACCTAATTAACAATATTTTTATCTTATTTTGCAAAAATGTAATACAAATAAGATGTTAAGTCTAGCACAGTAAGACTAAAATACTAGTTAAGACAGACTTCTTTTTTGGTTTTTGCAGTGAAGGAGACACTAGATATTCTGCATATCATTTAATTAATTTATGAGGGAGACTCATGAATAAAAAAATAAAAATATATAAATAATAATATCAGCCTTTATAGATTGAAATACCTTGCTGATTTCATGACTCATTTGAACTCTGAATACGTATGACAACGCTGCAGCATAACCGAAGCCCTGAGGGCTTCTTTTCTGTAACTCTCCTGAATAATGAAAGGCCTCAACTTTTCCCCCATACTCAATTAGCATCAACATTAAATTAACACTAACAATATTAAACCGCGCACAATGTGCACAATTTCCCGTTCAGGGCAGTGGTGGTACTGCACACAGACACAGTGACAGGAAATGGGCTGGAAAGTCTACAGCTGTTATCCAAGACATTTAATCTTAGGAGCAGGACGGTTCTCATTTGTGCAGGCTGTGGAAACTTTGAGACACTTTAATGGTCATCAGCTTGCACTGAAACCAGGAACTCTATCACGTCCAAGAAATGTAATAAAACAAACATGGGACCGGTTCCTTATGGGTGCCTTCAGTCACAGTAGAGTTGTGTTTTTACTCACCTTGCACACACAGACACAGACAGACACAGACACAGACACAGACACAGACACAGACACAGAGACAGAGACAGAGACAGAGACAGAGACAGAGACAGAGACAGAGACAGAGACAGACACAGAGACAGAGACAGAGACAGACACAGACACAGAGACAGACACAGAGACAGAGACAGAGACAGAGACAGAGACAGAGACAGACACAGACACAGACACAGACACACACACACACACACACAGACACACACTCCATGAAATCTCTGTTGATTCCCCTCATTTGCCTGCATAGTCCAATGAACTACTGTACTTGTGATTAAAAGGTCCTATGCTGTACTCTAACATTGATCGCTTGAAGTCTGCTCTTAATGTTAAAAGCAAGCATTTCAGTTGATCAACATCAATACACTGACACAGATAGAGTAGGCCTGGTTTTTTTTAAGCAAAGAAACATTGATGCATTCACAGCTAAGCATCCATAGGAAATATTGACATCTGTCAAGTTGTACATCAAAATGATACGGAAGAACTACTGTAACACAGCAGCTGATTAATTTCATGTTGACAGATGGCTAAAGGTTCTAAACGTACAGCATTTGTCATTTCACACAAATGAGATGACAAAATCAGAACGATTACACTTTATTATTACACAAAATCAATATTATCAAAATTAAAAAAACAACTACTTACAACTACTTAAACTATGGCTCTGCACTGAAATCCAAGATGTGTGTAAAATGTTCACTCAACTCAATTTGTTTCCATGCTTTTCTGATCAGTCTCTGCATCGTTTCACCCTTTAAAACTTGATTACAAAACAGTATTTACATATGGGTATGAAAGAGTATTTTCACTGCACTCATTTGGATTGGCAATATACAATGTCAGATGCCCAACAAATTTAATCTGAAAAATCATGTTAAATGTGGAATTTGCTATTTTTGGTAGTGTCTCACCAGACCAAAATTATCATTGTCTTTCCTTCAACAAGTACTCCCACAACCGACTGTTGTGTTTCTTTCTCTTAGTCAACATGTATGCATAGTGAATGGACTACCAGTGACAGACCATCTATGTTGAATAGCTTTAATCCTAAATCACAGAATAAGATTCCAGGCATGCTTCAGGTCTACATATCCATCCATCCAACAACATTCCATTTAACCCAGAGAACGGGTGTCTGTAAACATTACATCATCAAAAACGCCTGGACCCCCAGTCGAGACAGATTTTCACACCCCAGCGGAGCAAACCACTTCACTCTGACAATTGTACCAGAACTGGTTCAGAATTATGAATGAAAGTCTGTAGCATTAACAAAAAAATAAACAAAAAAAAACAGAACATGAATGACTGGGGCAAACATTAACACTCAAAGATGCAAGTTCCAAAGTTGGGAGGCTTCCAAACATTCCAAAAATTCTGATGTACCACCACTGACAGAAACCAGTCAGACTTAGCCTATGTGTTGCTTCAGTTAATTGTCAGAAGCTGATGTATCTTACAACAGCATTTGTTCAATGATGATTATTTCAATTAACAATGTCACAAATACAAACATAAAGTAAACACATTGGTACATTCAGCCTTTGGTATATTTATCCATGTTTTTTTTCTCTTTCTGTTTTGTGTTTTCAGTTCAAATTAACAGCAAACCAGCTTGTTAATGTTACAGCTGTGGGGGATGTCATTTTAGAAACAAGACAAAGCAGCCTACCACTCTGTTAAATAACACATAGGCCTACATTGCTGTCTTGACTGGATAGTATGGTTGCCCCTTGAGTCTGTTTATAAAGAGGATATATGCTGGTACCTCCGGTCTCACAGTATCAGTACACAGTCTTAAATGTCGAGCAGAGGAACCAGTAGGATCCTGGGGAAGTAGTGTTCACTCAAGTGCATTGTTTATAGATACTGAAAGGTTGATAAGTCACACCGAGTGGGGGCTCTCTATGGTAACCCATCCTCCTGGATGGCTATTATTGATAGCAGGGAGATTAATTGCATTTACACGACAAATGACTTCCCGTTTTTCTCATCATTTTATGGCAACCATTGACGTGCAAACGTCATGAAAATGACCAGCGTCTAATCGAAAATGTGAATGCGGGCATCTTAAAATATACACAGCTCAATGCGAAACTGTGCATAATTGAAACAGAAAAATGAGTCCATATAATACTCTTGAGATGTACTTGCAGGCAGTGATGAGGAACAGTGATTAGGGAACTTGACCTGTAGGCAGTGTGCAGTTTCAAACCTGGGGTGTGACACAGCCATAAAGCAAGTAGTGTGAAATAGCTTCAGCCAAACAGCAGGCTTCATCAAAGAATGAACCATAAAAAATAAGCGAATAATGCCTTAGCCATCGAGTCAATACACAAACCGAAACCACAAAAGATTTGATTTTAACTGATCTGAATTGCAAATACAGAGGAGCGGACCTTCATTTGAAGAGTAGCAACTGCAGATCAGCAACAGTAGGCACTAGGCACAGGAATAGCACATCAGCCATGATCAGTCAAAGAGGTCACTGATTTCTTAAAGATATGTAAATGAAGCAAGACGCATGTCAACAGCTTAATCCTGGTTTCCCCTGAAAAGAAGCCATTGGGCATGCAGGGAAGGACAAAGAAGTTGAATTAAAGCATGGCCAATCTGCCACATCTTCAGAGAGATTGATTTAAATTTGAAAGTACATTTCAAAGATTTCCATGACCTGGTGGAAATGGCTATGCATACATATGAAAACCCCTAAATCTATCTACACAGACATAAGACACCGCCACAATATAGCAGCAAGAAATGAGAGAGGTATTTTAGGCAATTATGATGACAGGTTATAATGAAGAAACTTACAGGTAAAGAATGGCATGTATTTTCTTGAGATCTTGAAGATTTTTTTAATGCTGGCTTGAAAATAGGTCTACAGGGATAGCCATAAAAACAGCACAATGCTGGAAAGGAATCTGCCAAGAATGTTAATTGTTTTGTGTAATACACAATGATACTGCAAGAATTAGACGGAACCTCCAGCTCTGTATCTAACACGGATGTTTAGAAAGATCGTGGTTAAGGTCAACAGGCAGTACAGTGTGGTATTTGCGCGAGCCAGGTTCTAATTCAGAGATACAAACAAGTTTTATAAACGTATAGTACTAGTCAGGCGATATTGCCAAACACGTCAATCACAGAAATCAATCCATCTGGCTGTAAATTTGAAGGACTGTCAGTCTTATTTTTTCAGAAACACTTTTCCATGCAGATTAAGACTTCCACGCAAATGGTATTCACGTGCAAAAATACATAATTATTGTTGCGCTGATAAAATTGACCACACAATCCTTAGGTAATATTAACCGAATGTTGCTTCATAGCTAGGACCATTGTAAAACAGGCCCAACTGTATTTAAGTACCCGGTTCAATGCTCTTTAGTTTTAAAAACGCGAACAGGGTCGTTTAACGTTTTCATCGTTAAAACAAAAGCAGCTGTATGTTTAATGAGTTTACTATTATAATATCGAATATTTATGGTGTTTTGGGTGCTGGATGGGAGACCTGCTTTCGAATCCTTATTCATTTGCATTGTAATGAACACTCGTCTGCAGCATGTAGCCTACTCCTTATCCGTTAGCTTCATATATGACAACAAGCTAACTAGCCAGTACACTGTATGTAAGGGCTAGCGATTATCAACAAGCGTGATCGCTAGAAACTGGTTTAGAATAGCGGATGGGGCTGTGGGTCCTAGCTATCCTATCCACATACAGGTGGGCATTGTTGCGTATGATGGAGAAAGCACTGAAAACTGGAAAGGTGACAACACTGTTCTCTCCGCATATACAGGGAAAGCATCTCAAGATGCGCATCATGCCATTCTCATCTGACAACACTCGTTGCGCTCATAATAGCATTTAACGTCCTGACAGGAGCTTCGTAAAATTGTATGGTATTAAACGTCTTTGATCAGTTTACAATCTAAGTCAAATGATACACGTTGCACCAGTCAGACCAGACTACAAGAATGTCTACATGAACAATGACATGTTGCATGCAACTGGCGACAAGCTCAGATAGAACTGACGAGGGCCCAAGCGACCATGTTTCTAGGTAGTCTGCGACCGCGCTTACCGTTATCTATGAAGATTTGCAACACTGTATCAAAACGACGCCAGCAATTGTTCTATGGTTATTTATTCGACTACGATACGGCAAATAATAAACATACCTCCTTTTGTAACTACATTCATATTGGAGACAGCTATTCTGGTCACAAGCTTTTCTTTAGATAAGTCACTTCTGAATTGTATTGTCCATACGTAGCCACCTAGTTAGCTAATTAGCTAGCTGGAACAATATCCTAAATGAAAAAAATGTTGTAGCTAGCTAGCTCGCAAACTTAGCGTACATTTTACTCTCCGACATATCTGTACGCGCGCTATGTTCACTTGAGTTGCGAGCTTACCTTGGCTTTCTGCATGGGGGTGAACCGCAAGTCATGCACAAAGGGGTTTCTAAACGGAGGAGCCAGCTCCTTTCCGTCCCCATCCACTGTTGAGCACCGTCTGCTGCTGGTCAACCTCATCCTCACACGCGAGGAGGAAATTTATCCAAAAAATAACAAAAACTGTCGTGATTTGCTCCAATCTCCAGTGCTCAGTTCACTGTTTTCACTAAATTCCGAAGTATTTCAATTGCTCGTCGTTATCCAGCCCGGTTGCTGGCGAGAGCTGGAGTGATTAAGCGAGGATCATGTATTTGAATTCGGTGATAGTTCTTCGCGTAGGCTATGGTCCGTGCTGGATGCGTAGGGCTGAAGACAAACAGGATCCACTAGCGTGCCTGTAATACGCATGCGTCAGCGACTCTCAACACTGACATCACTAGAGAGGTGAGCAGCCGCTTGATACAGACCGTACCAGAGGGATGTACTGTATAAGCTTCACACCGCGCAACTGTGTATGCGTATGTTGTGGCCTGGCCATTGTGAAAACGTGAACCACAGCAACAGTGTCGACTCAGTTCAACTGCTGAAAAGGAACAATTACAACTTTCCAAATGCTTAATGTCGTAACTGTATGTATGTCAACTGATAGATATGCACCTAGACAAAGGGGTAGAATAATACCACAAATGGACACTGCTGCAATTAAAGTTACAAAATGGATACCAGTACTATACCATAATTACAGCATGTAGAGTTTTATTGTTAAGATAACGTTGTCCAAAGTATAGATATTGTACTTTTGCACAAAAAAGTACATAAATAAATACACTTTAGGCTGCATTCCACAGAGGCCCTTATCCAGAGTGACTTATGTAAGCTGCGTGTTAGGGACAATCTATACAGCAGTATAGTTTTTTATCAAAAAAAAAAACTGAAGCTTTTCAATACACTTGGTTTATTTGTGTATGAGGTTTACCTCTGACCTAAAAAGGTTACATTTTCAAATTTTTAAATTGTCTAACTTGCTCAAACATATGTTTGCAACACTCTTTTGGTATAAATTTTGAATCATTATAGTACACTGCCACCCATTTCTGTACTATTGATGGATAAAATAATAATTTAATACTTGTGTGTTTTTTTTTTTTTTTTCAACTGACAAATCTATGAGTATTTCCCTATTGTGCAAGTTGCAGTGGATTTTTGGGACAATGTTATCCGGTTGTATTATATAATGTGACAATTTCCAGAAACACAAACCTGTCAAATGGGGACCAGAAGCAAAGCTTTATTGCTAAGCTGTGGATGTGACACTGTAGCGCACTATTGACTGAGTGTCTTTATTAATGACCATTAGGCCCCTAAATTTCAGCGATTATAAATAAACCGTTTCCATCAGCAACGGATAGTTGTTATACTGTATTTGCAAATATCGCCACCTGCTGGACTGTGTTGCTATCTGATGATGACGTAATTACTGTAATGGACCAATTCTTCATTAAACTAACTCATTTGGAAGTGGAGATTATCAACAGTCGCGCATTAATGCCCTGGTAAAATTGCCACCGTGTAGTCAACATCTTTAGTATAATGTCGGACCTAATGAAACCACGGTTGTCAGAGAAGCTGTTGTTACTGCCATTACAAACGGAAGTTGTTCCTGGCTGACTTCCATTTACATTTAATTTAAGTTGGATTGTGTTCTTCCCATCTGTGGGAAAGAGAGTGTGAGTAGGAAAATTAAGTACCATCCTAAACAGATTGTTTGAACTTTTAAAAGATAAGTTGCTATGCTTGTTGCTCTGCACAAGTTTTGGCCATATGTATTAAGTAGTTCATATTTTATTTTTGACATAGGATCCCAGGTAACACGTGATGTTTATTACACATGCCTATTGCTTATATTCCTCTAATAGGCAAGTGAGTAGATTTTGTCGGAAAGCTGATGCTAATACACCTTGCCAGGAGTTGCTCCATCAGCTCTCTCTCTTAAAAGTCTGTCCAAAAATACTGCCTTGAAGGCAAGCTTTAAAGGCCAAAAATGAGGTTAGAGATGATGTAAATGTCCCCTCAATTTTTAGGGCAGCCATTAGTAACCCTAGTTTGACACAGATTGCCTTAAATGCCTTGGTTATCAAATTGTCATAAAATAAAATAGACCCACAAAAATGTACACATAACCAGCACACCTTACTCAGGACAGCTGCAGAAAACGAGAGAAGAGATCATGTATCTGGGATTTGTGCTTATCGCTGTATTTTGGCTGATGGACACCGTATATGAAGTGTACTCATTCTCATTCCTGTCCCGCTCCCCACTTTCTTCACAGCTGTGGTGGCTATGCTGGTATAGGAGAGGAAAGGTGCAGAATTTATGCAGCCCAGAGAGGAAATAGCTGGGGAATATGACTTAAGCTCTTTGAAGCAGGAATTTTTCAAAATCCACTGCCAGCAAATGTGGATCTTACAATCTGGCAAGGTCTGCGCTGCGAAAATACAAATCAGGCATCTTTACCCCCAGAAAGCAGGTTTATGCCGAGCCACACAGGTGCCGGTGAATAGATATATAACATTGTTAAATCAAATATCAGTTCAATGTTGTTCTGTATACTCAGTGCACTGTATCTCTATTGGTGTGATTTACCAATTCTGTCATTAATTATGTTTAATTAAGGTATTTAAGTGTCTATGTTCTTCCATTATTTTCCATTGATTACCCTATAGTTATTTGAACCATCTTAAAAGTAGTTTAATGTAAGAGACTGAAGTGTCTCTTGAATCACTCTTGTGCATTAAACTTGCGTACACATCCATACATCTGGAAAGCAATACTTGTATAAATAAAATACAGAAGAGTCAGCAGTCGTCTGCATGGTTAGAAACAGCACATGGCCGATGTTGCTTACAGATGTGATCAAGGCACATTTGCTTTCTTGCTCCAACAAGAGAGTGAGAGGCTCAGATTGCCCCAGCAAAGGAAAAAATGCCTTTTTTAACAGAGCAGTTCCATGTCTTTCAATAAGCCACTGACAGGCCACTAGTCCAGCCACCCTATCCCAATAGGAGTCACAAGGGACATGCATAAGCCATAAGCTAATTCCTTTCACAACTACTTTATGCATGTCTACTGTAATGTGGCAGGCCATTCGCTACACAACATGATGCCCCATTAATTGCACCAATGTTAGAAATTGTCAGAGAACATGGTGCTAGGCTAGCTGTGCCAAATAAGGACAAAGGAATATTTCTGAGTTAAATGGATTGAGGAGTAATTCCCTCACAGTGCATACAATTATTATCAAATAATTACAATTTGCTGTGATCAGAAACCGAAATTGCTAAATTGCAAAAGTGATCATACAGGTAGTTGCGTACCAGCAGAATATAGTTGCCGTTTCACTGTAGCCAGGAGAGGTGGTTCTCTCTAGCTACATTAAGTTCTTGTAGCTTGAGTAGTTGTGGTGCAATTTTACAACGGCTTCTTTTTGGTAGACATCACAAGATATTTTTCTACTGCCTCTTGATCTTCCTGGTCTGCTCTTATATTATTGCCCAGTTGGACCCCTCTCAGTGTGTACTGAACACTGCCTTGGAAATCTTAAGCTTCTTTTTAATTTCTCACGGGGAATAACATTGCCACAATATGTTTACTTAGCCCCGCACATCGAAGACTAACCCCTTCTTCTCTGCTGTATTTCTTTCAGCTTTAGTGCCTATTTTACTTGCACTACAATCCAACGATCTTAGGCTACCCTTGGTTTAAAAGAAAAAAAAATAAACGTAAGGTAGATACAATTTCATTCAACTTAACTACCTCTCCACCTCCCTTTCCCCCCCCCCCCCATTTGCAAAAGGATTCTTCTCTACCTAAAGTTTGTTTTAAAAATCACAGGTGACCTAATACTTTTGGCCTGTACTGTATGTACAGCACATGCCATTGTGTCCATCAGAACCAACAACTCAGGCTGAAGTTAAGATATCCCCCTCATGGGTATCTGTGCGTGCGCAAGGAACTATAGGCTACATATGACTGTAAAATACATTTGTCCTTACAATATGTTATGACTTGATCTGCATGTAAGATTGTGTTGCAGAGCTCTGATAAGTGGTATAACAGAAAGACAGCTCTTTTTTTTTTTTTTGCCATCTCCTGGCACTATCCCCATTGACTTCCATTCAATAAACGGCCTCCACCCACTCTTAACAATGTGGTGACTGAGTGGGCTGTCATTCCTTCAGTTAAATCAGTCTGCTACAGGTTTAGTGTTCTGCAAAATAAATTCTTTGTGTGAAATGAATTTAATGGCATCTGGATATATGTTTCAATCTGATCCCTAATTAAATAAAATATAACAATAACAAAGGACAAAACAAGACAAGGCTGAAAATCAATGCAATCATTGAAAGAGCAAATCACATTCTCTGAAGCACCAGGGCATGATTTTTTCCCCTAGTAAGATAATCCACCATGAGCCACTTGTTCAAACAAGAGGTATATCGATCTGCTGTTTGTATATTGACACAACACCTTTATGTTGGCAATACACTTTACATCATTTCAGCTTGTCAATATTGCATTACATCTTGCAGTTGATTTGTCATTTACAATAGGAAGGAAGGTAACTAGGAAAAGCAACAAGATCTTTACAATGCTTTGAAAGAACTTCAGTGTCATGACAAAACTTGTGCAGTTAACTGTGGGTTCACTTACCACTCAATGCGTCACAAGTGTACATTAATATTTTGGTTTATCCTTTTTTTAAAAAAAAGGGATTTAGTACAGTCCATTCTTTACATATCTGAAAAGCAGCGCAGTATATACAGTACCTGATAAAAGAGCCCTGTTTCAACAGACCGGTCATCTCAAGCCAACTATCTCAAATGCAATTAACTCAGCCTTGCCGCTGCAAGCAGTATATGATTTATTTATTTATTTATTTATTTATTTATTTATTTATTTATTTATTTATTTATTTATTTATTGCTGTTTGTTTTTAATCTGATATATTGCACTATGAACTGAAACCACAGCACTCTGCTTAACACTGGCCACAAGGAAAAAGAGAATTAGATTAATTGTTGTTCAAATACACAGTAGCACAGCCCCAAGATGCATGTCACTGTTGCAACTACAGTAACTTAAAAATGTTACTGTAGTTGCAAATGTCCTTTGACCAAGCAATCATTTTCATGGAATCCTTAGCCTCCGCCCATTCGATTCCCCACCAGCAGATCATTTTGAAGGGTGGGCCAGCCAGGATATGAATATAAAGAGTGCAACAGTGTCCAAGAAACAAAGCTTTAAAAAGGTAACCTTTTTTAGGTCAGAGGTAAACCACATACACAAGTAAACAAAGTGTATTGAGAGGATTATCCTGGGAGGATATTTTCGGAAATAAATGGGAGAATTATTATATCCCGAGATGCACTTCTAACCTCTGCAGTGAAAATTCAAACGTCCATCTTCATGAAAATACATCCCATGTGGACCACTGAATAACGTTCTTTGTGGAGCATCCACCCACCCCCCCGCCACCCCCCCGTCCAAGGTACTGCATAACTGCCAGAGGGACAGAGGGCCCCCTGCTTTTCTGTGTGTGAGCATGGCATTCATACGCTGCAGTGGGAATAGATAATGCATGGTTTAAGGGAGGGAGCGAGAAGGTAATAGTTCCCCAAAACCATGTGAGCGCATTAATGGCGGCGCATTTGGCAGGAGACTCATAAATCAAACAAAGTGCCCATGCAGCGGTGAGCCACGTGAGCCCATTCCCACTTCTCATTTCATTTCAGCGCCTCGGTTTTCCTCAGCGTCGCAACAGCACGGCTACGCTGCAATTTTCCACATTGCTTTCAGACCTGAAAGTTGCCGGATTACAGGTTCCCAGTATTTAACCGGGCATGACAATGACATCTCGTGCGGTCACATTCCACTTGAATTGTTGCGGGTTTTGTCTATTATTGATTTCATATTGCGCATATCCATATTACAAGAATAGCACTTCCAGACTGTAAAAGAATTGTCATTTTGACGGTAAAATACTGGCAACTAAATTGCCAGAACTTCACCGTATAAATAATGATGACAATATGTTAAGCAAAGTAGCAAGCTGTATATCTAAAAAATGTTAAATATATTTCACTGACATTTTTACAGAGCAACTTACGAAGGGAGTAATAGGATATTTCAGAAACAGACATGGATGTATAATAATGGATTAACGTGGATTATGATAACCAAAATGAATATACATGCATCATCTGTCCTTCTTGTTATTGACACTAACATCAAAATGACCTAGAATGTAATCTTCTATAAATATTCGGTGTAACAATATATATCATTTTGATTTCATTCACATCTTTATGCACCAGTAAAACCAGGCAATAACTCAATATTAGAATTGACATTTGCGTTTTCCAGTGCACAAATGCTGACAGCACATTTATATACATTTATCCTAAAAATAGAAAATCATTGAAGTGGGGGAGGAAGAGAGAAATATTGCTCTTTCCTTTGCCTGTGCTTCCATGGCAACCACTAAGATACAGGATTACTGTACTTCCTCATTTATGACCTTTACCCACATTATGGAATTCACAGAATTCATGCAGCACAAGGTCTGCTCTGCAGATGCACAGTCTCCTTGTTATTCCCTATTTTTGGTAGTCTGAACCATTCTGAGATGTTTCCGAAGCCTCCTCCCCACCCTTTGACACACTATGGAAAGAGTATTATTTACAGTAAGACTGTGGTTTCTCATCATGATTTCTGCACTCTGAAAACATCACACTTGTTAGCTGCCATCTTGTTGGTAGGAGAAAAACACATTGTTTGGTAAACTGTTCCCAGTCCCAGTAAATCAAATATGAGAAATATTTTCCATTTAAACTCTGAATGACGAGAGAACCTTTTTATGAGACTGTGGATTGGCAGAGGGGAATTTGTGTTTTCATGGTTTTTTTTTTTAAATACTGATTTATAAGCTTTCATTTTCGTGTGGAATTAAAAAAAAAAAGAATTTTATTGGCTTTTCTGTTGGCAGAAATTGTCATGAAGTGACAAAAGACTACCGTCCCTTGTGTTTCCTCCTCTCATATTGTTCTAAGGGCCAGGTGGTTCTGCTCAGAGCCAGAAAAAGTCCATTATGTTATTAGTGTGGTTTAGTCACCCAAAAACAGATTTTTTTTTAATGTGATGTCTTTTTTTTGCAATATTGACAACAAAGGAGCCTCCAAGCTTTCAATTTAAATGATCAGTTAAAATGACTGATTCAGATTAGACTTGAATACAGCTCCACTCAGTAGATGCAGTGTTGATGAGCTATTGCACAATTTAATTGAGAAAGTGCATATAAACAAACGGACAACCAATGTCATCAATAGCTGTAATGCAATATAGCACGTTTCTAATAATATAACCACAAATACCACATACAAAATCAGTTTTTGTCTCCTACACATTTAATCTTTTAAACATGAAATTAAATAAAACATATTCAAAGTTCAGTCCTTGTGACTTGTGATGTATACATAGATGCCTATCCCATTGCCCATCATCATTGGTAGACTTAATTCTACTGGTGCACTTATTATACCACCTGTCTCCATCTGTGCTCTATACAACAAATCGAATATCCAGAAATATATCCGAAATGGACCCAAATGTTGATTAATAAAGAAATCACTATACAATGAGGAAAGAGTCATGTGTTTACTTATCATCCATAAACTGAAATTTAAAGTAATACAGTTTGTTGATTGTTATTCACCTAAAGGTCTCTCAATGCAATAATTACATAGGAAATGTTCACAGCTTTAATGTATTATCCGTTGTGTAAATAATTAGAGGAAGGTTTAAATTGTGATTGACTGTGCATATCTTTTCTCGGTTCCTTGGGAATATTTTTTGTTTTGATGCAGGATGTTACTATGAAGTTGTGACAGTGAACGATGCCTTTTTGTGAAACCCACAAGATCTGTGGGTTTTTTTTTCCCTTGATGGAAAGAATCGATACTCCACACAGCTTGACGCCTCACGCACACAATGTCTAATAAAGGAAGTGGAATGTTTTATTCATGGGGGATGAAGCATTTATAAACATGTGATGCATGCCACACAGTTTCCAGGCTGCACTTGTGGGTAGCGTACACAGTCTCATGGTGTTACTGTGACGTGTGTAGTGCTCATTGCTCCAAAGTCACAGGAGCACAGTGAGACTGCTTCTTTGCATCAAGGGCATATCACTGCCAAATGGTTCTCTTTTTATGCATCCATTTTGACTGCTGGAAATTCTGATGAAGACAATGTATGGGGCAGAACTGAAAACTTTATCAGATGTTATACATCTGGGATTTATTATTAATCAAACCATAGAAGCATATACATATCCTACATTCATGTCTTTATTTTAGTAGTTGATTTCGAATTATAGCTTTGATTTATTATTAGGTCACACATTTTGAGTAATTTCAAATAATTTCTGCTGGACATTAGCCATAAAAGTGGGAAAACATAAGTGGGCAGTCTGAAATTGATGGACAACACCTTGATCTACTACAGAACAATGCAAAACCATATCTAGTGTGGCCACTGGCTCCATCTTGTGGCAGGGAAAAACTCTGTTCCCTAGCTCTGAAAGAACCACTCTACCTGCTGTGAGAAGCACAGCCTGACACCTAGTGGATGCTGGTTAACGTCAGTGAACTCCATGACTGCCTGGTTACCTTGTTCAGTGTTCTCTTAATACAGAGTTTCAAATGTAAATATACAGTATGTCACCAATACTTGTGGATAATACTAATACTAATACTAATAATAATATAATACCTGACACCCCTAACTCCCCACTGCACTGAGCTGAACTGAGCTCCATTCACTTATTTATTCATCCATTAATTTAGGTTCATGTAGATTTGTCACATGATGCAATTTATATCTAACCTTTCTTTGGAAATATGGGAAATCTCTCTCTCTCTCTCACTTCTACTCTCTTTCTGTCCTCACATTCTAACACACATTCTGACACACATGCACACACACACACACGCAGACACACACTCACTCACACACACATACACACACACACTCACACATAGTTAATAGCAGTCCACAATTCTGAAATATTTTGTGACTATACTGAGCCCTTGGGTAGACTGAATCAGGTGTTGACATTTGCAGTTGTCAGGAGTGGAAGAGGCAAGGTTAATTCTAATGAATAGAAAAGCTATGGAAAGGTTTGTCCTCCTCCTGTGTCAACAGCACTGAAAAATGAAAATGGAAGAAAAATTCAATTTAAAGACGCAAAAGAAAATGCACCCTAGTGCCTGTTTTCTGCCCTGACACAATTTCCCGCCTCTTGTCCAATTTCATTATAGCTGCAGGGCAAAATATTTTAACATTTTCTCTGCTCCATTGATTAAAGCTAACCTCAGCATTCAACCCATATGACATCTCAAAAAATAAAATTTTAGGCATTTTTTTTGGAAAGCTCTAATTTCGTTTCAGTTTTTTTTTTTTTTTTTTTGGAGGTACTTTATTTTAAAGGCATTGCATTATAATGGTAAATATAACACTTTGGATTAATTCAGATGCAATTGAGATGCAAAACCTCTCTAAATGGTTGTGCTGTATTGCAAAATAGGACACCTGGGTATACATTACATTACCCCTCCATTTTCCTCTTGAATTCGGATTACAACCACAACTATTTTTTACACTCTACTGTCCTCAAGCTAGGCTTCTCTCAGACAGTGCATCTGTGGATTTCACAGGTGTTGCTACCACTGGAAGATCACAGGCAACCAATCAAAAAGGGGAGTCGCTGCCAAGCTTTGAGACTGGGAATATCCTGTAGGTCTAGCTCTACTTGACACCATCACCACCGTGTGTCGCCCTGCAGGCAGTAGTCCTAGCAACAGCCTGCATTGGCATTCATGTGCAGAAATTCTGAAAAAGATCCATAAGCCCCCAAACCCAACCACACACACATTCACACACAATCGCATACAGTAATATGAAAATCAGACAGATTACAGTGTTGTTGTTGTTATTATTATTATTACTATTATTATTATAGCTTGTGCTCTCTACTAATAATGTACTAATTTATTAGCTGCAAAACAGATCCTATGCCCCTGTGCAATACAAATTACTGCCAAAAGAGGGCACTTCTGTACTGTGAGATTCAGTGTTTAGGGGGAAAAGCCACAGGAGGGATACATATTGTTTGAGAAGCCGCAGTTCAATGAGTGAATAACAGTTCAAATAACAATTGTTATTACAATTGATTGTGGATGTTTTGCCGCATACTCCATTATAATGAATGTTTTACAAAATACTAATTACAGCCCTTTTAATATTGATGAAACCTCGCTGTAATTGTGTTTATATTTACTGCTGTAACTCCTGATAAAACTGCTCAATCCCTACAATCATATTTCTCCTGCTTCAATACATGCCATGAACATTTAGTATGGATTTTTTTTTCCGTAATGCTGCAACAAAATATTTGTTTGGAAGCATAACGCTGGCTGTCTGACCACAGAACCCCTGCCTCAGTAGTGAAGGAACAGGATGGAAATTTCCAGGTTCTAGCAGACATGGATGACTGTTCCATTTGCTCTGCAAAAGATGCATTAATCTTCTGCAGCACCCTTTGGTTTTCAACCGAGCACATCCTGAGAACCATTAGTGGGGTTCTGAGGGAGCTGGCACACACTGATGCTGGCACTTGAGTGTGTGAGTGTATCACTGCCCACCCAGTGTGTGTCTCAGCAGACTATGGTGAGGACAGGGCAGGCAGATCCAGGGTTTAGACACTAATGTGAGGATAAGCAAATCTGAAGAAAAACATGTTTTTGACATACAAAATTGCCAAGTTACTCACACATACAAAACACTGTATATAAGTCATTAAAACTTGCAAAATACAGGCATGCCATTAAAAGTACCGATATCAAAATTAGGCCAAGTTACGAAAAACAATATTGTCTATCTTAGCTGACACAAATTAAACAAGCTGTATTCCCAAGCAATGCTGCTATCCAATGTTTCCTATTTCAGGTACCCTGGCCCTGTTTTTTTTTTTTCATCTTACCATCTGAACAAAGTGTGGTCATTTGTCGTATGTATGACTACCGAGGATAGGGCTAGCTAACATTAATTTATAAACTTGGTGTTCGGTAAAAGATAAAAAAAGCAATTATTACTTATCAAACAAGTTTGCATAATGACTTAGAGTTTTGCCTGAGCCTGAGGTAGGATTTGAACTCTTCAGTTGTCCAGTGAGACGCATTATTACCAGTAAGCCACCAGTCAAGCAGTCATGGCGGATGTAGCTAAATGTCCAATGAGGAGACGTATTGTTTATGGGCCTGGAGCATTTGTGATGATGTCATTCGGCAGAAAAAAGGAGGAGGAGGAAGAAACACAAAAAGTTTGGGGCTTTATTGTGTCAACATGTGAAGTTGTGAATTCTGTCTGTTTACACAAAGTCAGAAGGTACAAAAGTTAATGTTCTTAAGGGCTGAGAGTCTGTGGTCATTGTGGATATTTCTGAAGGAAACCCCGAAAAGTGCCAAACTCTCAGTGTTGTATAGGTATGGGGCATGCCACTCCACCAAGCCGTACCTTGGCAGGATGGCATACCTACCATACCAATTATCATTGCAGGGAAAATATCAGGCTGCTCTATCTGGACTGTGACCCTGACTCTAATATATCTATATATTTCTCCAGACGTCAGCAATCTCACCCCCTTCCTCCCCAGCTCCAGAGTGCGCTGTCAGTCATGCTATACCTATGAGCTCCAGGAATGATCTAGAACCTTGCAGTGGCTGGAGGGCAGAGGCCATAGGCTACAAGGATTTTTTTTTCCCTATCTGATCACCAAAGCATTCAAGACCTCTTTTAAGTTCTATTTTATCTTCCTTTGAGGGATCAGCCTTAGTGCAGGTTTAGCCTTACAGAGGTATGTGGATGAATCAGTAAATTTCATTTTTTGAAGAATTTTTCCTTTACAAACAACGTGGCGCACTTGTAGATAGGCTGGTGGACTCATCACAGGCACCACCGATTAGTAGCCCAAATCTTGTTGATTCATGGCAGCCATTTTGTGCCAGCCCAGAACCCATCATAAAAAAATTATTATAATAATAATAACATTTCCCAGTGACCTGACTAGTCAAAGTAATCTATTCAAGCTAACTATGTACTGTCTAGGTCTTTGAACTATAAGGGTTTTGAAGGCATTGCAATTATTCAATTTATTTCTGAATTCACAATTTTATGTATGAACATTTCCTTAAATTATTTATTCAGAAAAGAGAACAAAGAACCCTTCAGACAGAACAGAAAGCTTAATCACACGTTTAGACAGTCCATTTGTCAAACTGTTTGATTTAGCCCTGGGTCAGAATACATGGTTTGTTGTCAACCAACCTTACACAGAAGAATTCCACTGTTAACAACCACTTCTGTGGGAGGAAGCTGTCTAGACCAGAGATAGCTTCTGAATTCAGAAGATGACAGTGCTGGTGACTGATGGAAAATATGCAGATTGCTTAAATACACACAAGGAACAAGAAAGGGACCATCCTGTCTGTGGCCACCTCACTTTGGAAGAGTGCAAACACATCAGTTTGGCACCACCACAGTCCTCTAATCGCTGCCTGCCTGGGATGTTAAAACAATTTGACGAATGAGAGGAACAGAGAAATACCTTCTGTAGTGCTTTCAATTCACCCAGGAATCATAATGCAAAGTGTGTTCTAGGCAGTAGTAAGGATAGATAAACAGCATATAAAGCATAGATTAAATGGGGAATACAGAAGTTAACCAAGCAATGCTAAGAATTCTGAATTGTGAATGTGAGAGTCTGAATTGCGTTAATTTTTGATCTTCCATATCACAGTCTCCGTACGCTTTGGTAAAAAGATGTAGCTATTGGTAATACCAATTATTTTTGTCTGGATATTCCAGTGGCTTGCACCAACATCTATCTCAGAGGCTCTCCATATATGATGCTAGTCTCTGCCCTACCCTTGTTTATATTTAATGACATAATTCTCCTAGTCCAAGGCAGGGCCTGCTCCAGTGAGCAGCATAAAAGGCCTTTGTGGGCTCGCTCATCCCGCGTTCAATAAAAGATATCAGGGGAGATCATCAGGCCAGGAGTGTCAGATTAAATGTGTTTTCTTTGTACCACTCAAATCCCTGCAGGAATCATTCCAATGTACTTTGTCTCATTCAAAGAACAGTACCGTCCCCACAGACCGGAGCACGATGGGTCATTACAAACACCAATCTATATTTTATACGTTTGGAAATGTTTGGTACTGGGAACAAAAGGCAGTTTATTAAAGTATTTACGCTTCGGACTTCATTTTGGGATTTCACAATGGACTTCATTTGGGGATGCCTTGTGTGGTGCAAAAGAATGTGTTCCTAATTTCCAAATAAGCTGTTTTTTCACAAAGGTACAGAATCTTGGAAAGGTGCGCTTCACATACAAAACAAGTGTGGTCTCACTAGTTATCGCACCTGTTCTAATGGAACCAAATCTTTCCCTCCACGTCTTGGCAAAACAATCGGCACTAGACTGACATAATTAGGCAAGCCTCATCGCATGCATTTACTTGCTCAAGGCAAAGAGAAATAAATATGTTGCCTCCTTGCGGAGCCATTTATGTCTGCGAAACCATGTGGAGGTAAAAAGGGTGGTGACAGCAGATCCACAAGCAAGGGAAAAAATAGGATACATTATCAGCACTTTTAATGTTTGTATTATTTATGCAGTAAATATATGGTACATGTTGAATTTTTTTGTTGCGAAAAATTCCAGCTGAATACCATTACACTTGCGTACAGCAACATGAATTTGCAATGCAGCATATAATCACTAGATGCTCCGAACATGAGACCCAGAGAAGTCCCAGAAAAAGCAATGCATGCTGAAACTTGCCCACTTGGCTTTAAGTGAAATCAAAATAAGCTGAACATTTTCCCGGACATGCACAGTGAAATGAGCAGCATGAAAACAAAGCTAGATGAATTCATTAACACAACTGAGCGCATGCTTCACGTTACGCTGGCTGTGACAGCGATCTAATTTAAATCGACGGACATGCCCCGCTGTAATCTACAGTAGCAGTCCCTCGCCTAAATTGATGTTGGCACCTATAAATAAGTTTTTGCAACTGGGGACCCTCCATTTTGAAGACATGGAAGGGTGAGAAAACCAATTTAAGTGTTAATTAGGTATTTCTAATGAACAACAGTTGTGGCGGTAATATGCTTTTATGTTATAGTAATCTTCACGGATCACTGCTTTGTATAAATAAATTCTAATTTATGTCCAAGAATAAATTGCACAGATTTGGCTGGGCTTCCCCTTTACACGTGTATAGACTAAAAACTTTTAAAAACAGCTCAACCTTTATCATTGGTATAAAATGCCCTGTGACATTAAGTTTTATTGACTGAACATGTATGCAAATAACTATTTGCAATACACATGGGAATTACTAAAACAACGTCCACCATGGGGTTATAAACATTTACCTTAGTGCAAGGAAGGATTGCAGGATTCGTTTGAGCAAGCTCAATTGCTGTAGGATATTACATTTGTTATAATAAAAAAACAGGTCAACAGGAAATTTCCAAAGCAAAGGTATATCCTAAGGAGTAACAGAACTGTTTACAATCAAACTGTTTCAGATACTTCACTAAATTTCTTTCTAATCAAAACTAAACTAGCTAGGACACACTGAAAGTAAATGGTGGTGCTTGGATGGCAATGCTGGAATATGAGTGCTTAACAGTGTGCAGCAAACTCACTTCCACTCAGTGGAACAATCCATTATTATCACTGCTACATGGCTGTGAATGTGGTTTACATTACTGAACCACATTACAAATCATACAACAGGCATATTTTGGTTTCCCACCATTGACAAAAGTGTGTGATCTAGGGTGCACCCCATCAGAGCTTGAAGTGGAAGCTTGAATGTGGAACTTTGGCTCTGGGGTTTTGCACTTTCATTAAACAGAATGCAATTACAATGTGTGAGAAGCCATTGCTTACTATCTGACAGGGTGACCAATGTGTGTGGTAATTTGGGTCCAAGCACACAATATTCCACAATTAACATATCGACTGAAATCTTTTCTTTTTTAAAAAAAAATTATTTTTTTATTCAGCCAAACACTCAATCAGTGGCCATTTTCCAATGAAATCACATCTCTCACAGTTTATCATGGTAGCCAAGTCTACTCAAAAATTGTAAGTTTTACAACTGATGTGGTGCAACAACAGAGTGTAGGCAAGACACAGCTATGCATTCAGCTAAGGGTTTAATAATGTTCTATTCCGTATTATTATCCGAAGTGAGAGCAAACATGTAACTTGTGAAATACATGAGAAAACCTGTAGGCTATTTCCGTTTGCCTAATTTTTATTTTGGTGCAACAAACGGTTCTCAAGCAGTGAACTTGTTTCATACACGTTTACAAACAAGATACATGTTCACGGTTCAATTCATCCTTGCCGTTGTTTGTGTCTGGGGTGGGTTTTGCAGAAAACGAACAAATGTCCCCTTCGACGCACAAAGAAGCAGTCCTTGCATCGTCTTTTCAGGCAAGACTTTGTTTTCATCCCTGCAAAAGGCTGTACATATTGCAGCGGCTGGCATTGTCCGAGCAAGGGCACGCGAATCAGTCCATGCGATTCAAAAGCAGGTGACAGGACCGTTCTTGATCGTATAGCTGTGACAGCGGACATGCACCTGCGCACACTTGTGGCAGGTGAGGCATAGATAGCAGCATACCTGCCCAAATGGGATAGCTGTCGCGTAAGTGAATTCACGAGGCCGGTCAACATGAGAGGTGTCATCGCGCCACCACCTGGAGAAGTTCAAACAAGACAATTAGCTGACCAAATATGTTAACATTACATATTTGATAGCAAAGCTAGAAATCCGAAACCTTAACGTTAATTAAGCAAACTCGAAAGTGTCAACATGTAATGTACATGGCGAGAGATAGCATGCCAACAATCCTAATGCTTTAGATGGCATCTAGCTCGCTATCAAGCAAATGGCTGTACCAAGTTAACATGGATAAATGCAGCTGGAGAGTGAATTTAAACATGGTTAACGATATCTGTAGCTGGGTAATAAAAACCGCCGGCCTACTACAGGTATCCTCCGGTTAACAGAGGCTAGGCCTTCCACGCTTATTTCATTCGCAATGCTAGCTGGATTTGCGGTTTTACGTCAAAGCCATACTATTTGGTTAGAAGTGCAGATAATCATACACACCTTCCAGATGTAGCCAATCAGTTAAAAAACACTAAGCTGCAAGCAACCGGCTGTTCACCCGTTACACAAGTATTGAACATGTATCGATAATAGTGCAAGTGTTTCCTGCTTGAACATGCGTGACTTTGAAAGTCACCGGAATATGAAGCTACGTTTGAATTCCGCAAGGTCCTAGTGCTCATGCCGGGTTTATTGCGCTTTCGAATTTTTTACGCTATCCCTGCTAATCTTCTGAGATGCATACACGAGGTTAATAGTCAGCTGACTAAACATAGTTAGCAACACCGGTCTTTTATGGCAATTAATTTTCCTTGCAATATTGATGACTAAAGTTAATTTAAGGAATTGTTGATTTTTCAGAACCTGGCGCACTAGGACCCAGAAAGCATTTTTTTCCTTGGAGAGGGGTCGTTCCAACTCGCAAGGTATACTGGGTAGGGTAGCCAGTTCGGAAAATATGGCGACTTCTACTCTGAGGCTGTTGTCCTTTGGAAAAAATGCAAAGGTTCTGCTGGCGCCGTTGAGGGTGTCAGCGGTCCCTGCCTATAGGTATGGTGCTCTAGTTTCTAGTTCGGGTGAGAAAATTACTCACACGGGACAGGTAAGAGAACGTTATTTGTACTATAACATTTATGACTGTACTCAGTGTCGCAGCATTACGCTAACTAAGTACATTAGTTAGATTAAACGAGTGAGATGCTTAGCAAACTAGCAGCTAAGGATCTAGTTCATGTTTTGGATACAGAATTGGCAAGCTGACCTTACTCGTTGAATGTACTCTTTGATTTATTGCAGGTCTATGATGAACAAGATGTGAGAAAAGCCAGATTCGTAAACCGACAGAAAGAGGTAACCTTGCGTTTAACTTGCCTCCCCTTTTCATGTGTTTAACGTTACTAACCTAGCCTAGGAAGTTTGACGTTAAGTTATCATGCATAGAAACGGTATCTGTCTGGATCAAATAGATGCCGATATTGTTATCTTGTCCTGATGGCAGAGGTCATATCTTCTTTGGCTCCATTTAACACCAACAAGCTCATGGACGAAACGACTGACTCCTATTGCAGGTGAATGAGAACTTTGCCATTAAGCTGGTGGCAGAGGAGCCAGTGACCGATGTGGAGGCCAGGGTGGTGTCCTGTGATGGAGGTGGTGGAGCTCTCGGACACCCCAAAGTCTACATCAACCTGGTATTAAATTTGCTGTAAAATTTTGTGCTGGTTTCATTCATCAGAATTAGTTTTGCTTGGACACTAGTTATCTGAAAGTGGTTAGGAACCTGGTACCAAAGGATCTGATTCAGCTTCTGTTCCCTTTAGGAATGTGCCTGAATTGTGTCAATAACCACCTTATTGTATCTAAGGATAATCTGTAAAATGCAAGCTATGAAACCCATTCTGTTTTTCAGCGTATATAATTCAGTGTAATCTAGCAATGAAACTGACGCTCAAAGAGGGGGCTGATGGACATAATTATAAATGAATCACTTTAAACGAATAGCAGTTGTGGACAGAGGATGTGTCCAATTTATCCTCAAGGCACAAACCACATTTCAAGCCATTTCAGTTCCTTCACATCATCTTAACAGAACATTTTGATTTTAGAATTGATACATTTGCAATATTTGCAATGTACAGTTTTCCCTGCTAAAGTGGAACTGCCCCTACTGTTATGCCCATACATTGACAGGTATTGCAACTTAATAATAAGCACAACATAAACATCAGTCTGTTATTCTTCATGAAATGCTTAGCTGTTTTTGTCATAATGTGGCTTTAAAGGGTAAATACTGCCTCTAGACTTGAAAAAAGCTTAATTAAGAAAAATGAACAACTTGTTAAAATTCTGGGATTGCAACTGTGGTTGGAACGAAAACCGGCATACACAGGGATCCGGGATCAAGGTTGCGAACCGTTGCACTATACAAATGTCCACATTCAGAGACTACATGGAAGCAATTTTTTTTCTGTCCTAGAACGTAACTGACATTTTTACATTCCTAGTTTTAACTAGCAGATTTTGCCTTCTTTTTCTGAACCTGTGTTCAGTCGTAATAAAACAAATACTTTTCACTTGGCTGAATTGCATTAACCTGTTTGTTTTACCTTCCCTTTGTTTGTAGGATAAAGAGACACAAGCGGGCACATGTGGCTATTGTGGGCTACGTTTCCAGCAGAAGCATCACCACTGAAGCGCTGCTCATCTTCTACCTTTCTGTAATCAGTTTTTCTGGCCAATAAATTATTTTTTTCCCCTCTTCAATCTGCCGTGTCATTCTCATGTCATTTTTGGTTCTAATTTGGCAATAACTGCCATATATATGGATATGTGTAAAATAAAAAGTTTGTTAAAACAGGTGACAGTAAGTTTCAAGTTTTCTCTTTGAATGCAGGCTTTTTTTGTTATTAGAAGACATGCAAGAGAAATAACCTGCCTGCATTTCTGTTACTGTCATCCTTGCAGGTTTAAAAGTTAATTGTGATGAGTTGCATGCAGTCTGCAAGCAGCTTTAATGCAGCCCAGCCACTTTCAAAATGTGAGAAATAAAACTTAATGGTTCAAAAAAAAAGTTAATATATAGTGAGCTCTATAATGTTTGGTACAAAGAAATCTTTGCTTGATTTGGCTCTGTACTCCACAATTTATGTTAGATTTGTATTAAAAAAATTCACAAGTGGTTAAAGTGTTGATTCTCAGCTTATATTAAAATGTATTTTTATACATTTTGGTTTCACCATGTACAAATTTCAGTACTTTTTATACACAGCCCCCCACCATTTCATGGCACCATAATGTTTGGGACATGCACAGATATTTCAGATTTGTCAAGTGTGTTCAATTTCTTAATGCTGATATGAGAGCTTGTAGTGTCTAGACTTGATTCTAGGATTTTGATTGTCTTTGAAGCCTGTTATTGGTGTTTGACAACATGTGGACTAGAGTTGAGTCAAGGACGCCACTGCGAGGTTGAGAAATAACTTCTTTTTTTTCTTTTTTTTAAAGACAGTGGCCAAACCATAGGCTAAACTAAATAAACTGTATGAAACATTAGGAAGAAAGAGTTCTAGTGAGCTCAGTTATCAGAAAAAGCCTAGTAAGCCATGGAAGACCTATACAGTAAATATGAATATTATAATGAATAAATTAGGGTATTTGGTTAAACATGAGCAGACAAGATGCTTCTGTACACTTCATAATTCATTCTGCTGCTGCTATTGATAGTTACATCATCATTGCAGATCAATGTTAACCATTTTTGCTCTTGGTTAACATAGTTAACTTGTATTAGTTCTTTACAGATGTACATTGCATATACTGGTGTGGGGATATTGTTAGTCAAATCTATCACCATTACTCATATAACTCCACTGAATACACTTACATTCTCACATTCTAAATTTGGCTGGATAAGTGAATCTGCTAAATGAATGTAATGCGTATGTAACAGTGAAGAGTATTAACTTTTAGCCGCAGCAGTTAAACTAGTCGCTGTACTACTATAATAATCTGTAAACTTCTGTTTACTACAAGTACACACAAGGTTGTATGTACATGAAAACAAAAGTCAGTATGAAAGACTAGCCTGACAGCAGTAGAAATTTTGTTCATTTAGTAAGCCAGCTTTAATTTGAATAAATTCCAGGCAAATAGAGGTAGTACAATTGTTAGAAAAAATTAAAAGATAGGACGTATCACTAATTTATCATTTTAGGCTTCAGATATTAAAAGCAGATGTGTTTGTTGTGTTGTGTGGCAGAATTTTAAAATTATTTTTTTAACGATCAGTTTTCCTCCATAGTTTTGAAATAGAAAAATATGCCTCTCCAGTCACTGTTGTGCCATCTGTACCAATACAAGGACCACTGCATGTGGATGTGTGCTTCTCCACTGCTTCTTCCACACTACAGCCAGGCTACATGGTGCAAGAAGACAGCTAGTACTGACTGGAAGGGTGTACCTCTCGGTGAGGACAACTGGTAGCCTGTGGGCTCCTGACACATTGCTAGGAGTTACTAATACATCAGCAACCCAAGGAATCCTGGCTGACTTGGACCATCCCTCCCCACTGCATGACAAGGCCGGTCATGTCCTGTTATGTCCTATTACAGTGGAGTCCTGGTCATAGCCAGCAGATGGCACAGCCCAGGCAGGAACCAGTTGTTTTGCCTATTTTGCTATATTCTTAAAATACTGTAATGGTATATTTTGTTAGTCTTGCAAAGCTTTTCAAAAGACCATGAAGTTTTCTGGTTTGTCTGACTAATTTTGACATTTGAGTAACTAAAAATACATATTTTAACAGCATGGTGAAGGATATCAATCCCTATTGAGTGTTAAATAATTAAATAAATATCTCTTTTTTTTCTTTTTACTTATTTTTCAGGAGTCCTCATACTGAGACACTTTAAGAGAGATTAAGAGTAAACATGTTTACACATTCTCTCAAGTGCAACTGGATTTTTATAACCCTCAAATGCAGCAGGATTTTTTTTTCATTTGAGCAGTTGAAGAAAAGTGCCTTGTTCAAAGGGACACCTAACATCTGTTCCTGAGAAGCATATTATTTCAGCTTGAATATCACTGAGCTCATTAAAGCCTTTCCAAATCAGCCCGAGACTCTGAGAGGCTGGAAAAGGGATCATGTAATGACGTGCAGACAAAAGGTTAATGGCTCACTGGTTGTGCCAGATCTAGCCAGCCTTCCTCGCCGTTTGTGATGAGCCAAAATAGAATGTCATTATGCTCTTGTCATGTCAATATGCCTATGAGCCGAGCCATGTGTGGCACGGAAACCTATGGAATATACCGCCGCCATTATAATATTCATAAACATGACAGCTAACCCTCCCCCCATCATCTCCACCCTCCGCCTGCCTGGTCTTCATTCTTCGCCTGTCACATATACCCCCCATGCACAAGGTGACAGGCTCTCTCCTGTTCATTTCCACAGTTTTTTTTTTCTTCCTGGGAGATCATCTAATGCATTACTTGATGTACTTCTGAAACGTTTCCACTTTAGGGCCAATTTTAAATGACAGTGTAACTGGAACGGAAGAACAAAACTAAGAATGTAATGGCCAACACAAACACATTTCCCAGACTACCATTTTGAAAACAATGGTCAGATTCATTGGTCAGATGCTTGGGATAAGTGCTGTGAGAGTGCAACAAAAAAGGTTCTAAACAACATAATAAGAAAGCAGTTATACTGGCTCACTAGAGTAGCTGTTTCATGTCAACATATAAAAGCTTGATTAATGGGCTCTATATGGGAAGAGACATAGTCTATTGATGCTAAGCATTCCTAAAAAAATAATGTAATAAAAGTTGGAATGTGATAATAAAACTGGCTGAAGTGGCGAACTAAGACAAAATGTGCACGCTACTTCTCTTAAATCTAAAAAACTTGCAGGTTGCTCTTCTTGACAGACTGGTATCATCACCCATGGTAGGTCTGAACTCACACAGTATGGGCTTCACTTATTAAAACAGCCCACTGGACCCTGTAACGGCCTGAGTAAAATACACCTGAGTTCAGCCTCTGCTGCCACATGGGCAGAGGCTCCAGCCAGCCTTGCAGAACCTGCACCCATTGTACTGCTGCTGCACCCCTGTCCAAACCACTCAGCGTGACTCTGACAAGCCAAACCCGTGAACGTGTTAGGACAGACCCCCCAAATTACCCACTCCACTTTCAGCATTTCACTGTTTGCCAACTTCATCTCGGGGCACAAGCCTTCCTCGAAAAGCCATGCAGGAGACAGACAACTCAAGGCCTGGTTTTAAAACGCGGTCTGAATTTTGATCACTGAATATGATATGCACAATGCACTAATATGAAATACTGGGCAAAAGTGGCAACAAGTCGTGTCTTACACTTTAAAGAAAATCAACCAGGCACAGTTTGCCTGCCATAAATGTATGACAGACATTAATATCCCAATGAAAGCAACATGACCACACTGGAAAAAAACAATCCTGGACCTGAAAGAAGTACTGGCGATGACAGGTACGATGATTGATGATAGACCTTACGGTTCAAGGACTGTCAAATGAGTGACTTTGAAATCTGACATGATTGTATAGCCATATAAGGAAACCAAGCCACAGTTCCGCAGATGATTGAAAGAATTACCGAAACAGTCAAGTTACTTAGAGCATCACATATCCTGAACATCATATGAAAAAGGCCAGTAAACTGATTCGTTCATGGGACTTGATGGACCACATGGCACTTTCCCTCACGTCATTTCCTCTTTGGAAGAAAGAGGTCACTGTTGGTCTTCCTGAGTCACTGATAACTCAATTTTTACACTTATAACACCCACTTCAGGGATTGTTTTAGCACAAGGCTGTTGATTAATGAATTAATGAATTAATCTTTCTCACTTTTTTAATAATATATTTGTGTTTAAACCAATCAGCTAGAGGAGAATGCACAATGAGTGAAACAATTTAGAAGACTTTATCACTTTATCACAGTACCCAGCTTGTCAGTATTAAGGGTCTGTTATTATGTGAGCACTGCATGACCCTGTGAATTTTTAGTGAATGTAGGCATTATAGCTGTAAATAAGGAAATTACCTTAATATGCCACAAATACTTCAGACAGGTTACCACCACATCCTGCCCTAGTATCAGTCAGATTAATTCTGCAACGTTCTTACTTCTTGCCACAGCTGCTTGGCCCAGTCTTTGCAATAGTTAATTACGTATTTTGTGAGTGACAACATGCTGACTCTGCACAGTATACTAATTATGCACTCTTTGTGAAAGTGTTGTGTTCCTGATATTTCATTGGATTATTTTAATTCAGCACTCATGTTACAGTATAAATGCACATGTTTATCTAACATGTATTTTATTAATCTTGCATTTATTATAATTCACTTCCCATGACTTATTTTGAATACAAATCTGGAATAAAAATGCATATTCATTTTTTGCATAATAAACTGGTGTAATGAAAAACACAAATCACACAGGGCAGGATTACACAAAAACCTAAATGCATAAATGTACATAAAATCCAGTTGATTCCTAAGCAAAAATGTAATCTTTTTATCCCAAATTTTAATTAAAAAAAGAATCAAGAATATACGGTTAGAAATATCCAGTTAGCCTCCAGTGCGTAGCTAAAAATAAAAAATACTGTAAAAAAATCTTTAGTTTCACTCTGTGGACTTTGGAATCTATCAGACAGGATTCAGTCTGGAAAGAAACACAGGGGTGGAAAAATACATGTTTGAGAAAGATCATATATATTTTATTAGCCTTTTTCTCTGTTGAGTTGACTACGCCAAAATTGATCTATGCATACGAGCAGGCCAGTTCCCCACTGGTGCATGTAGGGTATCCAGCCGGAGATTTTCAGGGAGAGAAGAAGCAACCGGGCTGACATAATTGGCACTGGTGATGCACTGAGGGTCAGTCTGATTTCCATGAATATCTATGTATGGTTCTTTTTGGTCTGTATAACTGAAGAAAGAAAAAAAACAGCTTTATAGCAAGATCTGTTATGTTGTAAATCTTCCCTGAAGTTATACTTCTACCTTTGTTCAAACCAAATGATTTGAACAAAATTCAGCATACACAACATTCTGAAAAAATAAAATAAAAATAAATGTATTCTATTATTTATTTATCATCAAAACAACTGGGAATTATGAGTTAAATATGGAAACATATTCCAGTTTTCTGATGACATCAATTTAACCATTTGTTTTGCTGTTTTGTCGTTGGTAGATTAAAATACAATTTAATAGGATATTATATTTAAGTTTTTGGATACAATTCATTATTATTTTTATAAAGAAGATTTCAGTTTGCTGTAGATTGCCTTGACCACAGTCATAATTCACTTAATTCAACTAGAATCAGTCAGGTCACTAAGGATTAGCAACTAACAATGCAGAGCTCATAATGAATGCGTTTTCAACTTTTTAAAAGGGTTTAAACTTCTTTTTCAACAGTTGAGATGTTTAGTTGTTGGGAAGTTTTAAATATTTGTAAATCAGTGGTTATAATCATAGTTGACCTAAAAGCCCTTTTAGAGGCAAGCATTTCAAATGAACATAAGCTATAAACCTAATAAAATGTATTGTATTGTATGTATTGTAAGTTGCTATTTTACACAAGGTATTTATGTTGGTATATATCTATCTTGATCAATTAAACACAAAAATAAAAAATAAAAAAACACATAAATAAATAAATAAATACCTCCTGGGTACAAAGTTAGCATGAGCACAGCAATTTCCCATCATTGGGATGTCCTTTCACAAGAAGTTTTGAAAACTTCAGGTTTAGGTAGGTTTAGAATCCTTTCCCTTTTAGAAAATTCAGCACAAAGGCCTATGGAAGATTTCTTAAAGCAAAATCATAGACATCTTGCATAATTTCAACTAAATAAACAGCCTGACTTGGTGGTGTTATATTCAAATGAATTGGAAACAAATGAAATGGAAATTTCCCTAGTTTAATATTTAATGTATGTATGTACATGACTGTAATATATTTATTGTATGAATAGCAAGATTCACAAACTTTAGATATATAAGGTAGGAATGTCCACAACATTTTGGTGGAATTAAAAATCATTAAATCTTTTTAATTTTTTGTAAATGAGCAAATGTTATTTTTCTGCAAATACATTTATGCATTGAATGGATGTCTACTTATGTTTTTCTTCAAATGCAAACACCGTGCCAACAGATATTTCTCCACAGTGGACTGCAGATTCTTGTCATGTGATGTCAAACCCAGATCAGTTTACCGTCAACAGCTTAATCAAACCCAGCAAGGAGCTCAGACGGAACAATAACAGGTACTATATATTGGCTGTGCCCTCAGGACTAGATCTTAGAAACACTTCATTCGACAATAGTTTGAGTCACAGTCCATATCATATCAAGTGCTGTGACCCCGCTGGGGACAATGCAAGAGCCAGACCACAGACTTGGGTGTTTAATTGGTGCAAGCCTGGACACATAGCCAATTCCAGTCCTCTCTACTTGAGGATGCACCTGGATAATGGCCTCTCAGTTTCCGTGCTTTCCCTGCAGCGTTCTTGTTAGATATTTGTGTCTGGGTCCGTATGTGCAAGTTCATCAGACTCCATTGTTTAGTCTAAAGCAGGGCTCCCCAACCCTTGTCTTGCTTGGAGGGCCCACGGATCAGCAGGTTTTTATTTTCATCCTATTATCACCAATAAGCTATGAACCAAGAAACCAGCTGAGGTGAATTAACTGCACAATCAACTGCTTTAAATGATCAATTGCTGCAAGTGCTGAGGAAAAGTGAAAACTAGCACCAGAGGTGGAAAATTCTGGGGTCAGAAACTAAAAGTCCTGCTATGTGTTCCTTCCACCCATGAACTCAGTCGGCTGATTTCACTAATTAGGTATACCAGCCACCTGAATAATTGTGCTGATTAGCAAATCCTGGTGACTAGAGTAAAACATTGAGGAGGGCTTTTACTTTCTGAAGTAAAAGATTTTCCACTGCTGACCAGCACGCCCTTATGATCTCCAGTACTAGAGCTGGGAAGAAGAGGGGGAACTGAAGTCTAGCTGGGTCCTCAACACCAGTGGTATTCACTCTTGCTCTTGGAAGAGCTGACATACTTGCAACACTTGAGTGTTGCTACTCAGCTGTTAATTATTTAATAAGAGCAGCTAAAATCAGTACGTATTGCTGTAGCTGACAATGAAAATCATCATTAAAATACAAATGAATAGAGATCCATATGCTAATTGGTCATCTTGGATTGTAGGTTATGTATAGACTACATAAATGAATTAAGCACATGAAGCACCTAAAATGGACCTGTCAACATTTATATGTAAAGTGTATGCAACATTGGACCTACTCAAGAAACTCAAGAATCGAATGTCAAGGATCTGAAGAATAGTTAGATCTCCTTCTCCAGCTTATTTCTTTCCTCATTTTCCTTTCAATAACAGAGCATTTTCCAAATATTTAATAGGCTCTACATCACATTGTACCTTTCAAGGCCCGCTGAAGTATTCGTGAAGTCAGTGACCAATTACCCCAGCTTTCCTGAAGTCACTGGTCTTGGAAATTTGCCCTTTAATTCTGAGTTGATTGCAGGGTTTTTTCCCCATATGCAGAGCCATACAAGCTTGTGTGTGTGTGTGTGTGTGTGTATGTGTGTGGGTGTGTGCGCATGCATGTGTGTGTATTTGTGTGTGTGTGTGTGTGTGTGTGAGTGAGAGAGAGAGAGACTAGGGAAGCGTGACTGTGGTCACACGAAAGGCTGCATGAATGTTAATGCACTCTGATGTCTGGGGAACAAATAAGTGTTCCTGACATGATATGGGGGCATGGGGGTGGGGCAGGGAACAGTGAAGGGGTCGGTGCTTTAATGAGGAGAGGGCAGCCGACTGAGCACGCTCCGCAAACCCATCCGTCGGCTCCAGACTGCATAAGGAAGTAACTCACTCCCGTCTGCAACCCAGCCATAGAAATACTCCATTTAACAGATATGTTGTTGTTGTTGTTGTCATTTGTCTCTCCTGGATCCTCAAAGGTAACAGAAGGGCAAGTAAGCGAAGCTACAGAGAGGGAATCATTCACTTCCGAAAACAGCTCCGTGCAGAGGTGACCCATCAAAATTTCCCCACAAATAAATTCCTCTTCGTACAAAGTGGGAGAGCAGAACACCAAATGTGAAGCTGGGAAGCTTTTCACTCCATTGAGCTGTACTGTATAGCATCTGCTGCTAGTCTCCCATGAAAATCAGTCAGCTCAATATTCTGTTTCACAAGGTCCAAAGATTTGGACTGACAGTTTCAAGGTGCCATGTTTTCACACTACATACAGTGGACGGAGCAGAAAGTCTGCATTCCCAAAAGGTGTCCGTACATTTGGCATGGTTTTTAAAAGCAGGAATCTTACGGTATATTGCATGAGTAATTTCAGGAAGTGCTTTAGACTCCAATTACCATACATCAAAACAGTCCCTTGCCCGATAAGGGGAGACTGAACTTTTACCAAAGAGATGAAATTATATTTCTGTTGCATTGTTAATGCTTTTGATGTGTGCGACCCAGAACCTTTTTCCACATCACATGAAGGACCTGTTAGACAACTTTCTGTTGCCACTTTGCAAAAACAAGGACTGATTTAAAAAACGAGGACTTCATTTGGTTATAACGTGTTTGGGTGGACATATCAAGCTTTTGTAAATTAGCCTTGTAGGGACCTGACCATACATATGCTTTATACACCCAATACTTTGATTTACATACATTTTTAGGCATTTAGCAGACAATCTTTTCCAAAGCAACTTGCATAGGTATATACAATAAGTTTTAGGCAGAGAACAGAGCTGTTGCCAAATCTTTAGGGGGCACAACCTGCAGAAGCAGTTAACACATAAACCTGCTCAGTAGTAAATACATAAACCTACAACGAAAACTGAAGTTCCATTGTAGGTGCGAGAAGGAGATTGCAGAATGTAATACTTTAATTTGGAAATGGATTTGAGGATATAGTCTTCGGTAGGAATCATTTCAAAGGGATTAATTGGCTCAAATTCATATTTCTATGCCGCCATCTTAATCTCATCATTAGCTACATTAAGTATACATGACTGTACTGTAACTTAGTCACAGATCATTTTGCAGAGAAATGTTCGACGTGCCCTTTAAAATGTGCTTGTCATTGCGGCCATGTTTTCCCTAGCTTACTGGATTTTGTTGTCAATGCCAGAGATATCCTTCAGTGTAAAAAATAAAACACAGTGTCAACATTTCCCATAACAACTGGACATGATTATGTGACAAGGTTTGGGGACAGAATTCCGTGTCGACTACACAGTTAGAACCTTGTTAAAATATCTCATCAGAGGTTCAGAATCTACTGTAAGTGTTTATAACGACACACTTGTAAACTAGAGTATATCATAAAGAGAGCCACTAAACTGACTCAGTGAGTGCAAACAACATTGTTGATATGAATATAATGACATGTTCTAAACGCAATATGATCACATCTCTCGTCAGATAACACATGAACAGGCTTAAATAATAAATATGTTTTCATGTTTTCCAGCAGATGCTTACATATTTTAAACCGGTTGTTTCAGAAAACAGGCAAAGTGGGTTCAGACAAATGGTTTCACTATTCTAATGTGAACTGCAAGAGGAAGGTCATCTCTATCAGAATAATCTCTACCAGTTCCCCAGTTTGTGGTAGGGGAACCCTGGGGGTTTATAAAGGTCCTATAGCCCTTAGCAAAATGAGGGAAAAAATTCCTTTCAATAACATTCTGTTTACAGTTCATATTTAATAGATAGATATGTTTTATGTATTTTACACTTTAAGGTAAAATTGGCAACAAAATATATAACATATCTGAAAATATCTAACTGGCATGTCTATAGCAACATTATGATTGTTGTACATTTTTTTGCATTTATCATATACTAAATGCATCTTTGATATAGGTCTAAAGCCTATGATGGCTATATAATGTTCCATTCAAGATACAACACCACATCAGAAATATTACATTTTAAAAGGAAAACTGTCTATTATTTTTTTCATCAATCAACTTAAAAAGTCATTATTATTTGCACTGTTGGTCCAACAAATGAAGTATTTATGTCTTCTAAGAGTCTACTGCATTATGAGTTTTACAGGCAAAATGTGAAAATAATATTATGATATATGACCATAGATATACTTAAATTTAAAAAGAAATAAATTAAATAACTGTCATTCTATTAGGGATAAGAGCACTGCTTTTAGATGCTGAATTTTGACCTTAATATTTCTTCATATGATTTTTTTTTACTGCGATTTTCACATGAGAGAAAACTTTCTTGTGTCTCTCACTACTCTTTGTTAAACAAACGCATCAGTGCGTGCAACTTCATTGGCTTGGTAGCTTGCGTATACAGGGTTCGCAATGTGGGATACAGTAACTTAAAGGCAGGATTCATTTGGAATATCCTCTGTGGCTCTGAGTGCAGTCAACTGGCACTTATTCCACTCAAGCTCTTTAGAAAGGTCAAGTCACATGTACACTGGGAACGCAGTCACCTCTGAGCCGCTAAAGGTACAGGACTAAAGATATTCATTTTTCTGTGATAGTTTTGTTTTTGGTTAGTTTTTGGTTGAGTGATGCAGATTCAGTGAACATGAGCCTGAGACATTAAGCCATCCAAAATTACAGATTCACATAGTAAACTTTTAACAATTCATCTTCCAATTTTCAATTTTTCATTAAAAAAAAAAAAAATCTGGCCCCATCATCACCACATCCTCTATCGTTTCAAGAGAGTGCATTACAGGACATGGATGACCTCTAAAGCTGGTGCAGGCTGCTTTCACTCTGCAGACCACACGTGCCCAGTAGAACAGAGGAGTCTCTCTTAAACAATGAGGAGGGAATAAACAGTCAGCCAAAACCTCTCCTCCAAGGGCATGGCCCTGCAGGACTCCTAGCTTCAGACAGAACCGGCAAGGATTTGATTCCAACCAGTGAAATTAGCTACTACACCTGGGGCTAATGCTATACCTGAAGGTATTGCCTGAGTGGCCAAACCTAACATTTTAAAAATGTAACACAAAATCAGACGATTTTATTGAAAAATAAGAATTTCATTGGGATAAAACCATCTTGGATGTTGGCTTTTATTAAATGTTTGTATTTGGTGTTTCTATTGTGAAAAGTGCTGAAGGCTGTATGTCTAAATGTTACACATATAGTTCTTAAATAAAAAAATTCTAGTCAGAGTTTGTAACCATTTTTCGGTTCGTTTTGGAATTATAAATCGGCAGAATGGTGCACATAACTTTCAGTAGGTGGGGGAAGAAAAGGCTACGTGTTATTATTTATACTCTTAAATTTTATTTATTTATGGATTTGAATAAGAATTGAATTCTCGCATGAATTTGCCTTAAATAATTAAGCAAGAGATAGTTAATTTAAGGCACTGGCATACTTCTCCTCAGTTCTTATTAAAACTTAATAACATTTCCCGCGTCCCAGACTCCAGGACTACAAGTTTAGAGTCGCTTCAAGTTTAGTGGGCGTGTTTTTTCTCCGTCTCCGTTTTATATAACTTTTCACTTACAATGTGCTTGCAGAACATGTTTTGGCGCAATATTGGTGGTTACAATAAACCATAGACATACGATAACAAGTGAACGTGTTGTTGCGACGATAGTAATATTTGCCTGTCATTGTAATAGCACTATCACTCATTCACTACACATTTATACAAGAATGTGGGCTGTGGACCTGTAAAACCATGCAAAATGTAAATACTGTACTTTGTGGGCACGAGTGAGTGGTTTTATTGCCCATATTTTAGCTGTATGGTTCGCCTTTTCAGCACTAACATGACCGTTGAGTATTACAATTGATGGATCCATATAGCTACAGTTTCGATCATTTCAGACCCCAGCCTATGCGTCAATTTATTTAATTATCAACTGGTAATGATAATACATCTTTCAATGGTTTATTGCAATTCATGTTTCGGTTAAGAGTCTTTAAATTGCGGGACCTCAGGCCTAATCATTTGACAATTCACTTTTTGTACGTCGCTTTGGATAAAAGCGTCTGCCAAATAAATGTAATGTAATGTAGGCTAATGTAACAATTCCTTTCAGTTACGACGTATTTTGTTCTGTGCTACCACTCCATTAATTCTTATCGGGAAACATTCATAGTATAAATAACACACATTTACGTGACATATGCAGCAGCATTGTTGTTGATATGTTGGAGGTATTTTAAGGTTATGTGATACGAAGCAAAATGAAAAAGACCTAGAATTTTTTAAGAGACTATATTTCCATTTGAAGCATTCCTTAAGATTTCTTGACAGGGAGCAGAATATTGCTTACCAGGAAAAGGTGACATTTGCATACTGAAAATTATGTTCAAGTTTAAATGTTCAAGTTGCGACCTTTATGCAGTGTTTAAAGGTCTTTCATACTCAAGTCTCTAGTTAAGAAAGTGTTGTGCCGAAGACCATTTGCCTTTGTGGGACGTTTCTCTCCCCTAAGTCCAAAAAACCGAACATCATTAAAAGACTCAGGTCGATAAAGCTTTTAGACTTGTGAATGTTTTTTTAAGGGTCCATTTCCCGCGGCTAAGCATTGTTAATGGAGCTTGAGGAATTATCTCATGACTCCCGGTTTGAGCGTAGTTTATTTCCCCGGCCAGGTCCCTTGTCGGCCCTGTCAATTTCACTTAATGAAAAGTAACGCCTCACTGATTACAGTTTTATTTGAGCTCAATATAAAAAGCGCTGTTAATTTAACATCTCCTCCTCTGTGTGTTTGAATTTACCACGGCTGAATTATTTTTCCCTGTTTAACCCCCCTCCTCCCTCCCCCCAAAGCAATTCTCTCTCTCTCTCTCTCTCTCTCTCTCTCTCTCTCTCTCTCTCAGTTGATCTGGAAAGGTTTGGCTTGCAGAGCAATCTATCTATTCTGATTACAATTATTTACAAAATCACAAATACGAATCAGTTTTACAGCACACCGTCCTGCTCATAGTCTATGTAACTTTTTGAAATCATTATTTTCATTGTTTTTTTTCTTTATTATTTAATGCGTATAGAATTCTAATGATACAATTTTAGCAGTTACTTTGTTACTTTTCCATTATCCTTGACTTTTTTTCCAAATATGAAAACCTTTTCGGTATTTTATTCTCAGTACAATGAAAATTATTTTCAGTCGTTTAATGTTTGTACATACTGGGTTTTATCCCCGCATTAGACTGTGTCATTAGTTAATTTGCCACATATAAATTCACCCGTGTCTTTCACCTCCTGGAAAACTCTGTCCCGGGAGTATATCATCTTCGGCATTAGTGTGAAGTAGCCTATTGCCCTGCTGCCGCCTATTTTTGCCCTTTTTATTTGGAACAATTTCATGTTTCTGAGCGCTTTTCATTCGAAGACCAACAAGACTCATCTTAAAGACTTTTCCCGATTCAGAACCTTCGGAAATTTAAAGGTCTGTCGTCTGTGTCAAAATGAAAATTTCCCTTTAAACCATCTTACTAATGTTCATTTCAGCAGCTAGAGTAATGTCTTAGCCTTTTGACAGTCGCTGATGGGAGGAGGTTTGTACATTTTGATATTACCAAGATAGAGCGTATTAAAATCACAATAGCCTACTTATAATTAAAACAATCAATACAACACTTCACGCCACACTTACTATGTTATGTCATGATTTACTTTCGTCAAATTATATAATATTCTGTAATTTTGAAATAGACGTAAAGTTGCTTTTGTGCTGATTTAATTGAAGTAGGTGAATTTTATTTATTTATTTATTTAATACAGGCCTAATATAAATTATTTGGGTTAAAATTTATAATCATATGAATGGTAATTAAAAACATGGCTATGATGTAATTAAATAGTCATAACATTTTTCCTTCACCTAAAATTCTTGCGAAACATCGCTTCACTTCCGAAGGATCATGCTACCACATTCTGAGCCAAGAACAAAGTTTCACATTGTTGAAATAATGAGGTTGGCTACCATAAGTGCAATTTTTAAATGAAGACTTTTCCGAGCATAACGTAGCACGGTAGCGGGCTAATATTTCCATTGCAGAGGCACTCTCGTTTTTCTTTAACATACATTTCAGTACCGTGGACAGCGGAATCCAGACAACAGACGTTCTTCCAAAAGGTTACAGTTTATTTCAGGTTACAAATCATAGACACATCCTTCTTGCTTTGGACATTTGTGCAGTTGTGTAATATTTTACAGCTGTGATATCCATAAATCATTTGCAAAACGTGACAGCTTTAAAACAACATGCCTCCTTTCACATGTAAATTTCAATTTTACCATATACCTTTACGTAAATTGCACGTGCGTTTGAACAAAATGAATACCCTCATATTGACCCTGTCTATAAGTCTCAAAAATAAAATGCCGATACAACTTTAGTGACGTTTGAATCCAATGGCAATAGAAGCAGTAATGCGTGTTCAAACATCTGTGAATCATATTAAAGCACACATTTAAAAAAGGTTACTCCTCAAGCAACAGATTACATCCCAGAGCATTCCCAAGCACTTAATATGAGATTTTGGCTTGTTAGGAGCAGAATATTTTGCTTCCCGATTTGGGGAATACCATTCTGTCTTTATTCGAGTCCTTGTGCTGTAAATAAGTTATGTGTTCCTTAGTCTCGTTGTTTCCAACAGAACTCGCGAGCGCGCCTGTCTCCAGTATGGCACCTTTGGTCCCGGCCCAAGATACTGTAGTATTAGCCAATGCCTGATTCAAAGTGTTGTGTCGAAATAATGGGTCGTGGAAGACCCCGTCTACCCAGTTTCTAAGAGTGGCGACAGGCGAATCCTGTTGTCTTTCCATCACTGCAGTTGAGGAAAACCCTGGAGAGGAGGGTGCCATCGGCTGGCCTTTGTGCATGCAGGAGGGATACTCGGCTTGGTTCAAAGACGTTGCAGTTTGCGCAAGGGACCATATTTTTGGTTTACTGGCTGGTATTTGGTGATCTTGTTGATAGAATGTCTTCGCTGACCTGGCCTTGGCTGCAATGTGTTCACAGTCCTCCGGGGCCGTTCGCAAACAGTTTTTGGACAACTCCTCTACACCTCCGAGATTAACTTGAATGGATGGTCCTTTGGGATGATCATTCCGACAATCCGTTGTCCACATGCGGGTTGACACATGACATGGAGGCTTTAGCTCGCATTCTGAAGTCTCTGACTCAATAGAACCGATATCATCCAGATCACTCAGTTGTAGATCCTTATCTTTCGTACTTCGATTCTCTGAAAAGAAGGATAACGACACAAAATAAGCAGTTAGCCTATGTCAAACTATTATAAAACAATTCCAAAGAAAGTTTCCAAACGAAAACTTTTTCATTTAGCTAAATGACAAAGGAAATGTGGTCATGTAACTGAACTTACTGAGTGTTCTCCAAGCTTTAATGTTAACTAATGTTAATGTTATGTTCTGACAATGACAGAGAGATGCCACGGAATATTCTTTTTATAGAACAAATAGTTTAGTAAAACAAACCGTGGTCTTCCTGTTCACTTTTTATACGTTGTTCTTCGGAAGTCTCCTCGTCCGCATCATCATCATAGCCTTTCTCATCAGAACTTTTGGTTCGCGGAGGCCAAGTCATCTTATTCTCCTTCTTTAATCTCCGCCTGGCATTCGCGAACCAGGTGGAGACCTGCGTGAGGGTCATCTTAGTGATGATAGCCAGCATGATCTTTTCTCCTTTGGTTGGGTAAGGGTTTTTCTTATGCTCCTGCAGCCAAGCTTTTAACGTACTTGTTGTTTCGCGGGTGGCGTTTTTTCTCCGTGTCCCCCCATCCATTGATCCATATCTAACAATATAGAAAATAACACACTGGCGATGTTAAGGCAGATGACGATTTTGTCGAAACTACGAAATAAAATTCAAAAAATAAACAAATGGATATACACATTTAGCTTATTACATAGTTATTAAACAAGTTCATACCCCTCCCCCCAAACCATGATTTGCACACAGCATGCAGGCTATTTTTTCGTCACTTATCTTTTTCGTCTTCGCGTCATCTTCTGAATATAAATACGTAAAGCCGGATATCAAGTCATTTTTACTATCGAGTACTGTCCTTGAAAAGTAAAACGACTAAAAAATGTTAGCTACGTAGAATTCAATTTGTGAAAAAAACTAGCATACATATATCTATTTCACAACGTGTAAGGGCATTTATCAAGTTAATATTATTTATGATAACGAAAATTTAGTGACAACAGAACTGTTAAGAAGCTACTGTTTTTTAAACATTTTATCTTGTTGAATCAGGCGGTACTGTAGTTCTTGTAGCGCCACATATATTACTAGGATCTATTATAAATTTCATTTCTGTGTTTATATCATAATGTAATTCACTTAAGCAGTCTACTCATGTTGATGTGCACAGTACTAATTAATTAGTGTACCATTATACTATATATTGCTATAACTTCTGCAGAAATATTTCTTTAATGTCACCAGTAGTTTGTGATATATGTCTAGTCATGTTTTGTAATATAGGAAGCAAGTTCATGATTGTCACATTAGTTGTAATGAGAACATTACAATAAACATGCTTAAAGCATCGTGGATTGCTAATTACAATAACAGGCACAAGGCCAGGACATTTGCAGCATGTAACACGATTCAGATTTATAGGGGGAACATGGATGTACAGAGGATAACAGACAGCAATTGCAACTTGCAGATAAAATAGATAAATACATAATTATTATTATTATTGTTATTATTATTATACACAAATAAATAATAATCATATATTAATATAAATAATAATAATAATAAATCCAGTGTATAAATTATCTGCACTGTACAAAACAAAGCCTAATATAGTAACAGCATATATAACTAAATCACGTCAGAATTTTATAAAAGTACTGCAGTATTCAGTTGTTTTATAATTTGTCTGCAATTCAAAACATTGCACAGAGCATTATAAAAACGCACATACCATGCTCTATTGTGTTAAACTACAGTACTGTACAACATTGTCTACAGCTAATTCTGACAGTGTATGTGATGTCATTGCTTTGAACAGCTGTTGTACACATTCACATGCCTTAGGACAATAAGTTCAGGGATGTTTAATATGTTTAAATAATTTTTATGATACGTAGCTTATTCCTGTGCACCTTGTTCTTAGTAGAAAAAAATGCGCACTGTAGAACTATGACGCAAATTCCTTGAATTCATACCTGTCATATTGATACTGCCCCAAAGTAGCGTCATAGGGATAGTAAGCAGCAGCTTGAGTGATCCCCGCATGCGCAGATGCTGATCCGTCTTTGGAGTCAAATGTACTCTGCAAAAGATCCATACAGTGTGTGAGGCTATATCGATTGACTTTTGACGATTGTAATAATTTCCATTGATACAAACATCAAACAACCATTAAACATCGCAGTTCAAGTTTTCACTGGTTGACGGTGACCAATTAACCCAGTAAGCCTATAGCATTCATAGGGGATAGGCCTACATATGAATTCTATGGTTTAGACCATCTAAAAATCCAAAAAAGGATTAGCAGGCCAAGTGTGTCACTTTTCGTTTGTTACCTAGCTTACAAACGAAAAGGTTGCGAAAATGTAGGCCCAACACCGTTTTCCTGAGATGATCCAACATCTAGAAACGTCTTATCACTTGCTGCAGAGTCGACAAAAAGTTGGTAGCCACTAAATCATTTTAGACCAGCACACGGCATATAAGCTTACAGCGGTAAATTAAATTGGACTGTTTAAGTGGTCAGGTTTTAAAGTGTTCTGTTAATGTTATGTGTCAGTTTGTTCCTATTTGGATCTTTTAAAATTCCCCACATAAGCCTAACCAAAACGCTAAACAAAAACGATTGACAAACAATAGGACCACGTCAGGATTATAGATAAATTTCCGCATATTCATTTTGACTCATTAAAATCTACAATAAATATTCCAGTGTCATTCGTATACTTTAATTTAGTAAAACTTGGTCGTGGATCTGCCGGCTGTCACCTGTAACCCGGCCACAATTAATAGCCAGTTTACCCGAACAAAAATCTAGCACATTTGGCATCAAGGTCAAATCACAATACAACGACCACTCACACAGAAAAAAATAAAACACAGCCACTGAAACAGTGCTTTCAATTGCATAATTGCATCTTTGGGTGGGATGGGAAGTGGGGAACGTCTAAATAAGATAACCGTCATAAGACTATCACTATAAGACCATCAGGGGATGCTTACCAGGGAATAAAAAGCGGATGCATCTGCGCCATAAGTTACATAGTTTCCATAGCACTGGCTGGTGGTATACGGATTCCCATAAACACCCATAGTGGCTGCAGGGTTCAGCTCGTGCCTGGCGGTGGCCAAAAGGCGACTCTCGTAAACAGGACAATAAACTGACGTTTGAGAAGAGGCGGCCACCCCGGTCTCCGCAAGAGTTCTGCCACTTGATTCGCAGCAAGTCGTCAAAGAATTGGTGGCCATTAGGAACTGATGAGGACAGAAATAACAACCGGTCCTTAATATATTATTGGATTCGTAAACTGAATGTAAATGTGCACACAAAAGCTACAAGAAATAAAAACAATACAGCAAATCTGAGATGATCGAAAACGACAATGCATGAGAAATCCACTTTCATAAGCAGTTAAGCGCAGCTTTGTTTTCTCTGCAACGACTCGTATGTCTGAGCGAAACTATGTGACCATCATGCGAACATAAACCGTTGAAAGGCGTTCTTAATAAAGAACAAATTGAAGTTACAAAGTCGGAATCTCCCGCTTTTGGCTAAGCTATTCCTTAGTGAACTCAGGTAACCTCCATTCCAGCATTATGGTGATATCTTGAAAAAAATGTACTTTACGATCATAGCTGCAATGCTATTTAGCCAACTATGGTGCATAGTGCTGAAATTAATTCGACACTGCGTTTGACAATCAATAAAGCGGGGCTTACCTGCGGTGCAGACGAGTAATGATATCCCAGCTGTGGATATGACATTGTAGAGAGATCCCAATATCTAGAAATAATGCAAGACTGCAGGTCTCCACACTACTGCCACCTCCCTGTGTTTTACTGTAGGCTGCCAATTGATTGGTAAGAACAGACTCCTAGATCCTTATAGGACGAAGCACAGTCCCATGTTTAATTCCAGAAATTGCTTCCCCAGCGATTTTCAAAAAAAGAGAAAAAAGTACCGGTTCATCTTTGATATACAGCCAACACATTATAAAAATTGTTTTCAATACATTTACTCATAAGATTCACTGTGGTTTTCAAAATAGATTTCACGCTTTTACATTAAAAAAGGACAGTATAACCTATAAGCATAGATTCCCACTCTGTTTACGTATAAGTGACACTGGCATAAAATGACCGGACTGTAGCTTCATCATCCCGGTCTCTGCATAGAAATTCAACAAGGGAACTACTTTAGGGGAACATGGGAATCATTTCAGAGTTCAAGTTATGTCGTTACTGTAGTTATACTGCAGTACACCAAGGTGATAGACGTAGACCCACAGGTTAAAAAGCATCGAGGTAACACTAAATCCTTTGCAGACACATTGCATTTTGATTCATTGTGGGACTGGAAACATATTGTCTTTAAAATTTTTATTTTTCCTGGCCTTTTACAAACACAAAAATAGTCATAAATTCAGTTGACACCAACGCAGTAGTAGTCTACAAAGACAAGGATACAGTCCTGCGTCCTGCAACGATTTATTTAGTTTTATAATCATCAAACGAAGCCAAGAGGTATTAACAGGTATGGAAGTAATTAAAGCTTGAACGTCAGATGTCATTGGAAGTCACTCGAGTCTGTAATATATGTAATGAGCTAGCACGAGTTCGTCTGGTTGATGATAGGTGTCTTTGTCAAGCTGAGCTGCATGGAGAATTCTGGCTCAGTCGTGTGAACAGCCCCAGGGTCACGCGCAAATTAATGATGATGTATTCCCTCTCCTCTCAGCTGGAAGACTGCCCGCACGAGACGAGGCTGCCCAATTTGACACGATTGGGGGTGATTGATGAGGGCGCTCGTCTAGAGACCAACGGCAAAAATATTGCCCAATGCATAATTATTTTAATTGACAGGTTGACGTGTTTGTCCCCTGCATAAAGTTAGTTTACTTATAACAAGTAGTGGACAAGGTACTAGCTCTGAAAAACAAACAATGGCACTCAAGAGAAGATTGAACCAGTTACAGGTTCAAATGCTTCTCTGGGTCTGCTTTGAATACTTTGCATAATGAGAAGCTTAGGCTATTTGTGTTGTCAATATGATGCATAAATATAAGTCATTACGAAATACTATATCTGTGGTGTCATGAAGGCCTAATACTGTAGTCTGAAATGAGCCACAGTACTTTTTTCTGGATTTACCTAATCACAATTAAGCCAGGAATGTGAATGCATCCATTGTTTTCTAATCCAGTTCAATCAACACCTAGATTACCCATATTGGGGCACTTCATTTCTTTGAGTGCAAACTGTAGGTCTTAAATTATTAATTGAATTGCTGAACCTTATTAACTCAAAATTTTCAATTCCTTATGACTCACATACAGTATATACAGAATATATATATATATACTATACTATACTATACTATACTATATATATATATATATGAGCTCCATAATGTTAGGGACAAAAACACATTTTTCTTGATTCGGCTCTGTACACAATTTCAGATATGAAATAAAACAATTCACATGGTTCACATTTATTAAAGGGTATTTTTATACATTTTGGCTTCATCATGTATGAATTACAGAACTTTTTATACATAGTGCCCCTATTTCAGAGAACCATAATGTTTGGAATAAATAGTTTCACAGATGTTTCTGATGAGTCAGGTGTGTTCAATTGCATCCTTAGTGCACGTATAATAGAAATAAGAAAACAGTAAGAGTTATAGGCCAAACCTAAGGATTACCGAAATCGACTGTTTGGAACATCATTAAGAAGCAAGAGAGCACTGGTCAGCTCAGTAACTGCAAAAGGTCTGGTAGGCTAAGGAAGACCATTACAGTTGATGACCAAAGAATGTTCACAAAAATGAAGAAAAACCCTCAAACATCTGTCTGGCAGATCAGAAACACTCTTCAAGGGTCAGGTGTGGTTGTGTCAGTGACTACTATCTGCAGAGGACTTCACAAAAAAAAACTATGAATGATAACTAGAAGACGTAAACCGCTAGTTAACTGCAAAAACAACATACAGGTTGCAGTTTTCTAAGAATTACCCAAAAGAGCCTGCAGAGTTCTGGAAAAAGGTCTTGTGGACAAATGAGACCAAGATTCACTTGTATGAGAGTGATGGCAAGAGCAAAGTGTGGAGGCCAAAAGGAACTGCCTAAGATCCAAAGCACCACCACCCGCTTATGGTTTGGGCATACATGGCTGGCCACAGGTACCGGCTCACTTGTCTTCACTGATGATAACTGATGGCAGCAGCATCAGAATGAATTCTGAAGTGTACAGAAGCATAATATCTGCTCAAGTCCAAGCAAATACCTCCAAAAGCATGATCCCAAACATAACGGTAAAGCAACAAAGCAGGAGCTGAAGATGATCACAGTACAGCCTTGGCAGAGCATCACCACAGATGACAGTCAGCACCGGGTTACAGGGGCATGCTGTGGCAGTTATAGCAGTTTCAAATAAACTGGGCCCGATGAGCAGAGGGGCCCTAAACCCCCACAAGAATTTTAAAACATGTAATAAAATTTAAATACATTCACCCCTATGCTTTGGCCATGTCAATGATGACAAAAACCGGGAATACACAGCATATTAACTCTCTTGCTATGTTATGTTCATGACAGACCTGTTGAGAATATAAATATGTTATAAAATGAAAAAACCAAACTCCCCAACACACCCCCCGGATTCCCAGACTACCTTAATCCCCCTTGACCCTTCGGATGACCCAGGACCTGTGCCCTAGAGTTTGACAGCTCATCTGGTCATGCACTATAGTGCCACATATGTGCACTTTTCAAATGTCCAAATCTCATATCCTGTTTTGCTTGTACAGATAAAACATGGGTTGTTTTCTTCCACTCAGTAAAAAAAAAAAAAACTTTCCCACAAGTTCACCCACCACCATTTTGGTGAAGATGTGGAAACAGGAAGTGAGGTGTAATTCCTGAATGCTTGTTAGTATCACAACAAACTTCCAACTTTATCTTTGGCTAGAGGTCCTGGGGGTGCACAGACAGAACCGGGCAAACTCAGCAGTGCCATCTAGTTGCTAAAACCCAATTAGCCTTTTATTGGGCTCCATCAATCCTGCATTAGTGAAACCTGAAATTATGCACACATCAGAGCCTGGAGAGAAAAACTGTGTCAAAGGTGCCACTGTACCCAGTGAGCTGAATCAAACATTTTGTCTGTCATAGCCCTTGGTCCCTTCATTGCCGCTTACAGCTGTATTTTTCTTCCTGTTTTGGTTCATCTGGTGTGGTAACACCTACGTGTCCACAGTACAACACAACTCCACACGTACTTGATCGCAAAGTGCTGTGTGACATAAAAGGTGGCACAGTGGTAGAACTGCGCTTGTACCGAGGTCGAGTCAACCGGTAGACACTGCGTGACCTGACAGATTACCTCTTGCTTGATATCCAGCTGTTAAGGATCAATGTAAGGCTTGTAAGTTGTGTATCGTCGGATAAGAGCTGCTAAGCCATATGTTATACTCTCTGCTGTCCTTTTGATGGCCTAAACATATTTTCTTTGTAAAAATCAATTTGCTTAACTGAAACAAAGTTTCCCATGTGAAATAAGTTTAAAATATACAATTTAAAAAATGACAGCAATGTGATATGCACTCAAAAATGTGGCATTAATGCAACCACATTAAGTCCACTAATAAAATATATCTTTTTCATTACTTCATAAAATGAAAAATATTTAGTTGGGTTTAGTCCACTTAATAAAATTGGACAGTGGCTTTATTGCAACTATGTAGGCTATATGCGATGCCTTAATCAGTTGAAGTCACATATAGGCCTACTCAACAACATGTGTGCAACCACTGTCCAATGATTTATTTTTCTGAATATATGTTGTGTTTTATAGGCATATGTTATATGATTTTATGTGTTATAGCCTTAGCCTGTAAACATGTTACAATTGGCCATTCTAATTTAAATTCCTAAATCACATTTGTAGCAAACAGGTTTTCTTTCTAGAAATGTGTTAAATTTGGTAAAGCTTGTTTTGAAATTAATACAAATTTTTTGTTGTTGTTGCTCTGTACTCCAGAATATTGGATTTTAAATTAAACAATGAATATTTTTCTGTGTTGTTGCTTCATAAAGAGGAGACTATGCCAGCATAACCTCAGAGGGTCCATTGCATGATGCAAACCACTGGTAAGCCTCAAGAACAGAATGGCCAGATTAGTTTGCTAAAGAGTACATTAAAAAATTTTGTTCTGGAAACAAAGTCTTATGGATATATGAACCTATACCAAAGTGATCAAACGTGTGAAGAAAGAAAGAAACCAAAACACCCCCCCCCCCCATTCTGTGAAACATGGTGAAGGTAGTGTTATGGCTTGTGCATGCATGGCTGCTAATGGAACTGGCTCACTTCTCTTTATTATGTTATGAGTGCTGACAACAGCAGGATGAATTCTGAAGTGTAAACAAACATCTTATCTGCTCAGATCCAACCGAATGCCTCAAAACTCATTGGATGGCACTTCAACTTGCAGAATGACAATGAGCCCAAACAAACTGTTGAAGCAACCAAGACATTTTTCAGGGCCAAAAACTGGCATGTTCTTGGATAGCCAAGTCAATTACTCAACCTAAATCAAACTTTCACTTGCTGATGACAAGACCGTAGGCAGAAAGCCCCTCAAACTAATAAGAACCAAAGACGGGGAAGATACCTTGAATCTGGTTATGTCAATGGGTTGCAGGCAGTCATGGAATGCAAGGGGTTTGCCACCAAGTTTTAAATATGAAAATATAGAAAGACTACGAAGGAATCCCTGTTTTTGTGTTGAATACAAACCAACCCTATGTCCCAACCAACCTCACTCTCCCCTACACATTACAAAAATGAAGTCTACCTAAAATGCTCTGTGGATTTCCTATAGCAGATGTAAAGAAACTAGTTGTGGGTGTTAGCTCTGCTTGGCTGTTGGTTAGAAACCCAATGATATGCTCTTCAAATTTATGAGATTATCTGGCTTGGCAGCAATTTACATGTCGTACAAAGATAACTGCTTTATCGTCTTATTGTGAGCAAGACATTGAGGGGTCAGTTGAGTCAGTTGAAGGCTGGCATAATGTGACCAGTCATCACTGACATCTACTCTCGTGAAAAAACCTGAGTTTTGTTCAGCAAAAGGTCCTATCATCAAGAGATGGATGGACAGAATGAACACTGTGTTCTTACAGAGTACATATGGTCCCTACTGTACTCATGTTAAAGCTGCTCTGTTAGAGTTGCATTAACACTGGACATTTTGCTGTGCACTATTTAGAACTGAAAGTTTAACATGCACAGGCCAGAGACTACAGATTACCATTCTCAGTTATATCACCGAAAAATCTGTCAATCCAGTATGTTATGTCAACTGTTAGAGTAAAAAGTACTCCAGTGAATAAGCTGGTGAGTTGGATCTGAATAAATTTTGTATGGACACCAATGAAGTACAGTATACTATGTCATATATAGGCATAGTCACTGGATGTGCCGGGTTGCAGTGCAGTTTCAGTGACTTTTCATGGAGTCGTTTTTCGAAAGTTTTTCTTTTTAAACAATAGCTACATTATCCCTCTCTCTCTCTCTCTCTCTCTCGCTCTGTCTCTCTCTAAGTGGGTCACCCTCATGAACAGGGCAGAAAACAAAGAGGACTTGATGGTACACTCTGCCCTTCCTGCAGCCTATCTCAGAAGTAGGGGAGGAACCATCTCTGTGGAAAAAGCCATGTCGTGCTCATAGCTGCCAGAGACGGTCCAGTTTAATCTGCCTGCTTTTTAATGCGGGAATAGCAAAAGCGTGAGGCACAGGAGCATCTGCATGTTAAGCAGGTATTAAAATTGTATAGTTTTGATACTCTCAGGTACGAGACATTTGGAGGGATCCTTGTTTCCCTTCCCTGTGATTGAAGGAACTGGTGATTGCCTTCCCGCAGACCGCTTCCTCCTACGTGGAGCACTCCATCTGCTGAGATATCAACAAGGCTCTTTCATTAGAGAGAGAGCCCCATTTACTGTTTTACGGGTAAAATAAGATGCAGGAAGGAGACAATAAGGTGCATTTGTGTTCCGTCCATGCATTATGAATAAATGATTGTAAGTGCCGGGGCTACATCAGAAAGGTAATCATGGCCTAACGCACTCTGCCTCGCCCTGCATATATATTAATACATAAGTACATAGTAGAATATTGAAGCAGAGAGAAAAATAATGACTTTTCGGTGTTCCTGCCCTTTTAAAATGTAAAAAAAAAAAAAAAAAAACCACACACACGCAGTGCAGAAAATGAGAAGATGGGAAATGTGATTTTATGGCAAATGGACATTTCTGAACAAAGGCTGCGAGGTCATATTTCAGTGCACGCTTCTCTGCGTACTTAAAGACTGCTGAGCGATAATGATTTTAGTGTGTTGGATTTTGGTGGTTTTGGGGTTCCTCAGGGGGGTGTCGCACTGTCGGCTGACTGTGCGCTGCGGTGCTTGGATGGGTGTATTGTTTCTGAAGTGCCCCTGAACTCAACTGCTGGGAGGCACTGGAAGCCTGTAGAGGGGGATATGTCTCATTCACCTGGTTGGACACCATGGCTTTGTCTCCTGGTGGCCTCCTTACCTGTTCGTCTAAAATATAGTCTATTAAGTCAATGGCTTATAAGTAGGGCCAACAGTTTGTCTCTGCCATGTGACCCACAGGGACTTAAACTTGTATTTTAATGGTTATCCTCCAGGGGTCTCCATTGGCACGTTGATGGCACAGTTAAGTGAAGAATCATACAATTCAGTTTCTAACTGAATAAAACAATTAGTTGATCTAATATGGGGAGATTCAGGAAGAAAAGTGAACATGGATGGAAGTTTAAATGCTATGAATAGCATACCTTTGAGCCAGTGGTCCTCATCCCTGGTCCTGGAGAGCCGCAAGGTCTGCTGGCTTTCGTTGTTACTCAGAGTCGTTCTGAGTAACAACGTTGTTACTCAGTAACACAGCAATTGAGCAGTTAAAGCAGTTGATTACACAGTTAGCAGGTCACAGTAGACTCCGTGGCTCTCGAGGACCAGGATTGTGTATTGCTGAAGTAATTGCTGAGACAGCAGATGGGAAATGAAGGCTTGACCTTGTGGTAGGCTAGGATACGTAAGTTCGGGTGACACAGTAGAGAGCAGTGGCATTTTAGAGAATATGGAGCGACTGGAAAGGAGGTGTTTTGTGTTATTTGGAAAGGAGACTGTAGTGAAGGCTGGGAAAGGGGTGAGGTATACTGAAATCTCGGTTCCAGGAATGTCGATCGGGCTGATTTATTGGTGGTGAATTGGACTTGACCGCACGAAGGCCGGTTTCGATTGGTGACGCCACCGCTCATCCAATATGGCTGCCTTCATGTGGTTGACCATGTCAGTCAGGGGCGCATGCCATACTTTGCGGTTTCAAGTTCAGGTTGACGTTACAAGATGTAAGTAGTCCATTGCCTCGTGATTTATCAGTAAACAATGCACACTTTTTACAGCATATGTTTACTTTGTCATTTCGATGTGAAAATAAGATATTACACACTGTTGATGCGTCTCCAAGAGAGGAGACGATTCACCTCATATCAACTTGCAAGCCCCGTTTCCAATGTCAGTTTGAAGTTGGGCGTCACCTCCCTCATGGTTGAGAACAACAGAGACCATATGAAGATGATATTACTCCTCCAAGGTGTTACCCATGTAAAATAGGGGGGCTGGCATTAGAGGGCTCGTGATCTCATTAAAATGCATGCCTCATGGTGTGTGGTGGAGTGTGGCAATTTGTAGTGCAAAAATACATTTGGAACCCAAAATAAACATATTAACACTGAGAACTTTTCTGAATGTTTAAAATAACTCTAGAGGACCCTACAGTCGCTCTGCGGTGGCCTTGTTTGTCAAGATCTTAATACGTTTTTTTTTTTTTGGTTCCAAATTTTTTCCCACGTCTCTACCGCAAACTTGTCGTCAACAATTTTTAAACGTACCACTTCCTTTTCACCGGCATGTCACCCTACCGCAGCGGTGGACGGCAATCATTTTTGTCCCAACGTCCTGCCGTAAGCCATTTTGCAGTCTACCGCCGTCTAGCCATCATTGTCTCTGTCTCATTATAAACAGACATCCGATTTAGCCCTATCGTCTATGCCATCGACTGCTGGATGCCCATTAAGATCCCTGATTCTACTTAAAGTCTTGACTGAAGACCACGATTAGTTCATTAGTTTACATTTTTTGTTTTTTGTGAAAGTTAAAGTTTACATAACTGCTCTGATTTTTAATGTGGGCATTTCCCATTGCTTCCAACAAAACGTATCATGCCCCTGTGCTACACTTAAAAATACCGCAGCACGTTCACATAAACATCAATCATCATATGTGCTTATTTAGTGGCAATTATTTTATCAACTTAGATTATTGAGATGTTACAAATGGGATAATAGCCTGAGAAGGGGCTTCACAGAGAGGCTACCTCTCTACTGAACATCACACGAAAGGTAAGGGAAAGCTATGCTGACAAGTCATACATTAAACGGGGACAAGCTTATGTGTACATAATAGACATTAAAAAATATTTTCAGTTTTTAAACTTTTAAAATTGAAATTGTTTATTTTCAAATGTTTTGGCTGAGGCTTTGATTTATCGATTGACATAAATAGGCCTACTGTTAAAGATGTTCATTTAATTCAGAACACAACATATAGTAACAGAATGGCATAACACAGCGCAAAGTAATGTTAATAAAATTAAACTGAAAATCATTTTCATTGAAAATGAAAATAATATGAATACAACGTTGATCCAGAAACATATTTAGACCCAAGAAAAAAAGAAAAAAAAACAGGTGAGTAAACTGTGCAATAAACTACTCCGACTGATGAAGTTCTGAGATAAAATAAGAACTGGCAGACCTTGTGGCCACCCAGGACCAGGGATGAGAAATCCTGGCATCGTCAGTCTTATTATGTATTAGTATTTAGTAATATTCTAAAATAAAATGTGACATAATCGACCTTGCTACTTAGTAAAACAATATTGGTTTTTAAAAGTTAAAAACATATAGAAAATGTATTAATAATATTTCAGAGGTCAGTGTTCGTTGCATCTTAGTAATACAAACTAAAAATCTAATGACTTTTTCAGAGAAATGAGTTATTTTAAGGGAAAAACGGAAGGGAGAAAGACGACGAGATTCGACCCTACGGATGGTTTTCACCTTTCGCAGCTTCCCCTCTGAGAGAGACTCCCAGGGCGAGAGCTCTGAAGTGCAGACACTCTCCCTCACGGCCTGCGTGTCCACCCAGGCAGACCGCGGCTGAGAACACCAGGCCGGACAGGCGCTCTGTCTAAGTGGGAAGCCACTGTGGACCGGACCCTGGGCTGCTTTTTGCTGCACTTCTCTGCAGCGCAGAGGATCCTTTGACCGGGGAGGTATGCGCGCGAAAAGGCACAACGCCGGTCCCCCCGGTACGGCCGACGCGGTGGAGGGTGTGAGAAGAGGCACGCATTTAATGCCTGGCTGGCCAAATGTCCCACTAGGTGATTGGTACTATTCCCCCAGGCTGGGGCAGTCTTGGCCAGGAGAGCACTAGATGGAGAGGAAAGCCGCAGTAATTGTATCAGAGGGTCTGTTGAGATTTTCTGCAACCGCTCTCAGAGAAAAAAAGGACAGGGGTCCCGAGATAACAACTACTCCAGAATCTGCCCCACCCCCTCGGAAAAAAAGAGAAATGCACTCACAGGAAATTCAATTTATCACATGAAAGGCTGTGTATTGGAAGCCACATGCCTTTCCATTCCACGTGTCTATTTTTCATGTTTCTGAGGAAAATAAATTTAAGTTCTACATAGTTTTTGATGATATTTAGACAGAAAACACACCACTTAAAACTGTGAACATCGCTATGAGGAATAAAATGATTTTGTTACTAAGAAGGACCCTATAGGGTACATTAACATAATGTACCCAAACAGAAACAAATTTAGTTTATAAAATGGTATCACTAGGTATCCAGCAAAAAATGTCACAAGGCTTGTGTTCTGCTCCTTGGGCCAATATTTTCTGGTTGGGCTAGTTCAATTTGCAACGAGTCACTACAAGACTAGCTAGGTAAAAAAAGCAATATATTACTAGCAAGAAAATTTAACAAAACATAGATTTAGTATAGTATAGATAAACAAGTATAGATATCTATGTCATAAATTGAATATTTAATACAGACTTGCTGCAGAGACCTCTTTGTGGGTTAAATTATTTTCCCTTGCTGTATCAAATAATCAAAAGGTTCCAGAAAACCAGAAATGAATTCTCAAACTCCTGTAATGTTTGGAAACAGCTATTTTTTGGAGCTCATGCATGCACCAGTGATTGTCTGACAGGATAGCAGCTGGTTGAGCTGGAGCCAGAGCATATAGACCAACCAAGAAAGTTGAAGAGTAACCAACTTCTTGAATTTGGAACGGGGCACTAGGATCTGGACCAACTGTATTACTACTTCACAGTGTCAGTGGTAAACCAGAGGACACATAAATACCAGTACATGTCAAAACCAGTAGCAGGTGAAATAGTGGGCTTCTGGTTCCAGGCATACTCCCTGTTTTTACTGATGCTTTATGAAGTATTCATAACTGCGTCATAAATATTTGGATATAAGTCTGTTGTGATTGGCTAAGTTTGGTAATAGGCCAAAAGCACTTGGAAATAACCCGAAAAAAGGTCTCTGATAAGGAAAGCAACAGAAATATTTAAAAAACCCACCCCTTGGTATTTCAATTTAATCAAAGTTTATAGTTCCATTGTCTCAGATTCCATTTGTCCCAGGATCTTCGGGACTGCGTTTGCTGGTTTTATTTTACCTATTCATCCAATTTGTTTAAACTGCTGATTTGTTCAAATCTTAATTAGTCATCCATTAAAATGTCAGGATTCCTTACCAGCCTTGTTTTGCCAGAAATTAGGCAGTGTTTCATCGGCACTTGAACCGAGTCGTTTCCATGTGACTGGGCTGCTTTTGCAGGGCGACTTCGCAGAGAGACACGCGGACGTCAGGATCTCGGGGACGTGAGCCGTAACCCTCTCCCTCTCTTTTCCAGCTCATTAGGCCCTCACCAGCCGTGCGTTATTCTGCCGTACTCACTCTCGTCTCCTGAGGGGGCTTTATTGACTGAAAAACGTTTTAACCCCCTTTACTTTTTAAAGTGGCTCCTATTCTAGATTATTCCATAACCACTCCCCCCCCCCCATAGAGCAGGCAGCCGAGAATGCACGTACCCAGCTAACACATGCAGTAATACTCTCTGAATGGTTTGTTTGTCATGTTGCCTCAGTGTTATTTCCAGCTTTGAAAATATATGTAATGAATGAAAAAAAAAACATATATTTTCAAGGCTAGAAAAAACATTGAGCTAACATGACAAAAAAACATTCAGAGAGTATCCTTTTTTGACTTCTTTTAATTAAATAGACCAATGTACACTGCATGTTTGCTTCTGATTAAAAGCACAATGCAAAGGCAATGTAATGTAAAGATCTTAACATTATGAAAATGTATGAAAGTACTTTATTAAGTAGAATTAAGTAGTATGTCTTCACTATCAGATATCATTTGTAAAGAGGTCATGGGTAACAAAAAATAACAATGTACGCCCTGTGTTGTATTGCAAAATCGAGGAATACGTATGTTCACAGCGGTTTGCGGTACACCGTTGTACTTGCTGGAGGTTACATGCGTTTTACAGCATGTTAATTGCTTGCATGCTGTACAAAATGACTTTACATTCAGCAAAAGAAAAGGCAGGGCAACGTTTCCCCTGCAACTGTAACTTGTATTAGACTTGTATTAGACAATGCTAATTAGGAACCTGGGTTTTGGTGTAATCGTGCAGAATGCTACAGGCACAATGCTAATGTGGCTTTTGATGTTCTGCGCCTGGCTGTAGGGCAGCCGGATAACATTGTTGTTCACAGAGGCTGAACTTCGCTTTACTGCATGTTTCCACTTCCACTGAGAGACATTATGTTCGTTCTTAAATATTCAGATTGCAAATGACAATGCAGCCATTGAGCTGTCTCCTCACAGAGCATTGTGTGCCATAAATACACTAAATGAAACAGAATGTGATCGCAGTTTGCTCAAGACCAAAACATGCTGAAGAGTTTGTTCCCCCAAAGTCATACTTTACTGCATTGATTATAATTCTTATATACTGTACATCTGGCTATGCACAATTTATTTCCATCTTTGTGTAAAAAGGTCAGTATAAAATACAATCACATTTACTTTTAAATTAGAATAAATCTATATATGTTGGGGATGACATTGATCTGCCATTTTTTTCACTGATAATCAATATTACATTAAATCAATATGTATACCTTTGGGACTAACAAACAAATTACTTTCAATTGATTGTCTATGTTTAGATAATAGCAGAAAACTAACTGATGTGTGCAAATAAGAATTTTTGTGTTTGCTCTGAATATAGATCAGGGAATTTGAGGTTGAATATACTTTTTATTAGACAGACTATGAGGTGTTATGATGATGGTGACTGACGATGAAGAAGATGATAATAATTTTATTATTGATTTTGTGTTGTTATTGTGGCAGTGAATAATTGTAATGGATGTTTTGAGTAATGTATTTCATACATTTTTTTCTGAATCCCTGTTTTTATTATATTTAATTATTTATTTATTTATTTATTTATTTATTTAAATAATACCGCCTACATTTTATAAGCCCTCAACAGCTGTGGTGGCTGTTTCTGGAAAAAGAAGTAGTAATGCATATACATACATGAGTGTCAGTGTTCAGAATTGAACAACTGCCATCTGCTGGTCATTTGAGGGGTTGTGAACAGGTGAGAAAGTACTATGTTGAAAATAAAGTGTATATGAATGTGACAATAGCAAAAGATTAAAAGATCAGTAATAGTCTTTGCTTCTTTAGTTTCACAGATATATATAAAAGTACAAGATTTTCAAATAACCATGTACTATTTACATGAGTATTAATATTACTAATACAATTACTATTACTGATGCCACTACTACTAGTACTACAAATAATAATAATAATAGTAATAATAATAATAACTGCTGTTGATTTGTTTAAGGTCTTCTTTATTTTGAACATGTTTATCCTCTGTATATAGACCTCTGTCTATTTCACAGTTATTAAAATGATAATTATAAAAATTGTAGCAGTCCAAAGATGGACATTTTCTGAATAGCTGAAAATTTGGGTGACAAATTTAAGCAAATGTGATTCTGTTAATTATGAACTGTCCCGAAAACTGCTGGAAGTTACTCGAAAAAGAGGAAATTCTGTATAATAAAAAATCAATTATTTTCGCTTAAAATATTTTAACGCCAACAAGTACCTTAAACTGAATTTCAACTTGTCAATGTACACTGGCAGTCTCCTGTGTGACCTACAGAGCGCCACGCCCTCTTGGACCCACATATTCGATGACGGGCGCATCCGCTTTAAGTGGAGAGGACAGTATTGATGATTTTATCTTCCGGCAAATTCCTGAGGGAGTGGAATAAAAAATAAAAAAACAATGGCGAACTCTACCCGCCAGCTATCTGACTCACACTTGCTGGAAACAAATGAGATAGAGACTTCTTTTTAGTATTCTGTGAACATTTGATTAGAAGGGTCACATTTAATAGAACTACTGTTTGCCCTTCATAGAAGCTATCTTATTTTGATAAGTATTTTTTTTCTTTTTTTTTGGTTTCTCATTAACAGACTATGAATTAAGTATGTATTTAAATCCCATTCTATTTCATGCCTGTTTCCAACATGGATCAGGGGTCTGCTTTTATTACACAGCGAAGAAAGGGTGTAAAGTAATGCCATATCTTTGAAGAATAATTGCACATTGTGAAGTGAATTATTGTTAATACTCCTGCAGCCACATTCCTGGGATGAGCAGTTCAAGTTACCCAGCATCGCCCTCTTTAGTTACCAAGTCGAGGGTGTAATGGATTTCATTGGCCCAATCAATGTTGCCATCAGCTTAAAAAAAATGTGTGCATGTGAGTGCCAGCTTTAACCAGGCAGGGGAAACAGAAGCCGGCTGTGTGGCATCTGGTGATGCTCTTGTGTCAGATGATAATCAATAATGTAAAGGAGTAATGGGCAGAAGCAGCACCCTGCCCCCCCCCTCCTCTTTTGCGCATATGTCACCCTCAGTGTCAGGCATGGGACGGCCTTCCCGGGCGATGACAGCTGTGGCAGCCGCGCCTGTCCCGTCCGGGTTCGCCCTGACTCCTGCAATCTGGCCATCTGACTGTCCCGGACCCCTGAGACCCCATCAGCCCCCCCACCTATCAGCCGTCAGCCATCACACCTCGCACTTCACACAGACACACACACGTACACACACACACACACATATACACACGCGCACCCAGACACACGGACACACATATACACACACATGCACCCAGACACACGGACACACACACACGCACACACACATATACACACACACACACACACACACACACACACACACACATATACACACACATATACACACACACACACACATATACACACACGCGCACCCAGACACACGGACACACATATACACACACATGCACCCAGACACACAGACACACATATACACACACACACACACACATACACACATATACACACACACACACACACACATGCACCCAGACACATGGACACACACACACATATACACACACCCCCACACACACACACGCACCCAGACAAACAAGCACGCACACATAACTCACACCACCCTGTTTTGACTAATTGTCTCCACAAGATGGCGATTTCCTCTTCAGTCTTCCTTGTTCAATCAGTTTTTAATTTGTTGATTTACAAGGATTACTGTTCTCTTTTGAGAACAGTAACCCTCGTGTGGCTCCCAAAATTAGGTTGTGAAAGTTGTAAAAGTTTTAGTTTGCATTTTTGTGCATAGATGAGGCAAAACCAGCAGTATGGTAACCCTGAACCCCAGCCCTGAATAACTCTCCTAAAAGTTCCACTCACATCCACTCTCCCTGTGTTCCACTCTTACCATGTGATCATCACCTCACATGACCCTTATAACACCAGTGGCCCCCAGACCTGCAGTCCTCAAGTCCCTGTTTATGTGGGCCCCTGAGTGCTGGCGTGCCTCTTCCGTGACGTGACCATCTGACCAGCCCCAGCCCTTGAAATATCACCTCACCCCCCCTCACCCCTCTGTCCATCCAGGCAGATTGCCCACCAGGGCTGCAATTCCCAAGCCTCTCTTTATGTTTCAGAGTCCATTTCAGTCATCATTCACGCACAAGGATCTTGACGCTAATGACTTGAAACTGGTTGGGACAACCGCAGTCGCCTTGGCAAATGCCACTGCCACATGGTCTATATGTTCCTATTGTGCTTGGTGCATGAAAAACACACAATCAATCAAAGAGGAGACTGTCACTCTGCTAATAGGAACATTGATAGGCATGTGTAATTAATGGAATGTGTGTTTGTTTTTTTATTTATTTAAATTTTTTTACTGCATTTCATTCTGCCTGCTATTATTTCAAGAAAATTTGTGTCATCACATTAATATTATAATTCATTCACAGGCTGAAGACCCTCTTCCATACCCTCCTAATTTATTTTCTGTTTGCATAAAAAAGAAGGACTGACTACAATAGACCTATCTGAGTTTTTTATTTTATTTTTTTTTTTTTAAAGTTTGCTTCTTGGTTAAATTATGATTCATTCACAATATTTCAAATGAACTCAAGGCATAAAAGCTTTACTCATGTGAGTAATGTGATTGATTTTCTTTCCCTTTCTAATTTGGCTGAGTTGCACCTTTAAATGATCAGGCGGATATTTAACAAGCCAGTCGGTGTGATTACCATCAAGTCAAATTACAATGATATTGTCTGAAAAAAGTCGTTTAAAACTAAACAAGACATTCTGTTTGTACCGACTGATTGCTCTTTAATGGGTAAAATTAAACAGTGTTTTACCTGCCTTGCTTTTCAGGTTGTAAGTGCTACAGTGCGGTCGATGCTCACAAATGGCTTCGGAGCTATTTCTGCCATGTTGGTTATTGGCGACGGCGTGACTGGCAGCCTATTCTAATTCGATTCGACTGCAGGGTAATAAAACTCCCTTCCAAAAAGCCCTTTCCAGTGAAAGCCACTACTGTGTAATTCTCTTAGATGGCTCCTCTGGGAGACACATTTCTTGCTACTCCACGCCAACTCTGATCCCATCACGGACAAAAAGATGCTTAAACATCTGTGTCGTTTTGTGTAATTAAATATCTCTGAGGTTTTTTTTTTTTTCTTTTCCGTATCTGATCAATAATGGGCAGAGCCACAAGCTGGCCAGGGTTAACACATAGCATTTTACTTAAATACCAGATTATTGACTATGAGCGCCAGGGGAATTCAGTCCCTGGTTAGGCTCAAATGACTGCCAATGCACGGGGAGAGAAGAGCCTGCGCAGATTCCTAGCCCAGAAGCTACACAAATGTCCATGTGAAGAACAGAGATGCCGGTAAGATTATAATAAGAATGCAAAACCACAGTACGAAGACGAAAAGTAATCGATACAATGTCCAACGCTTCAAATCTTTTATATTTTTTCACACAGAAATCTGTTCAGTGTAAAACCAAATTCAGAGTCAGCTGGGGAAACAGGTGCACCAAGATCAGTATCTTGGAGCAAGCAGATATCACCAATATGGAATCCATGATCATGAAACAACAGTTCATCTCATTTTCCTAGACTAATAAAATGGAGGCCGATAGCCCTGTGGAGACAGCACTGTGAGGAGGGTACACTGGGCATCATTAAAGGAAAAATGTGATTCTACACACTGGGGGAACAACACAAGAATATATGGGGGTTTCACTACAAAACAATGCACATCATTCGCCAAGGATGAAACAGAACAAGGACAGAACACCCGAACAACAATGAAGCTCCACCCACTCAGGACTGCTAATAAAAACATCTGTGCTTCCCTGTAGCAGGTCCTCTTCAACCACTTGAAATCGCAAAAACCAATTGGCCAAGAAGAACACAATATTACCCAAATAAGTGATCACTGACAAGTATCATCTTCAGCTAGTGACCTATGACCTTTAATCCATTTTTCTCCCTTTTAAAGACCTCTTCTCAATATAATTTAAATTACACAATGCATGGAAAAAACCACTTGTCATGCTTGTTTTGGGTTAACCATATAGTGAATGTGGGAAAAAAAACATCAACTGATGACTAGAGCCAAGGGAAGCACAATAAATCTTATTTATGCACTGATGTGTTTTTCTCTAGTACAATAGTTTGCATCTGTGAGCACCAATATTGATCTGTTCTTTGTAAAGAACTCTAAAAACAACTGTGTCCTCCTACATCTTGATGAGAGGAGGGAAGCATTATAAATGAACAGAGCAGTTTGTCAATGGTCATTCAGGAGCAGATAACAGCAGTTACAGTAGAACAAAGATTTCCCATGCCACAGTAGCAGTTAGAAATAATTGCTTGCCTGAACAAGAGTAGTTCAATTATGGTAAGCCTAATACTGAGTGTTTGACATGATACTGCGAATACTTAGTTTAACATTATGTAAATATCCTGTAATAATAGTTAATATAACAATAGTTTTACAGCTTATATGCGGTCAAACAAGGTCTGTTGTACAAATTATTTAGCCTGTTTACCTGGGGTGCACTTTGGCCATAACAGCTATCGGTGAGATTTAAAGCATGTAACTGTGATAATCTATCCATAGCTTCAGTTTCCTCCCACTCAACTCACTTCTGGCAGAAAGGCAAAGGGTCCAAATATCGGAAAAAGGAACTCCTGCTAATCTCTGATCTCAGAAAAGAAATTCTAATTTATGGTCCAGGAGTTTTATTTGGTATAGATTTGTGTGTTGAGTATGATGCGCAACCTTTGTTGACTGTCAAGATAGAAATGCCTCATAATGTTGTCTCATAAACCTGAAGCCAGCTATTGATTTTATCTATTTCTTTCACTACAAAGACTAAAAGGATAACAGTCCAGCATACACACAGATTCCCACTCAAGCACACAGGAGGCGTTTTATTTTTTTTTCAAAATCTTTTTTTATAATACGTAATGTTAACCAACAAGAGGCAAATTAAATCAATGGTCTAATCCAGGCAGATGGGTGCTTTATTAAACAGCTAGCCAATAGATAACTGAAGCAGAGTTTGGAATTATATAGTAGGCAGCCCTTTCATAGATATTTTCTTTACAGTAATAGATAGGGGGGGTTAAATGAATGAAATCCCATTTGTCAGCTGATAATAGATGCCCCCACCAACACAAGCAGCTCATTTCAGTTTTGTGGGTCAAAAAAAAAAGGGGGGGGGGTGTGTCCTCCCCCCATCTCCTGATAGAGTTACAGCTTAATGAAAGGGTCTTTCATCTGCTTGTGTTTTTTTTTGCTTCCCCCTGCACATTGTGATAAGTGACAAACCAACGAAGCCTGTAATTACAATATTACCGAGAGCCCAGGCAATCTGTATATAAACCTCACCGCCCCATTACAAGATGTAATAATTCTGCAGTCAAGCTGGTAATGAGGTCTAATGCCTGTGAATGGGATGGCCCTGCACCCTCCACCCACCCCCGCCGCCACCCCATGAAGGATGCTGACTCCATCAGATGTTAGCTTTGTAATTATACTGGCAGGAAATCATTACTTCGTGTTCAGGAGAAAAATGAAGTGGGCGGAAAGTTAATTTTCTCCACGCTCTGCGAAGCAGAGACAAAAAAAAATGCAATGAGGTCTTGTGAGGAAACATTTGCGCGTTTCAGAGGCCCTGTGCAGTAAAACTTGCAGCGGACTCACCTTTTTATTTCATTAGCAAGCTCCGCTAAAACTGTTACCCTCATGTGGATGCAGGGAGCATTCTGGAAACATGAGAACTTGATCTCTGCTGATTATGAATGTAGGTAATGAGCTGTAATCTGTCTCCTGTACACACACACACACACACACACACACACACACACACACACACACATACACACATACACACACACACGCACATGTACACACACACACACACACACACACACACACACACACGCACATACGCCAACACACACACACACACACACCACCACACACGCACACGCACTGCACGCCACACGCGCACACACACACGACAGACCCACAGACCACACACACGTCTCATTACTTAGTTATACATCATTTGTATTTTGACCCATCTCTGGACGAAAACACTTTTGTTTAGCCTTTTTGAATATATTTAATCAGACTTTATCTTTTATATGTATTAGGATATGATCAGGGTAGATTATGTAAATAACTCAATACTACTGAGTAACAATAGCTGAGGTTACTTCTACAATACATTCTTATTGTACCGTACCAAGTAAAAAAGAGACTAATTCAACAGATCTTCGAAAATCATCAAAAACTTGATACTATCAATTAATAAATGAAACAAAGTACACCTGAATAAATACTGTATTTGACAATGTGTAAATATATTGTCACATTGTATATTTTTCTCTAATATTCATGAGGAATAGCATGTATAGCTAGACTAATCCCATATTACTAACAGGGTGTTTAAAGAGAATTCTGAAGAAATGAATGTGCAGCATAACATGAAAAGGGCTCACTGCTGAAAGTTTGGGTTATTGGATTATTTATCTTCTGCATTATAGGTTGTATTTCTACTGCCAGAGGATTGCATCTCATATGCAGCTGGCAGAAGCAGGCTCTGGGCTTTGGGTTTGCACCTGTAAGGTTGTAGGTTTGATTCCTAGGTGTTGTGTCCTGGAACATGGTCAACTGTGCATAATCCTGGTCCATGGCTAGGGTCTGTATCAGCATTTTATACCGGACTGTGGGGCTTGTCTCTGAACCTTAGGCTAATAGTTTCTCTCGAGGCTCAACCAACACTGTAAGACATGGCCTTATTATAACTATTACTATTTTTAACCCAGGGACATGCAAAATTGTACAATGCAAATTATAATATAATGGTTTAATGTTAGGTGATTCTCTGCTCTACTGAAGCCTATAATGGAGAATTAATAGCAATCAGGAATTGGGTTCTGTTTTCATAAAATAGCCATTTGTTTAAAGTTGTCAAATGTCTTCTCAGAAGAGACAGCTGGCAGTGGGACTGTCAGGTTCAGAAGCATTACGGCATTCAGTGAAAGGTAACAAAAATGCACAATGCACTGTTTCAGTGTACAATTAAGCACTTCAGCGCCTTTTTCCTTGCAAGGTTTTTCCTTTTTAATTAATTTTTTTGTGGAACAATATTTCCTCTTTATGTTCAGGTTATTCAGACCATTTTCTGTTCAGACTAGCACCACAACATAGAGCTCTCCTTTTGTGCATTCTCATGTATCATGCTATGCCACAGGCCAACCACCACAATATAAAACCAGCCTAGCCTGCTCTGCTAAACCTCACTGGTTTGGCTCAATACACTCCCATCAGGTGAGTAAGTGACAGTACAAAAGAGTTGGAATAACTTTCCAGACTTGGCAAAAAAAGCATTGTGGGATTTAACTGACCCCAGCACCATATATCCAGGTTTTACCTCCACACATTGTTTAAGATTCACTCGCTAGCCCCCTGTGCTCCACTGAGCCTCAGTCTGAGAATGATGATGAATGTGCTCGCTGGAGGTAGCAAAGCATATATCACATCCGGTCCTGGGAATTGGTTAAGCACTTCTGCTCAGCCCCTGCTGACCCGATAATGACTTTTGTCAGCTGGGCTCTGTGATTTATAAACTGGGCCGTGATTAATGGTCCTTTAAGTGGACAGAGCGGTCCGAGAAGACGTGCGGATCAGGCCCTTTAAACATGGCCGCCGCTTGTAAGGGTGAGAAAATAACAACCGGAGCATTTGGGTAATTGTGGAGGCCTCCGAGGAGCTTGTGGTCAGCTCTCGAAGCTATAAATCACAGCTCTTGCCCTCTTGTTTGACATCAATTTTGCTTGTCCCTAGCCCCTGCCTGGCAGCAGGGCTTTGGGGTGTTTTGTGGGAGTGGTAGTTCTCAGGCTAGGGTTGAAGCCAGGGCTGGGGTTTCAACCGAGAGGGCCAGCGTGTGTCTACTGGCCGATGCCCTGTATTGCCCTTTTTGTCTTCTTAGATGGAAAGTAAGTGCTACTCATATCAGTTTTGTCATATGTGATACAGTTTAGGTAAAATATCATTACATCACATTACATTTATTCGGCAGACGCTTTTATCCAAAGCGATGTACAATAAGTGCATAAAAACGGTCATTGGAACAATTACAAAACACAGGACTGATAAGGTACAATACAAATTTTGTATAGTTATTCGTAGCCATGATTTCACTAATTAGTCTCACTAATATTCACCTACTTCTTTCATTTCAACATTCTTTATTTTAAAATGCCATTATATGAGTAAAATCAGGTGCATCCCCAACACTGAAGGGGTTAAGGGAACAGAAAAATATATTTACATAATAACTGGAAAAATATGGATTTTTCTGACATTGAACATTGCAGTTTTGCAGTGATGTGGAACAGCTGTGTGAGCTCTTTGGAAAAGGTGTTGAAAAGAACTTTCCTGAGTAAGTTCTCTTATCTACAATAGGGTGTGCTGCTTTCCGTGTGTGTGGGAGTGAGTCAAAAAGGCTCCACAGTGTGGTGTGGAACTGTCAGTGTCAATCAAATATCACATTCAATTTCCTTGTGTTATAGTCCCATGGCAGCTATGCAGCAACATTTTCAGCCCAACTCTTGCTGAAGAAGATTGATTACTCTTGCCTTCCCCTATATACAGACAGGTACATGAAAATATGAAACAACTATTTGTTTGCATCAAATTGAATCAAGAAAGTCTTTGTGAAAATCAGGGAAGGATCGGATATAAACACTGAAGCATCCACCATTAAAAAGTGACGCAGTCCATTGTACTTCAAGCAGTACTTTTAGCAGCTGTTGTTGCCTTTTTGAGTGGAAACATAATTCTGAAAAAAAAAACACAACTCAATTTGTATTTTATTTATTTATTTATTTTTTTGGTTGGTGCATCAATGTTTGGATCTGATTTGACCTCCATTCACATGTTGACAGGGGTCAAAATTAGAATTTTTTTGTTGAAATTTTAAGATGTCAGAGAGCTCAAGGGTCTTCCTCAATTCCCGTGATTGGATGAGATAAGAGCCCCCACCTAAGCCCATATGAGCCACTTCCTTCATTTACGCACACACACATGCATATTCACATCAGTGGAGGCTGCTCCAGGTAGACAAAGGAGACTCTTCAACCCTTCAGTTTTTTTTTTTTGTTTTGTTTTTGTTTACGGAGTTCATTATGGAAATGAACAGTGATAATTCAGACATGCTGCCGCTAATTCATGAAGTCACAGACATTGCAATAGTCCACTACACGACTTTGTCTCTGTCAGATGTCTGGATGTCAGGCAGCTCGTGGTGGAGGTTAGAACCATTGGAAGGATGTAACACAGAAAATTGTAAATTCCCATCCCTGAAGATGAAGAAAGGAATTTAGAGTTACAAATTCCTACATTGTTAAACTATTCTGGGAACACTAGGAGACTCACATTACTTATGCCGTGCAGCTGCCTGAAAACTGAATAAACTTCCTGAATTTAATCAAGATCAGACTTGTGCCTTCTTTTTCTTAGAGAAAGCAGCATGTCTAAGCACGCAGGACATGGACATCTTTTTCAACTGAAGTGATCAGATTAAGGGATCGGACGAAACTGTTTTGATCGATGGGAAAAAGCCTTTTTAATGCAATCTGTGTCAATCAGCAGTCATCACTGAATCTACCTTCAACGTCAAAGTTAACTGCATACATAGTTATCTGTCCTTGAAAAGTTAGTATGGTTTTCGGAGTGTATTCTTGTGGGAACTGGATGCTAGGTGACCAAAAAAAAAACCACGATGTCCCCGGCTGTATAAATGTAACAGCTGTTACAGTTTTGCTGCCTGTGAGTTGCAAAATAATGTGCTTTTTTGCAGTTGCTTTTGTTTACAGAATGCCGTCTAAAGAGAAAATGAGAGCGTTGGTACCCAGGGAGGTCATGGAGAGGGCTTCACTTTTGGAGATTAGGGACACTAGGGATGGTGTTGAAAAACTTGCTTTGTAAAAGCTTACCTGGGTGTTAAGACACAAACAAAAGCAGTTTTTTTCATCGATTCGGATGTTACCACAACTCACTTCACAATAAGTTACGAAGCTGCTTGTGCATCAATGTTTACAGGCAGTCTTCATTCATAAATAAAGCCACATTCCTCATAAACTGAGGATGTGGCAGGTCTTGCGTTACCATTGGAAATGTTTTTTATTGGTTAACATTAGTACGCGTAGAAAAAAATCTGCATACGCACATTATAGGCCGTTTGCATTTACTGTTACAATTATTCCGCATCTCTGTTTCAAGTATACCGACTAGGTGGTATGAATGTAACATCAGACTGTGTGTACTTTGGTTTTATTTGTATCCAATTCGATTACGTTATAAACTTCATTAAAATGGCCAATGACTACTGACATCTCAAAGCAGTTTGAAGTCAAATTTTATCTTGCTAGGCGAAATATTTTCAGAGTAAATGAGCAAAATCCAAAAACCGTTACATTTACAGCGACTCTCCACTACGTGACTGTGAGAGTGCAGGGACAGGCTAAGAACACATACATTGCCTAAGACATTAATTAATAAGCAGAGTTTTGAAGGGCAGAAAAGAGGCAGTGATGTGGAAGCTACACCAGGATCTGAGTGACTTGACTAATCTCCTCTTTGTGCGAGGCCTTATTCAGAAGTAGGCCGTCATTGAGGGGAGTAAATAAAGGAGATTTATTTCAGAACCTCTGAATCGCATTCATTCTATTGTTTGATAAACATTTGAAACGTACAGGTTTATTATCCAAATGTCTGAGCATGTGTCATCACAAGACTGGCAGAATATATTTGTTTGTTTATTATTTAACTATTTTCATGTGCCATACAGCTATGCTTTATGTATGCATATGTTTTGTCCCCAGTTTGCCTTGTAAACTAAATTAAAAAGTCAATTTGCATGCATTGCTTTCAATTTAATGACACAAACCATAAATTAAATAGATTTTTATATTTGTTAATACATTATTGTTATATATACTATTTATTTACACCTACAGGATGGATTTTAATTGACATTAAAACTTTTATTTCTTCCCTCCAATTCAAATAACAAATCAGCATGTATGTCTGGGAACAAATTAAAAGATATTTTCAGAGCAGCAATGATGACCTTGAAATAGTAAGGACAGGTTAATTATCATAACAATATTAATATGATAAGTTTTTCCAAACACTTTGACTTGTGTGTGAATTCTAAGCCACTGTCTTGTGTGTACTGGTGATTATTCCAATTAGGTGAATAATCATTTAATTTTCCAAAAATAAATATACAAATCAATGAAACAAAACATGGATTTTTGAAATAAATCATGTTTTCATGCGTAAACATGAGTCATAAGTGACTATTATCAATCAATACGCTGATCATTCACTCCCAGAGAATAGCACTGGTTGCCCTGTAACCTAGATGACTTCTCAGCATTTCCTCTCGACACAAGAGCTGTCAATTTGCATTCCGATTCCAACATGAATCTGGCAACCTTTTCCCAACCCCCTTGTCTTTTTTGACTGTGACAGTTACCACAGGGCAAACTCTCGTCCTCGGCTATTAGCATTCCGTGGGCCTGAGCCGGGCCAACAGCACCGAGCGGGCACTGGTGACACAGCGGCGTGTGTTAAAACCCACGAGGAGCTGCACCCCGGGAGAACACAGGAGAGGAGGAGCACAGCCCCAGCAGGGGCCCATTCACATGCTTTTTTCCCAGAGACTCCTGGGTCAAGTTTTTATAAGCCTGTTTGGTTTTCAAATGCTCTTTCTCTCCCCCTCTCAGCACCGCCACATTGTCCAAACTTGGCTACATTTACTTGTCATGTTTTTGTGTAAGGTAGATGTCCTTTAAAAAAGAGCATCTCAAATAAGTCTTTATTCTTGTTTTGTTGGCTCTCATTCTGCGTCTCCGTGAACTTTGGCCCCCGCCATGGCAACGGCCAGTGAAATGCTAGCCGTGATTGACGGGATTGGAAAAGGCCCCGGTCCCCTATTCGCATTTCAAACACTTTTGGAACAATGGCGTTTGTTGTGAGTGAATTAATGAGGTATTGCAGACTGTCAAAAGAGCACATACTCTTTAGAGAAATCTGGTTATCTCTGTGTGGCAGAAACGGGGGGGTGGGGGGGTGGGGGGGCGGTGGACTTGAGCCGTTTGGCTTTCACGGCGCCCCCGCGAAGGAGCCATCAAAGTATGTTCTGCGGGCTTACGAAGCGCCATTCTGGCAGCATCGTCTCACCCTCTCCTTCCTTTCCTGCCAAGCAAACATCCACCAGAGGGGTTTAAACAAAAATGCATTCAGGGAGCCCGGGGGGGCGCTGGGGCGGGTGGGCTTGGGGCGGGCGGGGCCTCCCAATGCAACACGGTTTTTCACAATTCGCCAGTTCTGAGAGGGGCATTTTGGGAAGCTGGCATTGTTCCGCGCATTCTCATCGCCCCCAAACTCCACTGGGCCCCCCCACTCTGCCCTCTCAACCTGGAGAGTGACGCCAAGCATGAATGGCAAAATCTTCCAGCCGCTGAAACAAGAAAAGGTGACAGAAGTGGCCTGACAGAGAGGCTCAGTGGAGCAGCGAAGTGAACCCTGTAAAACACAAACTAATTCACCATTTAATCCCTTTACAGCCCCCCCCCCCCTGCTTAGTTTAGTCCAGAAGTAGGAACAGAAGTTCTTTTCCGTCTGTAGTTGCTGGATTTGTCTCTAGTTTCTGCCATAACTCAGATGCGGTTGATTGTTAACATATAGCTGTACACACTTGGACCATACGGCATATTTGTGCGATGGCTCTGTCTCTGTGTAATCCTCCATATTTTAATTATAAGTTCTGCCTGGGAAAAATATAATAATAAAATAATGGAAAGGATTAAAAGTACTGAGAAAAGTATTCTAAAATGTGGAGGCGGGGGATAACTTGGTTTTTTTATGGGGTGGTATGGATTACGGAAAATACAATTTAAGAAAAAGAGTCTTGACTTTTACTGCTGTTAGGGCTAATTATGAGCAAATTGCAATTCAGCCGACCAGAACCTGCGCAGAGCTCATAGCCTAATTTCTCAATCGCGTGGGCATTTACATTAACTTGTGTGAACAGTTTTCAATAGGATGCTGTTAGTCATTATGGAGATGGATCAATATATCAGGCACTGGACATGTTGAGTGTGCAGGTCTGGACGCATTGAGGACTGGGAGATAATGTCCTCTTCATTCAGAGCCGCGTACAGCAGCGCACCGCTAAGCGGAGGGAGGGGAATTAGCGCACGAGACCATGAAATGATCTGGGAGCCTGAGAACGGAGCAGAATAAAGGAGTGCGGAGGCAATGCTGAGACCGGCCACACAAACTCACACAGGGAATGCTGGGAATGCCTCGCTGACGCTTCACGTCTTAAAAACTTTTCTTAAAAACATCTTCGCAAAGTATTTTTATACTACCGAGAGGAAACTATTTGACTTTGGTGAATATCAGAAAGAGCAAGGAACAATTTTTTAATTTCAACATGAAAATTGATTGATTTTATAATTAGCAAATAAATAAATAAATAAATAAATGACTACTCACTGAAAAAAATATAACAAAGAACATTGTGACTTGAATTGTTCATGGATTCAGGTGCATTCAAAAATTATGTATGTCAATGAAAAGAATTATAGTGATAACTCCAATAGCTTACTACACTGAAATCTTTCTGCATTGAGAGAATTCTTTTAAACTTCTAAAGACTACCACTCTCTACTGAGTTTCAAATGATACACAATATAATTTGAATATCAACATATCAACCAGCTCATAATGGGCAATGCAATGCTTGTTAATAGTGGATGAGCAAACAGAGAATTCTGTATTGATCCATCTGTAGCTTACAACCAAGTAATTAATTAATGAATTAAGTCAGTTAGTTGGTTTCTTACTTAGTTAAAGGGCCAGTGTTCAAAAACAGAATACCCAGATTCAGATGCATGGGCTTTTTGCAAAATCTAAAAATCCGGACAGTAGGAAAACCTACGAGCAATAAAAATGCTATAAACATGAACAAATGAAATAAATACATTAAATAAATACATGATGTCTGAGAAAATGTTGTGCTGAATGTGATTGGCAGCCAGATTCTTCAGATTCCAGCCCCTCTGGTAACAGCCAATGAGACACGATGCAGCGCAGAGCCAGGATGTTAAAGTGAAAGCTGTCAGGCTCAGAACAGTGGGCAGGGCAGAGGAGAGGGAAGAGACTTTCCCATTAAGGACAACTGAAAGTTTCAAACTTGGGCAAATAGTCAGGTACAGCTATAAAACATTCAACTCACTATAACTTTTATATAATTTTTATAATTCAGAGAGCATAATTTAAATTATGCCAAGAAAAAAGAAAGGGTATTAAGAGAAGACATCACTTTGTCAGGTAATGAGTTAAATACTAGTGGTTACACCAAGATGCCTTGGCTTAACTGTTAATTCAATAAGATCATCTGAATTATTTTGTATTTCTGATTAATTTGTTAGGTGAATTTCTCATAAAAGATTTAATGTCATAAACAACATAAAGCATTTTGACCATAACAAGTTAAATTCAAAGCCCCTCCAAACAACCCCGCGTGCGCACGCACGCACACACACACACACTCAAGATTAATGCATTAAACCTCCAACTAACTTTGCTCATGATGAGGTCTTGCTCTGCATGGCTGGCTGTACAGCCTATTATAAGAGCGGCCATGTTTTGTTCTAGAACACAAATGGGTTTTTCACACTGACATGAGCCCGTTTTGATTGCTTTGGCAAACTGTGAACGTGGCAGGGCGCCCTCTTGCTTCAGAATTTAATAATACCTGCTGCGGTGTGTGACCGTGCTCTATGCAGCCACTGAGACCCACGCACAAGATGCAAACTGGAGCAAACGCTATAAATGAGCAAGACAGATGAGTGAAGGTCATAGAGAGACATGGAAAAGTCAATACTTTGATTACTACATTAAGCATAAAACTGGTGGGAAAAACAATAATGTAGAGAAGATAAACCACAGCACGTTCAGAACCACTAATGTACAGCTGTAAATTTCATTTTTAAGAATTTGTTTAAATCTGTTTATAATTATTTACCAGGGGATGGCCATAATAAATCACCCATATTACTAATTCATTGTCAGCCCGGCAAGAAACCCACAGTAAGAAAGACGTTCATTGGGCAATTATTAGTCAACAATTAAGTGACTCGGTCATGTCCCCAGTGAAGTGAAGTTGTCCTTATTACTTACTGCTGGTCTAATTGGAGCAGGCATTCCATTAATAATGTACTGCATTTCTAAACTCAGTACTAGCTCCGTTCTCTGGTCTCTTCCTTCTCTTTAATGCCAATCCCTCAGGGAAACCCGTGGAAAACCCGCAGATACAACCACAACAGACAGCGTTGAGCTAACAGGCATCTGTGGTACTGCAGAAAAAAATCATCAGAAGCTGACATGCAAAAAAAAAAAAAAAAAAGAAAGAAACATACCATTGTTATCACAGAAGAAATTTCCAGAAAGATGACCATATTTTATAAGGAGAATACAGTGAATAGCAAAGTTGTAGGCCCCAATCTCCTTGCATAAAAGAGGCAGCCTGTATATATAAATGACTACGTAAATAAAGAAATAAATAACTCGGACCCCGGAGTACACCTTTTCCTTTAGCCGTTTTGTTTTAAATCACTTTTATTACGCACTACACCTTTTTGCATTTCTTTTATGCGTACTGTACACTCCCTCCTGAGTACTGCTGTCTACTTTCCTCTTTAATCACAACAAGCAGCTGGTAAACCTGCAACCCCCACCCTCCACCTGCGAAACGTACCCCATGGGCCCAACCAGCAATCCACCGGCTGTCCAATCATGAAAAGTAGAAATATCAAAGAACTACATATACCAAGCAGGAAGGCACAATTTGCCAATTTATCAATTGCGGCTGAGGAAATTTTTAATTATTGGTTGATTCTTCCGGATATTCTTGATATTTCTCAAAGTCAGCAATCAGCTTTTATACAGATTATATAGATGAAATATTGGTCATTTACATGTATATATACAACACACATACACACACACACACCTTCTCTCAAGAACCCAGAGGCTACTGTCACAGAGGTCATGTACTGAATATCTCAAGAGAAATAAAAATGAAAATTTAGTGGCTCATTTTTATCTGTGACGTGACAGCTTGTGATAGCCTCTCCTGACTGGTTCAGTCAAGTTTATCACTGAAGCCATCATTGCCCATCATGGTCCTAGTTGTCATATTATTGATACACTATGCAATTGTATGTGGTTAATGTTTTGTTGGAGACTGTATGGTCCATTAAATCATAGTAAGAATAAGAATTATGAGGTCTTCACAGCATTTGCCATTGTGTGCCATTATTATTATTATTATTATTACCAAGAATATTTTACCTTAATGAAAGTGTATGTCTACATTTGTGTTAAATAAATTAAACAAAATGCCATCCTAGGGGGGTGGAATGTTGCCTTCTGATTTTATATTTCAATTTAGGGCATACGAACAGTAGAACATAAATGACAAATGCCGGAGAGAGCAGGCCGTTCTGGCCATCTAGGTGCCTCCTATCTGCCTCCTAACATAATGTTAGAATTTATAATCAAAATTCACTATAAGAGTGTGGCTGAGAGAAAAGAAGGCCCAGGCCTTTTTCCCTTTAGCTGTCACTCACGAAGTGGAAAACACAGTGTCCCCGCCCACCCTCTCTATGAACTGTCATGGGCCTGGGGGAGAAAAAAAAACCCCAAGGTTTAATAGGGCCAGTGCACTAACAAATCTCCTTCCCTCCCACATAATAGTTTTGTCCCTCCTCAAACATTAAAAAAATATGGCTGCCAACTCTAGGCCTTCGAATTAACAGTAGACTGCTTTGTCTGAGGCAGCTTCTGCTGCTGGCTACAAGCATCAAGACAATAGTCTGAACAAATATGGACCTACAAGATCATCAATCACAGACATGGGTGACAGCTAATGTCAGCCTCTTCTATTCTCACTAATAAGTGCAGTAAGTGGTTGTGAGTGGTTAAATCAGGTTTAATTGCACAACTGATCAATCACTGGAAGTGAGGTGCTTGGGGGTTGAATATATCTGTTACACGCAGTTAAGAGTAGGTAGCATTCTACTAGTCTGTCCGACATATGTTCTACATTTACTTATACGTTAAACATTGACTTATAATTTTTTTTTTTCAAACAGTTTAGTGAGCTCGGTAAACACTTCTTTTTGAGAAGAAAACCAGAACTTCGAATGAAATGTCAATTATATGCTGGTTGACTGTATGACTGCAGGTTGGTTTAATTTCTCCTGGTCTTCAGAATTTTTTTTAAATATATCATAAGATAGTAAAATATTAATATGAATTGTTTTAAAGCTTTAATTAGGTTTTAACCTCAGTGTGTGTGTATGTGCGTGCATCTGGTAAACGTAGGAAGAACCAATCAAAACACAAGAAAGGCAGATATCGTGCTGAAACGGTGGTGTTCAGAAGGTGTGTTTGAGAAAGGTCATTAACGCACACTTCAGCTCTCTATGGTGCACATTTTCCAGCGACGTTGAGGAAAATCAGACTTACCAGTCCAGAAAACTTCATGTCCAACCACAATTAACCACCTGAAAAAGATGAAATTCCATGTCACGGAAACTCCATTCCCCTTATTCACATGCTCACTCACATTTCATAACTCAACATGCACATTACTAAGTGTGGATTTTACAAAGACAGAGACCAATTTCACAACAAAATATAGAACATCTTAACATACAGGATGTTTTTACCTGTATTTAATAAACTGTGCACCACACTGAAATGATTTATCAGCAGAGAATGCACATATGGATGCATTTTAAATCGATTCTATCTACATGCCCTTTGTCATTTATTCATTAAAATAGTTTGTTGTTTATTTCCTGTTGCAGGCATTGTGAGTGAAAACCTGAATATGAACAAATCTGCATTTGATTCACAATGCCTACAATGGGAAATAAACATCAACATGACAAGGCCATTAGTCACAGCTGCCAACTAACATTTGACCAGAGGTGGAAAATCCAGGTCCAGAAAGTAAAAGTCCTCTACAGTATTTTGTTCCAGTCGCCTGGATTTGCTCATTAGCACAGTTCTTCAGCCAGGAGGAAGAATTAAATAGTGAAATCAGCTGGCTGAGTCCATGGGTGGTGGAAGAAACACATGGCAGGACCTTTACCTTTCCACCTCTGCATTTGATCACTATATTAAATATGCCAAGATGACGAAACATTTTGTTTCCTCACATTTTGGGCTGACCACTAAATGTTCAGAATTGCAGCCTACAAGGCAAAAAGTCATTTAGTCATTTAAAAGTCCCCAAAGATAAAAGTGATAATACCTCTCTCGATTTTGACCACGGTGCCCGTCTGAATTTTTCATGCAAATCCACACAGTAATCTACAACATTTACCCTTTTATCGCACAGAAAATCAAGCAAGGAAACTGTATGCAATCATGAAATTAAGAAAGTTGGTTTCCAAAGGATCACACGCAATGATCACAAAGTGATTTACCTGTCTGGTCATGCTATTAGCAGATGGGAACTCAGTAGTGAAAGACAGTAGTGAGAGAACAAGTTAACTATTACAGTGTGTGATGCAGGGCTGGGGGTGGCCACTGATCACATCACCAGACAGGAAACAGCCTCTTTTTATTGTGCAAAAACTCCAAAACAATACGAATCTTCAATAAAACAAAGAAAATGCCAATTTGTCAAACAAACACTTGCAAATGAATAATAAAAAAAACTCAAAAAGTTGCACCCACACACAGTACTTGCCCCTATCACAACTCCCCAAAGTTCTCCTCTCTTTAGGCCTGTGCGTCAGGTAACCAAATTGCAACCGTGCAGAATTTACCTAGTGATGTGCTTTTTATTCTTGGTTATGAAGTGACCTTTTGAAACTAAAATGGATTCATATTCATCAGGGTCAACTGACATAATTTCATTATGGTCAAGCTGTGCTATCCCGGCAATGGCTTTGATATTTCTGTTAAGCAGGTTGTTTGTTTTAAGTGATTTTGTGTTAAAATACTTAACCTGATTCTGAGACATTTACACCTTGGTGTTGTGGTGTAAATACACTCATTATTTTTTTGCCACCAGTAGATGGAGTAGATGTTATATGAACATCCCAGTGTGTCTGCCTGTGAGCAGGATAGCAGAAAAAACACATGGGTCAGGTCTAAATCAGCACACTTCCCTAAAACTTGTATACTCAGTAGTACTTGTATACTCAATAGTAGCAAGTTGCTGATTCCAACACGGCCATGGGCTGCAGTGTATTAAAGTACGTAGTGACTTCATATGCTAAGAAACAGAGGGGTCCTTTCATTCCAAGCAGGCATTTAACATGGCCACCTGTAGGCAGGTTAAGTGTTCTGCCTGCAAGATTTAATAGTACAGGACAAAACCATGCTTGTAAAATATGCATTCTGCTTATTTAGTAGAACTGATGTACATCTTGTCGGTTTTAAAAACTACTCAAGAATCAGTTTCATTCAAGTAGTTAATTCAAGCCAGGGTAATTGTGGACTTTGTTTCAAGTTTGAGTGTGTTGGCATAGACAAACTTAAAAAAAACCCCATTCCATCTTACAGTCTGACTATTTTTCAAGGAGATCATTACTGTACAGCTGCTACAGTAATTATGGACTGAAGGATAGTTCAGAGGTTAAGCACAAACGTAAATGTTACTGGAGAAAAATATGTGTACTCTCAATAATAGCAAGCAAGAAATAAATCACAAAACTCTCACATATATAGACACACACACACAGATAGAAAGTTCCAGGTCTTTTTACTTAATAATGTGTGCACATACATTTTTTGTACATAATGTATATCGTCTGAAATACAGAAGGACTATCTTACAGGTCATTAATACTAAAAGTATGTATGCATTTCAAACATACATATATCTTAATTTCAAAAAGTTCTTTCTTAGAATTTGTTAGTTTATAGTCATTGATTTAATAAATTATTTCTCGAAGTTAGCCACTTGACATTAGTAATTAAACTATCATTTACCTGTAGATAATATTTCAACATGAACTATCATGCTAAATCCTATACCAGATGTTCCCCATATTACTCTTGGACTGTTTTCAAAAGAAGCGTTGAGTTAACAGATTTGATCCACAGATACCTTCAACACCATTTGCATATAGCCCCCTCTTCACCCCCAGAAGATAAACCTTCATCCGCAAGCAAATGATAATTGATGATTCTATTTTGCCTCAGTGACTAATTATATTTTCGATTTCCAAGAGTCAGCCGTCTGTTATGAAGCACAACTTAGTTATCCCTTTGTCAATAAACCTAAAGTGAATTATAGGAACAAAATTCAATAAGCATTCATGGAAATCACATTCAACACTTAGGTGATAGTTTGAGTCACACACATGAAGTGAGCCTGAATTAAATCACAGGATACTGTGGAAATGCTGCAGCTCTCAAATAAATGTCAAGTATAACCTAACTGGCTTTAATATTGATGACTCTGTATCATTTTGGCTCTGCAATAAAAGGACCTGTGGCCTAATAGTCAAAATAAATTGTTGTAAAGATTTTTAGTGCCTTGCCATAACACTGCAAGTCCATGATAGTAAAAACATATTATAACATTTAAACTTAATATAGATATTTCTAGATGTATAAATACACCAATGATGAAATACTCAGTATACACTTTTGGAAAATGACAAGGGGCAACTGTTTGGAGTGCCTCAGCTACAATATAAAATTACCTCAAAACTCATATGCATAAATGTATAAAGTACAATGTGTAAAGCACAATACAACTGAGGGGCAAAAACAAGGAGGCCTCTGATATTGCATATGTTATACATTAGCAAAAACATACCTTTTTCAAAGCAGGCTTAGCAGCACAATCTGTCTCCACTTGAGACTCCAGTTAACTAATACATGTTCCTAAATCCAAAAAATAATTGAAATAAAATAAAACCTTAACCTACCTTTACATTTGGCTACATTTAACATTCAAACTCCATGTAGTTTGTCTCTATTTTTAACACAATATTTGCCAGTTATCAATAGGTGTGAACTGAATTCCCCTCTTTGAGAACCAAATGAAAAGAGCAGCTTTTTCTGTGCCTTCAGAAAGAGGGCAGCCTTGTGTCAGCTATTGTCCCTGTTCCACAAGTAATTCCCCCACAGTACTGTGGTGTGACAAGGTATGTGGACATTAAAATGCTTAATAAACTCATAAAGCCACACGTGAGACGGTCTGTTGATGTGTTTGAGTGGATTATCTCATACTAGACGTGTAATTTTACAATGTGCTATGTTAGCTTTCATAACCTGTGCATAACAGGGATGAGAAGTTGGACTGCTGAGATGCACACAGTTTAGCCAATTTAAGGTTTTCCGAAATTAGATTTAAAGCGCTTTGTGTAGTGCTATGTTACCATTCATAATAATGTGTACTTAGCTCATGCATGATACCTACAGTACATACTCAAAATGTGAACTGTACATTTAATGCTAATTATAAATGATAAGTGGCATGATTGCACTGTAGTTAGATAGGGCTTCAGCATTTAGACAGAACTATAGAAAATACACATGATAATAATAACACAAAATTCTTCTTTGACCAAAAATCCCCATAATTCAGTGCCAGTCCTGTATATCCTCTTCATGTGAAAGGGAATGACGAAGACTAACACAGAGGCCATTCTCGGCCTCTTTCTTATAAACAAACTCATCTCTGAGAAACATGTCTGAAAGGGGCATGAAGGTGGTGTACCTCCGTTTGACTGAATAAATTATTTTCATTTTGCAAGGGGACGTGGGTAGCTGGGGGGGAAAGGGCAGGGGGGTAGGGGGTGGGGGGCTGTTGGCGTGTCACACGTGGGTGCTCTTCCTCTTGAGTGAAGGTTCTGCCCTCTGAGGTCTGTTTTCAGAACCATTATTGAAGCAGTCCAAATTTTAGTGAGGTCATGATCTTTTCCTGGCTCAATACAAGTCAATTTGTTAGCGGTGATATCATTTATTAAGCTGTAATATCCAGGTTGTTTGGGAAGAATGCTGACGGCAGGCCATTTCCCACTTTTAACCCCCTGGCACGGCCATCATCATCGTTACTTGGGTGAGGAATTCAGCTGTCAATCAACCAATTCAGAATTCAGCTTTTCCTCAACCAAATGTATGTATCTCTGAAAAAAAAACTGAACTAATGTTGACGGAAATTCTCTAAGAGGGTGGTAGTGGATTGATTCTGTGTGTGTGTGTGTGTGTGTTTCTGTGTTTGTGTGTGCGTGTGTGTGTGTGTGTGTGCATTTGTGAGAGTGTATGTGTGTGTGTGTGTGTGTGTGTGTGTGTGTGAGCTCAAAATTAATGCTCACTTGACACTGCTGGCCTTAAAGAAAAACCAAAACCAGTGACACACATGCATGTGCACACACACACACACACACACACACACACACACCCCTGAAGCGGTTGACATTTACCCTGGGTGGATAATTGAGGAATAACACTTGTGCTACAATTTAACGTGACCCCTGCCTTTAAAAGCCATTTGGTTCTCTCCCTGCTGAAAATGAGTGGCGACAGCACTGAGGAGCAAGATGGGATGCTATTGTGTATTGGGGAGGACTGGGGGGGAGGGAGCAGAGGTCAGATTATGGGGTACAGCAGACCATATGAGACAGAGAAGTTTATTATAACAATGGCAATCAATGTCAAGGGGAGGTTTCCTGTGTGAATCACTCTTGGGTGAGCAGTTTTTTAGATAGTCAAACAGTGACTAACGTGGTGAGGTACTGATATGTAATTAAAGTAAAAAAAAATGTTTTTTTAAATAAAATAAAATAAAATAAACATAATAATAATAAGCAGCTTTGCAAGTTCATAGATGATCTAAATTAACTTCCAAACTGTGTCTATGAATAAAATAAAACATCACTTTTTGGTATATCTATCCATTATCTAACCTGCTTATTCCTGGTCAGGGACGCAGGAGGGCTGGAGCCTATCCCAGCATGCATTGGGCACGATACAGCAATACACCCTGGACAGGATGCCAATAAACAGCCAATTGCAGTCATGTATTCTAGTTTCTTTGGACTTACATTTTAAAATCTTTCTCTTATTTTGTCATTCTTAAGCTGTTGAGGTGAAGCTCTTTGTCTGAGTGGCAACCCAGCTGATAAATGACCATAGACCGCCTGGCATACTTTATTAGAAAGTAATAACATTTTTTATAAGCACCTTTCATGTTGTTAGGTGCTTATAACTCCAAGGATACTGGCTGTCTTATGCTGATAAATGCATGGTTTACAGGCTGAGGAGTTATTTAGGGATGACCATAAATTTAAATCGCATGCATCTCCCCTCAACAGGGGATTGCTGTCACAGGACACTACATGACCAATGATGCAGCAAACAGCGTATCATTTATTATCTCCAACAGCTCCATGCGACTCAGTGTGTCACATAATAGGGAAATGATGCCAATTTCCACGGTCACAAAACATACTGCACAGTAACCCAACTTCCCCAGAACTAAGCCAATAATACGTACTTTCAAAATGATCAAAATACTGATTGTTAACACAGTCCCATTTTCTGAAATACAGGTTAAGACTCGAGAAGAGTTGAAATAGCATCATGGAGAATAAGTAGCATCCTGAAAATTCAGCTTTGTATTTCTTTTTTTTAAGGTTCTGTGGGTTTCACATAAATTGAACAATTTAATGTTGATGATCATTGTGAGAACTACTGTTATTCATTCGTTTGGTTTTTTACATGCTATCAGATATTATCTTTGTCTATTAACCGGTGTAGTATACCAAGACGTGTGTTATACATGCACATACACACATATATAAGGCATTAATCAATCACTTGCCTCAATCTAAACTACAGCTATTAATCCACCCTAAGATTTGTTTCCTCTAGCCATTTTTCATTCAAAATGTTCTTACTTTTAGGATGAAAAATACTTAATTCTCACTTCCAATTTCAGTGATCACCCAAAAACATGCAATTTGTAAATTAGTGAACTGCTGAATTCAAGCCTCAATCCAACATCATTCACATTCATATTATGCTCATTCATATTCGCCCAAATCCCCTTCCCTTAAGTGGCTTTTGTCGCTTGCCAGGCCGCCATTGTAAATAATAATTAAATAGTTCATTTCCTGGTGAAATAAAGGTGAAATAATTTTTTTTTTTTTAAATGCTGCAGTAGCTTGTATAAGATGAATGCACTATTGGATTCTCAAAAGGACGAACTGTTGTTTAAATTTTTTTTTTCCAAAATCAGTACACTAAAGCTAGCCTGTGCTGTGATGCAAAGGCGTGTAAGAGAAGTCATATACATTGTCATTGTTGGAAGTCCAGTGGGTGTGCAGTGTTCTGACCATTTCCTGAGTGCTATGGTACCTACTTAAGGTCTGTTGAAGATTTTAAAAATAAAAAACATATGAATAGCCTTTAATGTGCCTATACACACATACCAATACATATATGCACACAGGATGGCTTGAGCATTACATTATTTAACTAGAATATTTATCTTTCTGAGGTGACTTGAAAAGCATAACATTGTAAGATCAATTTACAAAATGTTTTCATTTCTTGTTTATGCTAAATTATTCAGTCAAATACACAAATAGCATGGCACTGCCTTAAAGGTGATTTGCAACTAGTAGCCCTTTGCCAGTTTTCCCCACACCACAGTTATGCTACCAGCTGAGTTTTAATATGTTATGTGAATAGACACATTCAGACTGGCGGGGTCTTGTGGATAAAAGATATTTCTAAAATGGGCATCGCTACATTTTCTTAAAATTTATTTTTTATTTATTTATTTTTAATGACTTTCTGGTGAACTCTAGCAGAAGGAACAAGTTGAATTAATACTCAGTCTCATGAACAAACACTAGCCTCACATTTGCTGTAAGCCTAGGCTCTAAGTTAATTAAAGGGAGAGATGTGGATCTCAGTGTTTTCAGTCTATATACCTAAAGTATGTTCATACACTACGTCATGTTTGTCTAACCTTAACTTGGACTCTACAGCCATGACGGTAATTAAAGCAAAACAGAATTAAGTTACAAGTGTCTAATAGAAAGCGGTGTGTACAGTAAAGCTCCAAACAGCACTGAGATTAGCACGTATTTTCATTCATTTAATTTTCATAAAGTCAAATTGTCTCAAAATCAATAGACAAATGATCCCTGTATGCCTGTTCAGTCGGATAAGACCTTAAACTACGCTTAAGCCAGCTTCCCTTCCTGAGGTCATGTTGTTCAGTAGTGTTTCCTGGCGGATCAGCTGATGGGATAAATGTTACCCCGTCCCATTCATTTAGAGGAACGGTTCGTCTCCTGTGAAAGTTGGTGGCCTACATGAATGAAAAGACAGTGCTCCGGCTAAACATTCAGAGAGTTCACAACTGACAAATGAGAGAGACTCTGAACCACGCTAGCTTGAAAATCTAAACTGCCTGTCTGGAAAGGAATGGGTAACTTAGTGCTCAAATATGGGGTCCCAGTTTAATCCACACTGCTGTTGTTGTTAATGCCAGGAATGTGCCCACAGAAAATGAGAAACATTTCAAAGATAGCACAAGGCTGCGCAAAAGATATCGCTTATCGTTCTACGAGTTTCACATTAAAAAACTGAAAAGCTTTTGCCCTAATGGGACCTGCCGACAACTATTTCCCCACCATGTGAAAAAAAACATTTAATAAATCCCTCAGCTAGGCACAATCTCACAAGGAAAATATTCTTTTCTCTGTCTATGCTAGCATGTCTGCGTTAAAGTATTAAACTTTCTTTGCTGGTCAGTCTTTTGACATTTGAAAGCAAGGGAAGAATCTGATGAAAGAAGCTGCAGGCCTCGGGGTCCATGCCAAACACCGCCCGCGGCTCAGGCAGTCGATCAGGGCCGCAGTCAAACTGGCACCACGTGAGCTTGGCACACTCGGGTATGCAGCAGCTTGAACACACGGTGGTACAGCTGTGCTCGAGATATAAGAGACTAATGGTTCCTCTCCTGGTTCCCTGCGAGATAGAGGGTATGGGATAGGGTGTAGAAGTCTCTCCTTGGCACCAAATACCAGCAAAGGACATCATCTCAGCACTTAGTCCAACCAAAAGACATCATCTCAGCACTAAGTGTCACTACAAGGACGTCTTATCGATACTTAATCTCATTAAAAGGACATCTCTTCTGCACTTAGCTTAGCTAAATAATTCCTTGACTGATGGGGATTGCTCATAGAACTGTATAACTAGAGAAAAGCCAGAGAAAGGTTACGGCGAGGCATGTAGTCTATGTTAATAAAATATCTTGCCATTTTTTTTTTGCTTTTGTTCATCTGGTGTGGTAACTAGCTGAGTGTCCACAAGTGTGTACAACACACAAAAAAACCCCAGAAAGCTAGATGATTTCTTGTATCATCAGAATACATATGACATGAGCTTGGAGGCATTCGGTTGAACTTGAACAGATAAGATGCTTCTGTTCACTTCAGAATTCATTCTGCTGCTGCTACCAGCAGCTCCATCATCAGTGAAGACAAGTGAGTGTGTACCTGTCACATCCAAACCATAACACCCCCACTACCACGTTTCACAGGTGAGGGGGATTTCTTTGGATCTTGGGCAGTTCCTTTAGACCTCCACACTTTGCTCTTGCCATCACTCTGATACAAGTGAATCTTGGTCTCATCTGTCCACAAGACCTTTTCCCAAAACTCTGCAGGCTCTTTTAGGCAGTTCTTAGCAAACTGTAATCCGGACATCCTGTTTTTGCAGCTAACTGGTAGTTTGCGTCTTACAGTGAAGCCACTGTAGTTCTGTTTGTGAAGTCTTCTGTGGACAGTGGGGGAGATCAGGACCAAATGTAATATGGTAAAATTTAAAACAGACTTTATATGTGGTTGCATCAAACTTGAACAATGTATTGCAGGTTAAACATGCAGAATTACCCTCTCTTTGTCTCCAACGAACAGCAGATTTTGATAAATTATTTCAGGAGAAATTGTCTGTTTTTCTATATGCAATTTTTTGTGAATGTGAATTTTTGAAAGTGTTTTTTGGCTACTGCATTGTGTGTGCATGTCAAGGAATCCAAATGTATGTAATCATAGTCTTTTAGTGACTAGCAGATTGAATAGTTTTGATATATACATGGCATGCTAGCTTGCTAGGATTGCTAGCTAGCTAAAGTACAGTTTTTTCCCACAGGGTTAAGTGTAACATTTCACTCCTGGTATTTTCAGCCAGGTTGCTAGTGAATGGTATGTTCCAGAAATTTAATTATGGTGTTATCATAGCCAAGAGATGTAGGTTGTTTGTATTAAAAAACATTTAATCTAGCTCTAGTAATATTTGATTATTATTATTTTTTGTCAAATACGAAAACAGTTGATTCCCTCTCCCATATCGTTTCTGATCTCAATTATCTTTTATCTTTAAAACTTTTGCTCCTGTTCTGTGCTTTCCCTTGCATTCAGTTTTATTTCATTTTTTCTTAAAAGTATAAACTTGAGAGGAAGTCATTGTTTGTTCAGCTTATGAATATCATTAAAACTGCTGTTTGTGTATCAGTTTGTTTTTGACTCAAGTTTTATGCTAAGTGTTCAATTTTCCTTCTTCCATAATTTGCATTTAGCTGCATTTTAAGCAATATCGGGCGCTCTCACCCACAGCAGCTGGATATCTACTGAAGCAATTCAGGTTAAGTACCTTTCCCAAGCAGACACACAGCAGTGGGAATGCAACCGTCAACCTCACAGTCCCAGTTCCCAAACAATTATGCTAAGCAGCTGTCCATAATTTACAGCACCTGATTACATTAGAAGGTGTGTCTCACCAATGCAACATCTATCACAGACTCAGGACAGCATATACAAGCATTAGTTCTTCAAACATTTTTCCCCCCCAACAGCTGAGCTGCACCCTCATTGCTTTACAGGAGTCTGTTTCATGCGCAGGAGGCAGGGTGCAGGTACCAGATCGGGCAGGTAGCCTACCAGTCTGACAATACCACAAATAATACTGAATTTAATAATAACTTCCATCGAAACAAGTCAAGGAATAATTTTCTTGAGGGACCCACTGCTGCGCCCCATCAGAAATTTGAATCGGCAAACATTATAATTAAATCATTTTCTCTTCATTTAGGAACCCTTATCTACCATTTAACAAAGTGGGGGTGGGTGGGGTGAGAACAGGTTATCCCCTTTCAATCAGCCCGATGTTTCATGGGATGATCTGACGCAGTTGGAATTTGTGGGATCATCCCTGGCCTCCTCATCAGGTCTTAAAGGCAAATGGTGTGGCACGGCATGAACGTTCAGGCTTCCAAGAGAGGACGAAAAAAAGAACAACAACGTCTAAGCGCTGGAAAACCATCCCGGCCTTCAGCGCCCCGTTCTCTGCGCGCACGCGAGAGGAAGCGCCCGCAGGCGAGGATTTCCAGCCAACTGGACGCGTTTACCGCCGCGCCGACGTCGCGGAGCGGCCCCATTACTTATCAACTCAGCATCAATCATTAATCGGGCCGCCATTCATTATTCAGGGTTCCGTGCGGGGACGGGGCCGCGCGGTCCCACTGCGCTTCGGCGCCGCCGCCGGGAGCGCCCGCCCGCCCCGGCTCTTAAACCGCTCGTTTACTCTCCCTCCCGGCCATCGCTCCTGGGCCCGAGGAGACGCAAAGAGAGCCGTTTTAACCGCTTTAATGGACTGCGTCAAGCGGGGAACAGTCCCACAGTCCCACGGCTGCACTCGCCGCTGTTTACAGTTCTACGGAAGGATTTAAAGAAAGGGCGCTCAAGTCATTCTTCTTTTTCTTTTTTGTTGCTTTACCCTCTACTAAAAATGAAATATTAAGCACAGGTACACTTTTTCCAGCTTTAATTCAACGCTGATTTGTCAGTGGCCTATTATTTCTATCAGGAAGCTGTATGGCTACCATATGACTACTATATCTGATGGCATAGTCTAGGCTACTGTTTCAAATATCATTCATTAGCTGGCTGTTATAATATTTACTGTACCGACACAATGATACAGAGGGATGGCAATATTAAGGATGAAAGCGTTTCTCATAGCATGGATGTTGCTCTTGGGACGTGTTTCCTTTACATTTCCCTTCATCGAGCTAGGTTGTTTGTTTTAACTTGAGAACGATTATGTATGTTTGAGGTGCTCTTTGTACTAATCAGTATAAAGTTGTCTGTAGGTATTCTGTTTTTGTGCTACCTTCTCAAAATGTAGCTTGACAGATAACTCTAGGACAGCAGGGTAGCAGTGCACTGTCTCGGTTAAACAATTAAATAAAAAAATATGAATTCTTATTACACTATTCCATTACTGCTACTACAAATAAGAAGGATAGAAGAAGAAAAATCATTTAAATTTGATGCATGTACTAATAAAGACAAATGTGTCGGTTTTTTTAAATAGTGCTTCTCTGTAATAAAACTGTATCAGGAAATAATGAACATAATTAACATGAAGGATATGTTGGAAGTACATATCGGATCTTAAGTTAACAAACGTGTGTCATATGGCTGGCATGTCACACATATGCCCTCCTCCTCTTTACTTCCATTAGCTTCTGATGACAGGCCATCCGCCAAGCTGCTGTCAGACGTAAAGCTGACATTTTCCCTCTCTCTAAATGGACCACTCCCGCAAACAGCAGGCTGGTTCTGCTGAAACAGGAGGATTAATGGGTATTTATATTTCATTCCGTTTCATGCCCACTGGAGAATCGCGCACCACTTGCAGATATTGAAACATATGTCATCCCTATCCACTTACACATAATTCAATTTGACTTAAATGCGCGGATCCAATTTGATTTAAGTCCGACGGATCTTCTAAAAAGGCTTCGCTGACACGATGTGTTCGTCGGATAAACGGGACCCGGCGGAGTTATATTTCTGTGCCTCCGTCTTTTACGCTTCTAAAGGAGAGGGATAATTGTGGACGGAATGCCTGTTACAGTGTGAATGGAGCGGGGCAAAGATCGTGTCACTGTGGAGCACTCAACAAATTTGCACGCGCTGCCGTTTCATTTTAGTGACTTCAAGCCGCGGTCCTGTGTGCTCTGCTCCCTCTCTCATGCCATAAGAAAGGATAATATTCTACTAGAAATGTAACCACTAAAGGACCAAGTAAATAACTAAAACTCGAGATTAAACTTGAGATGCAAAGAAAAATTTATCAATAAACTCATTTATGATATAATGTATAAGTCTCTTTACTGAAGAAGGCTATTCATTACCACAAAAAGTCCCATCTATGATTTGTTTCCTCCATTTGCCTAATGAGAAATATTGCCCTTTTACTCTTGGTTTTATATAACGGTTTTGAACACAATCATTTTTCTGTTGATTCAAGCAGGGATGCCAATCTTTACAGTATCACCATTACAGCCTATTTTACAAAGCACCAATACCAGCAGATTTACAGTATGTCTCTACTCACCACCATGAACAACTTTATCTATCAACACTACCACCTGTTTTACCAACCTCCATTATACCTGTCTCCATTACCACCTGTTCTACCAACCTCTATTATAACCTCCTGTCTCCATTACCACCAACTGTACTTTATCTACGACTGTTACTGCTGGCTTTATATACCACAATTGGCAGTTTAATTCATATAATTTTGATCAATACTTTTATTAATGACTCTAATCCTTTAGTGCCCTTGGCTACAGGAACATTAAGGCACACAATCACCTGTGTTCAGGCACTAATGAGAAAAGCAGAAAGGGGACCTGTTGTGTTCAAAAGGAACAACCTAGGAACTAAAGGGAAATCCCTTATAGTCAATACAAACCTTGACAGTTATAACCTATAAAATTTGAACTGCCGGATTTTAAATTCATGTTTATCCATATCCATTCTTTAAAGAAATTCCCCATTGTTTTTGTAATTGTGTGAGATTGCCATACAGAGACTTGAAAATAAAATACAATGTTATTACACCTGTGAAATACTGGCCGTTAATTTCATTATAAAATTTGTATGTTTTGCTAACTAGCACCAGCGTATTTAATCTGTGTTATTCCACATTGTGCTCCAGGATTACTGCACCAGAATGAGGCCGTGTTCCGCACCCTGTGAGGCTCCTGCTGGATCTCTCAGAAACTTGTTACAGAAGCGTCCTCTGTGCCTGTACAGAGCCCGGGGCAGATGGCTCCCCCTCCCCACCTCCTACTGGCAGTGAGGGATGGAGCATCTCAGGCCTGTCTGAGCCATGCTGGGGGCGTGATAAAGGGTGTCCAGGTTCCACACCGGGGACTGACCTCTGAACCAGCTCTGAACAAATAAACACACACCAGCACACATGAACACACCAGCACACGCACACACACACGCACACATACACATGCACACACATACACATGAACACACAAGCGCACACACACACACACGAGCACACATGAACACACCAGCACACGGACACGCACACGCACACATACACATGCACACACATACACATGAACACACAAGCGCACACACACACACGAGCACACATGAACACACCAGCACACGCACACATACACATGTACACACATACACATGAACACACAAGCGCACACACACACACACGAGCACACATGAACACACCAGCACACGGACACGCACACATACACATGCACACACATGCGCACACACACACACACACAAGCACACATAAACACACCAGCACACGCACACACCAGCGCGCACACACGCATACACATGCACACACATGCGCGCACACACACACACACACGAGCACACATAAACACACCAGCACACACACACACCAGCGCACACACACGCATACACATGCACACACATGCGCACACACACACACACACACACACATCTACACACGCACACATACACATGCACACACATACACATGAACACACATGCGCGCGCACACAACACACACACACACACACACATCTACACACGCACACATACACATACACACACATACACATGAACACACATGCGCACGCACACACACACACACACACACACATACACACAGATGCGCGCACACACACACACACACACACACACACACACACGAACACACATAAACACACCAGCACACGCACACACACACGAACACACATAAACACATCAGCGCACGCACACACCAGCGCACACACATGCATACACATGCACACACGCACACACGCACACATGAACACACACGCAAACACACCAGCACACGCACACACACGAACACACATGCGCACACACACACTTCTACACACACACGCACACACATATGCGCACACATACGCACACCTACACACACACACACACAAACACGCATGTGCGCACACACACACGCACGTGCACACACACATACAGACACAGACACACACACACCTACACACACGCACGCACACACAGAAGCAAATACAAAGGCAATAATCTGGCTGATTACTTACTTTTGCGCAAGTACTGTTCATGAATATGTGAATTTGTTATTTAGAAGGTAGTAAAGAGTGACAGATTGTGTTTTTGTTGCATGCTTTGTTTTGCTTAGTTTTTTTCATGGATAATTGTAAAATTATGGTTTAAAGTATCAAGCGAATCTGGGAAAGTTACACAAGATCTCTAAGTGGATAATTAGGACCGACTACAAATCTCTTCATCACTTAAAATCTATAAGTTTATTTTGATATTGCATTTTATGTTGATGTCATAGCCTATATATGTTGTAATTTACCTGGAAGTAAATGGATTTATAGAGATTTTAACATTTGACATTTTGTGACGATTTGCATATTTTAAAACATTCATCATTTTTAAAACATTAAAAATATTTGTTCAGAATTCTGTTTCATGAAAGAAATGGGGCTGACACATCACAGGTTATAATTAAACATGACATAACCAATGGGTAATTACCATGTTTGTATTACATGTCCATTTTTAAAGCAGCGTATAATACAGAGTACATAACTTAGTCAAACAACACTTTTTACAGTGTTCATTCAAAATATAAATTATTAAAGTAGTTTTATAAGGTTATCACAAGTGTCATTGACTTACTCTCCCATGTGATCACAATTAAAAGCAATCCCCTAGTGTTTACAAATGGAACTCCTCAACTTTTTTCCTCCATTATAAAAAAAAAATGTTATTCCCTGAGTGGGAACAAGGAATTTACTCTGAGCTAAGAGCCAAGAATGCCTTTCAGGACAATTATCTTTCAGTCACCCCTCTGAGGAATATCCATCTTATTTAATTTAATCACCGCTTGCTTAGGCCCCGAGATTGCAATTCATTAAAGCCACTCAAAAATTCAGCACAGCTGTTTTCAGCCGCTTTGAAGACGGTGTGGAGAGAGACAGGCAATTTGATCCCAGGCAACGCTCGGCTGAGCCCAGAGTCATTCAGACGCCTCATAATACCTCCCCTTCCAACGCACACGTACATGCACACGCATACACACACAGACCCACCTAGAAATACGCACAGGCGGTCACAGAAACACAAACTGACACGTACTATACAGTTCACACGCATATGCACGACTGCCTACACACATACACGCGCACGCATTCACACACACGTACACACACACGCACATGGATAAACACGCACGGATACATAATACAGGTTTCTATTACAAGAGAATGAACGCCTTCACTAAATAAACATCTGTATGGCAACGTGGCTGAACTTCAGTATGCAATAGCTGAGGGCAGAAAATGAAATATGAGGTGGTCATACTGTATATAGGGTCGTCAAGCCTTAAATTATGTGAACAACCTATTTTATTAATAATTAGTTGACTGGTCAAATCGAATGGTAATCCTTTGGCGTAGAGCAAACCATGGGCCCTAGATCCCAAAGATGCCTATTGCAAAATATTTCAGTATAGGTGACACATTTTTATAAATAAATAAATAAATAAATAAATATTTTAATTGCTCAGACTTCTGCATGCAGTGGACTGAACCTCCTGCCAACACAATGTGTAGGAAACATTTCCGTTAAAAGCTTGTCAGGATTACTTAGTGGCGACACCTAACTGTCACATTTTTGCCTGTCTTTGTCACCAGTGCGGTAGAAATGCATGGACTTCATTGTACAGGATGCCTTACACAAATCAACGTGACAGGGATAAGCTTAAGAGAGAAGGAATTTTTGCAAACAAACAAAACTGAGAATTTTTTTTACTGCTCCAATGCCCCACATAGCCAGATGGAATTATGCAGATATCTTCCCCAGCATTCAAGGTGAGAAATGCAATGAGTAAGCAGTCTTCTTTAACCTTCCTCTCACTCAACAGCCACAGAGCACATTTGCATCTTTCACATTTGAATGTCATACTCTAGAAGAATCTCATTCAGTTTCCCCAATTATGCTACTGGAGTGTGTCATCTGCTTTTGAAAAAAAAAATGGTCGCAGTTTTGAAATACTTTCTAGTCAAATGATTGTGTGATTAGCATTAAACATTTTAAACAAGTCAAACTTGGTTCACAATATTTACTGAATACTCTTTATAACCAATAGGACATTTGGAAATTATATTTAATTTTATAACCTCTAGAAAACAATTATTGAAATATTACAGTGAAAAGAAATGTATAATTACCAGATTAGTCAATGGCAGTCCCTACAGCCTAGGATAATTTGTGCATCTGAGACATAGCAACGGAACCAAGAACGCAATTTATTAATCTCATTTGATTTGCTTTCGAGGGAATTCAGAATCGCGAGCCACATTTTACGAGGACTGGAATGATAACCGTTGTGAGAGAGTCGATCTGCGAGAGCTTTCGTCAAAAGCATACGGTCATAACCTAGGCTTGCTGGCTATGATTGGTCGGGTATATTCAGCGTTATAAACCAAGGCGCTTCCTTTCAGCCACCGTATGTAATCTTCTCGCCGCCGCCTCCGTTTCTTTTTCACACCATATGAGTGACAGATGTAGATGACGTAGACTATCACCGTGTCACTGCAACCCACAGCGTGTCGCGCGCTCAAATCGCTAAACCCGAACGATGGCCTCTCAGCTGGCTAATTGGGGTGCCTCGTATTGCAAGGCAAAATATTTGATGAGGCAGAAAATAATGATTAATGAATTAATTGCTCAGTCGATCTTCATGCAGGGACATGTTTATGATCCTCACATTTCTCAATTTGGGAGAACAACACTAGCCCGTAATATAAACCTGTGTCTAAGCAGGGATGCACAGTGATTAAATGCAGGGAATCTAAGTGAATATCACTCTATGCAAAACATAAATATATGGGGTTTAATCTATTAAATGCGCACTGAAATAATTGCTGAACACTTTTGAGTTGGGGGCTAATTTTGTCAGGAAAAAGGGTGATGCAGTGCATTTTTACATAATGAATTTACTCTTGCTCTAGAAGGGGTAACATTTTATTCATTTTCATAGCTGACTAGTAGAAAATGCTATTAGAAAGATTTGAGCTTAGGAGTGTAAATACATCTATGAAAAATATATCATGAGGGTGCAGTGATGAACTTCTGATGTTCGCCTCTGTTCTTTTTTTTACATATGAAATCAATTTGATTGGCTCAATGGATGTTTCAGCTGAAGTCAATATGTAACAATGTTACAGGCAGGGAAATGGCCTTGTACACATGGTGAAATAACAATAAGGACCATTTTTCAAAGACAGGTGGCCTTTTCAGTTGCTTTCCATCCACCTTATTTCTCTCTCTTCGCAAGTGTGCGTGTGTATGTGTGTGCGAGCGTGAGTGTGTGTGTGCGAGTGTGCGTGCGTGAGTGCGTGTGTGTGTGCGAGTGTGCGTGCGTGAGTGCGTGTGCGTGTGCGTGTGTGTGTGTGTGTGTGTGCGTCTAATAATTGCTTTAGGATCCTCTGAGTCCAGTCCACTTTTCAATTCAAGGCTTCAGATGAATAATTGGATTTCCTGCAGACGTGCTGAGCTACGTTGCCCTCTGTGTCTTGCCTGGTCCTCAGGGCACACACACAGCATTATTTCAAACAGCCCCTTGAAATAGTAGTTGTGGGGTTATCAATGTGCATGAACACTTTCATCCTGTTTAAAGAAATTACCGCATAATAATCCTGAAACATGCGTACAAAAGACATAGCTTCAATATACACCAGCCAGTTTAAATGTGTTTCTTAATGTTGCTGGCATTTTATTGTCATTGTCATTTCTTACTGTTTCATATATTTATATTTAATTTACAAGGTACCACACAACATAAGAACATATTACAAACAACAAAAGATTAAAAGCAATTTTGCAATTTGTGACATAATGTTTAGGCCTGCCTTACTGCATGGATATCCAAATTATTTAAAAATAAATATATTAAAATTCACATCAGCAAACTTAATGCAAACGTGATGTGATACAAATACTGCTTATCTCAATTAGCATATCATGATATATCCTGAAACAAAAGCCAAAAGACGAGCAGTAGTCTTCGCCTGAAATGCGCTTCATTATAAAACCCGGATTCGTCTTAAAAGCAGAGCGGACAACTAGCTTTTTTCAAAGCAATTGTGACACCTGCCTGTGGACCAAGGAAATAAAACGTAGAAAGCACCTATGCCAAAGAATTAGGCATCAAATCATTAAATGCAACATTTTATTTCCCCAATAACCAAATAATAATAATAATAATTATTATTATTATCATTATTGTTGTTGTTTTTGTAGTTGTTGCAGCTGTTGTTATTATTAATTTATTTTTGGGTTTATTTTATAGTAATTCTTGAAAAACACAGATACCACAAAAAAGTAATAAAAAGCAGTAATACAGGCCTATATAGGGTATTTTTGTCAAGTTAACAAATTTAGGGTTTGACGAAACATTTTTTCTTTTTTTGGCAGAATGATGGGAAGTATTATTAGGTTATGCTGTAGTAATTTAACAACGATAACTGTTTCAATTTTCTTCAAGTGCCCGACACGTTTCAGTAAGCAACATGAAAAATTGGCAGAATAGTTTCATTATACTGATGCCTTGAAGAAAAAGCTACAAAGTTTCAACACATCGATTTAATGAAAAAACGTTTTCCCCACAGAATTTGTTGGAAAGTCATATATAAGCAGAAGGATTTATTTCAGTTTATAATTTTATCTTTATTATGTCCAAGCACAAGCACACACACACACTTGCAGTGCGAGAGAGAGAGAGAGAGAGAGAGAGAGAGAGAGAGAGAGATTACTTACATTAAAGTGAAAATTTATTTTAGAGCTGGCTGTATAGGCTAACGAAAATATTTTCAGTGGAAGCAGCGGTTAATCATTATAAATATCGATGCAAATATGGTCGGTGGTACTTTATTATGGGGGTACAACAGCATCTAAACAATCTGTGTCCGCAGTAACCACTTCTATTTCATATAGATCCAATAAAATATAAGGCCAACTTTTCAGTAGATTGCTTTGACGAAAGACAAAGTTTATACACCTTCATCTCCAATTAAGTCTCAGATTATCTATGTCAACAACCTGAGGACCAACCCATCTTCAACATTCGACGAGGTTACAGTCAAAGCTTAAAAATAGCTAATATTGGTCTCGTGAAGGCATAATGAACGGAGAGGCATGAAAAACAGGCCGTTCCCAGGTTAAATGGGCATGGTGAACCGAGCAAACCGAAGATGTCGCTTACAATGTGGTCGATGATATCACACTTGAATGGCCATTTTGCTTCCTGCGCCTTCCTTCGGGTTCTAGGTGGCAATTTCCACGAACTGTCATAGTTTCGGCTTGGTGACATGGAAATTTCCCTTTGTTAGTTGTCGGAGTCGAGCAGGTTGGGATTCCGGGGGGCTTCCACGGCTTTAGTAGGTGATGATGTCACAAGAGTCATCGGCTTCCTCCTCTTCTGGCACGTGAGCTTCGAAAACTGTATCCAGATGTCTACGACTGACACTTGCCTCGTCTGTTTAAGGTAGTGTGTTTGAGTTTCAACGCGCATGCAAATACCTTTAAAACAAATATCTACTTGAAATAATTATGACTATCATTGTCTAAATAATAATCATAATAATAATAATCAGTATCATCATTGCTAGCAGAGGATGGAGAACATTTTTTCAGTCTTCTTGCATTGGCATACCAGGTCGAGACGTCCGTTAGGGTCATCATGGAGACGAAAGCATGATCTTTTTTCCTTCGGTGTGACTGCGGTTTGTGAGGTGCTCCTGTTGTCAAAATATCAGAGTAGGCCTAGTTGTTGCATCTTAGGCCAAGCTATTTCTGTAAGATGGGTCGGTCAGCTCGTAGGGGTATCGCTATCTGAGACTTCTGAAAAGATAGCACCGAATCGATCCTGCCTATCATCTACACAGTAACATGTTCAGTGTTAATTCAAGTCTGGCAGTGTTAATTCAATGCTTAATTCAATTCAACGTGCGTGCGTGTGTGTCGATGCGCATGCGAAGCTTTGTGTGTGTGTCCCTAAAATCCTACAATGAGGATAATTTATTGAGGAATCGAGCTATGTTCATGTTGTTTTTTTTACAGAAAATTATTAATATAAAAGACATAAGACATAAGAAAATACATAAGACATAAGAAAATACAGCCGGAAATAGAGGAAATGTAAATGTCACGTTAACAAAAATGGGTCATTTTTGTTTAATTTAATTTTGTGTAACATTTATCAATATTTTCACAGTATTTAAGCATGCTTAAAAGCAGCACGTCAAGTAATTCGTTTAAAATCGGATTGGTCTTTAATGATAAGTACAAATTTTTTTTAACACTACATTTTAAAACGAGACTTCTCAACTTTAAATATCAGCAAATATTACAAATAAAATAGAACTAATTGGCTAAATAAAACATAATGAAGTTAATAACTACGTAAATAAATGTAGAAATACACAATGACAACAATTACAATAATAACAGCGCAATGAAAACGGTTTACTTAAATTAGCCTAGCTGACTCATTACTGTATTACTCACTGTACATCTGTCTGTCTGTATGTGTGTGTGTGCGTGTGTGTGTTTACCGTGTGAAGGGAATCCCGTGGCGAAGTAGCCTACGCTGAGTACCACAACAAGCTCGACAAATCAGTGCAGTGGGCTGTGACAGCAGCCGATCCAGGGAAGCAGCTGGCTGGGCTGTCCGAAAAGCTAGCCGACTCCTTGCTCCTTCAGGCGGTTATCGCTGGGAACTCTTGTGGTCAAAAATCTACACGCGACGGGCCCGAAGTCTGACAGAGGTAACCCTGAGGGTAACATGCACGTCTCGAAGAACGTTAAAACGCGAAAGCATTCAGACCGAAAAGTAATCATTTTACAGCGATGCAAATATAAACTGCTCAGATGTCAACATTTGTTTGTATGGAGGCAATATTTGGAATCCCTTGTATCTGATCATTTTAGTTGTAAGAAAAATGACTCTCAGAGGGAGTAGTCGAACGGCAACTGTTACTCCAGATTATCCAACGTAAGTAAATATCCCCCGCTCCCTCCCCAAGAAATGAAACTCAGCTATCAAACTGATGACAGCGGAGAAGGCAGTTATTGACAAACTACCATTTTCACCTCGTCCGCATGTTTCCATTTATAATAATAATAATAATAATAATAATAATAATAATAATAATAATGGTTGGTAGTTGTAGCAGCAGTAGAAATAGTAGTGTAGTATATTAGTAGTAGCAGTAATATTATCAGTTTCTGGGAATTAAAATAATGTGTCAATTTATTAAATGCATTTAAAACCATTTCTAATTCCATGTTTAAATTCCATATTAAAATTGATCAACCATTGCCTGTGTTGCATATTAGAATAACAAAAGCCAAACTATTTGTGTTTGCCAACAACAACAACAACAATAATAATAATGATAATAATAACAATAAAGCTTATAATTTTAATGTCTAAAAAATTATAGATGAATTTGTTTTATTATTGTTAGTCTCTTAAAACAATAACCTACTTCTGTTAAACTTGCATTATGGCAGGGAAACGTAGTGCCATCAATGGCCTGTGGGAGGTGTTATCTGGCTTCCATACACAGACATTTTTATTTCTTCAGGATCATATCTACTGTAGCCACCTCGGGGGGTTTCACACACCACAACACTTTCAGCCTCATGGGAGTTCTAATAATACAGACCCCTAGCAAAGTGCTTTTGTCATCCCCAGAGAAAGGCCCGGCTTCAGAGTCTAACTGAAGCGTGCGTCTGGAGCTCTTGTCCAAGGCCTACGGGCATGTTATGCAAGCACCCACACTTCATTATGGCATTTTGACCAAATTTGGATCCCTCACTGTTATCCTAAATTGACTTGTTTCCCCCCCTTTCACATAAGCCTTATTTGGTCTTAAACAAAACAACGATGACATTTACAGTGCTCAAAAATAACACGCGCGTTTGCCTGTGGCAACAGGTCTGTCGCCGTTGGCTGGAGAGCACGCCACGAGCCCCTGGCACGGCCTGCCAAACATTCAGCTTATGCAGATTCCATCACTGCCAAATCAAGATAATGTACCCGACCCTCAGTCACATCAGACCTTCGCCCTGGAACCCCCACCCCTGATGGACTTCCTCTGCGCCCCCTCACGTCACCTCTCTGTGCCCCGAGCGCAGCGGTAAAGTGCCGTGTGCAGTAGTCCATGACACAAGGGGATTACTGTACGGCGGGAGCTCCGGCTCCTGCTCGCGGTGAGATACACTCGCTGGAGGCACCTGTGATGAGAGCTCAGCCAGATCCTGCTGTGTTCCCCTGTCACGTCCCAGTAACAGGTCTGGTGAGGAGGAAATCGACTCTAACGTAGCCAAAGAGAACCGGCCCTTCATTTACTGTACCGTGTCAACCTTGGTTCAGTTTGTGAGGGAGGAATACCGTGCCATAAAATGTAAAATTGCCATAAATGTGGATAAGAAGGAGAAAGAGACGTATAAGAATGCTTCTGTAAAAAATACAACATGCTAAATATTTCTTTGTGGACAGCACAAGTGAATGAAGGCAGTAATTTATGGTTGCTGTATGGTGATATCGGTAAAATAACAGCATGACTTCTGATAATAATAATAATCATTGTGCATTAATTTATTCTATTATTATTATTAGACTATGACAAAGTATTGCCATTCAGTTTGGAATACAGAACCAATGCTTTAGTGGGTGGTCTAATGGAACACAGTCTCTACAGCTTGGATACTTGGCCCTGACATTGAACAATTCAGAAAGAATGTTTATCTCACATTTTCAGTAAATTGTATGCAGAGCCAAGCATTGTTGTAATTAATGTTCTATAATACTAACAGAACATCATGGATAGGTTACTTATTGAACTTTTTCAAACTAAATTTAAAGCTTATCTATGGCTGCTGTATGTCTGATAAACAGAAGGGCTTTTTGTACATACATTGCTATTATTAACTACAATATCCATGATGGATGTCATCTGTCTAGCTGGAGGAAACTGCTATTGATTTTTAATATTTTCTCCAAACTCATTTTCTTTCAGATACACTTTCTGTAAGAAAGCTCATCTCTCTGCAGAAAAGGGATTATTTTACCATTGTCTTTTCATGAGGTAAACTGCCCAGCAGTTGTTAATGGCTCAATGGCATACTTTGATTTTATTTTCTTTGAACCTTACGAATGAATATTGATTTAATTTTTTAAGCCCTTGAAACAAAACCTCAGAAATGACAGTTTTATTGATTCATTTCTGCAGGGTATAATGTTTTTCTTATTTTCATTTGTTAACCTTTTCTATTGTTAGCGTCCACTTCAAGTGGGAAAGGACACGTTGTAATTTCCCTCAGACATAGTTAAAGACAGCAGCATTAGACCTGGTGCCCAAACTATACATGATTCTTGACCCAATAAGCATGCACTTGTACATAAAATGGCAGTTCCCAGGTTAGGAAGAAATGTACATTAAATGCAGGGCAATGTCTCTTTGTGAGGACCACGGTTTTCTTTTCTTTCTTAAATGGGCCTGACCAAACAGGTCAATACATTTATTTGATGCAAAGTATGCAGCAAAATTATAACTACCATTACGTGAAACTTGTCATATAGTTTCTGGCCAAGGTTGTAATTTAATGATTAAAAAAAAAAACATATGGGGTCAAAACACCAAATTAAATTCTGGTCTTCATGTTCCGACTTCACTTGTTGCCTTTTCCAGTTATCAGGGCCTTTTAGATATCATCTTGAAAGGGCAATTGACCTTCAAGGAGCTGGAGACCTTGAAGTAGTCTGTAGTCTTTCTAGACCACAATGACAGGAAACCCATGTGGATTCACCCTTCCTCTTGTCTCTGGGCTGAAATTGTAATTAATAATAAGATGATATGATTCCGGAGAAAGGGCAGATAATTTCCATTTGAAGACACAAGGCCTTCTCCTATAATCTTTATTGACCTATATTCTATGGGGCACTTGCTCGACTGACTTCTTAAGTGCAGCACACAGTCACCTTTTTAGTTGATATTTTTTCTTGCAACTTATTATTTCACACTGTTGCTGGCTGGTATATTGCTGACTATGCATAACCAGATTTAAGATTTCCAGCATGATGAGTTTGCTCTTGAAAACAAACTGTTTATTTATAAGCTCCAGCAAGAGATTCATTTTCCATGTTGTTTAAGTTAAAATATATTTACACAGGGTGGCACACTTTCTATGAAGTGCGCATTAGATTGGAAGAGCTTATGAGCAATTCACCATTGTTAACTGTGCAATTCTACTGTACCATTATTCATGGTTGTTCACTGACTGTTTTGAGCAATGTTGACAAGGTGAGACCTGAAGGGGGGAATATACGGTACACTCTTCCTCCCCACCCCGAGAACAGTGATTAAACAACTTCAAAGTTAGTCTGTTTTATGTTTAGAATAGATCCTTTTTTTAGTTTTTAGAGTTTATATTTTTCTATATTTCTGTGAGCAGAGGGTATGTTTGTGACTAGACAATCAATTCTAAGCTCTTATTTCTTTCTTTTGATTGTAGGCATGATACAGCTGAGAACAGGTGGACATTTTTTGCGCTACTACTTTTGTCTGCTCTGCAACACTGCCTGTGATGTACAGTAAGCATGCTTATTTAAAACAAAATCATTGGTTTTACAGTCATTTCCATTAAGAATGAGCCACAAAATTCATGCTTCATGTTGGTAAGGATTCTAGACCAGTGTTTGTATATCAGATCGACATCAATTATTTGTGTACATAAGGCTAAGTGGGTCCTACCAACTAAATACTGATATGTACTGATACTGATATTATACTGATAAAACCTGCCTGATTATGTCCAAATTTAAACCTGTATATTTACTTGGAAAACAGTCATTCAGCTACTAATTTTAAAATGGTTTCATTGTATGTTTTTCACCTTCAGCTCACAAATATGACAATTTCCTGTACTTTCATGATAAATCAGCTTCATCTGGCCTTTTTCAGGTTGCCATCTTAAGAATGATAAACAAAAACATCATACATAATACTCATGTCACACAACTGTGTGTGTGTGTGTGTGAGTGAAAGATACATTTTCTACGTATAGATAGATATTGGAAAATTTCAAATTTCTTGTTCCTTTTATATTACATTCTTCACATAAAGTACAAAAAATCTGTGCTTATGTTTCAGAATTAATTGGCTGTTTCAGAACTGTCTGCACCCGTATCATCTCACATGCAGTATTGATGATACCGGATGGACATCTGTCAGAATAACAGCAGCGGGAGATGAACACACGCTCGCCTCCCACAGTCTAACTCAGCCACACCGTTTGCCTCAGCAACTGTGTTTACAGACCAGATCACCTTTGTTATATAACAGCCCAGGGCGGCAAATCTTTACGTCTGAGAAAAAATAAACAGGGCACCGCGAGTCTCAGCGTCCCGCCATTCTGCCATTTTTAATACCAGCGGTAAATGGGGCCCGGCCTGGCAGCCCTTTTTAACATTTAATAGACACTTCTAATAGGTCCCTGATGGATGCCGTGTTACAAAAAAAGAGAGCGGAAAAAAAACGAAAAAGGAAAAACGGGGTTAATTTAGTTTGGCTCAGGTGAGCTAATTATTCTTTTAACACACTTCATTGCACATCCATAATTATTATTAACAGGCTTATAACACTTAAGGACCTCGGGGAGCTCCGGGCTCACAGCACAGCGTTAGAGGATCGGGGGGGAGGGAGGGGATCATTATGCTAATGTGCCCGGTGCAATACCCTCTAATCATGCACAGGCTCCTCGCTGATCTACTGGGACTGCGGCGGGTCACTGGGTCAGCCCTGCCTTATAAATATTTTCCCTTTCCTTCCTGCCTCTCAGTAGAAAGAGCAAAGGTTTTAACGTGCGAAGATCGCTCGCGCTCGGCTAGCCCAGCTGATGTTTGTTCCAGAATATTCCGGATTATTTTACGTCCCGGTAGTTTTCATACAGGGTTAGAACTGATGCAAAGTGCTTGTGCGTTCCTCTGTGGTTGAATTTGAATCCCAAAAGTCTGCATGAAAAACGAATTACTGTAAAATAATTCCGTTCCGCCTTCTGTGAAAGAATCCATGCATTGAATTGTGTTTTCAGCGATCTTAGCGGACAATATTTCTTCCACATCCGAGTGGAGAAATGGAATTCTGGGCTTTGCCTCCAGTGGATATGGATGGACAGAGAGAGTGAAAGATTTGTGACCAGCGACCATTAGACGATGAGCACCCTGTTTATTAAACTGTTATTCCAGAAAGAGGGGCTCCATAGGGCCCTCTGTCTGCAGAGGTTTGAATCACAGTCTGATGCCTGGGCCCCGCAGTTCATTCCAGTCAAAAGGGCAATTTTGGTTTGGCTTTCTCACTACCGGAATCATATCTAAAAAAAACAATATTGCCAGACCGTGCGCAAAAATATTATTTTTCATTATATTGACTATTTAAGGGAATGAATGCAGTGCTGGTTTTTTTTCACCGCAATGTGCCAAATTGAAAAAATATTAATGTCTGGCTCCACTGGCTAACAAGAACAATGATTGCTCACCTGTTGAGAAAAACAACTTTACAACCCACAATGCTGAAATGTGCAGTGGCCCCTTAGTATCTGAGAAAAATACACTGTGAAAATCTGGGTCATTTTCATGGACACGTGCCACAGTTCAGGTCTATGAAAAACATAAAGAGAAAAGCATTTCAGGCTTCTCTGTATTTTCGTGGAAAATATCACTTTTTCATTACACTGGTTATTTTTACAAGACATAGTTTAGAAAAAAAAGGATCAGCAGACAGAAGAGTCGTGCGCCTGGTTGGAAGAACGACAGTACTTTGTTCAATTACCGCTGATTAACTGAGAACAGGTACGGCAGTCATATCGACACTTGGAAAAATGTTTTGACAGGCTACATGGTATGATGATTAATAAGCACCAGACATTCTAATTTCCTCTACCTTTCCTCTTTCAGTGTGGGGGTGCAGAGCCGCACAGCAGCGCTCTCCCGCTGAAAGAACAGTTTTTCTCATGCAGTGTCCACAGCTATATGCTACTAATAGTAATGTTCACATATTTCATCTGCATTCACCTCTCTCACTTTCATTCAGAACTTATTTCAGATTATCATACTTTAGGAGAACTGCACCTTATATATATATATATATATATATATATATACACACACATACACACACATACTGTGAATTTTTTTAAAATGGAACTCTTCTTTTGTGACACCACAAATGAATAAAAATGTCTGCCTAGATATTCAGAATGAAATAAAAACGGTCATGTTTATTATTTTTTACTTATGGTGAAGAACATGAAATAAGCCAACTGACACAGGAATACAAGAAACCATTAGATTCTGCTTGTCCCCTAAAAATAATGTGATAGCTTAATTAAGACTGAAACACATGAACGAAGTAAAACACAGCCCCTAGTTAAATCTAGTTTCTAAGGTGCTAACATATCTCTAAGATAAATCTAGAAATGCAGTCAGCGTGGGAAGGAGGCTAATGCGTGTTGTGTCACTGCAGCATATGGGACTGATCACCAGTGAATGGGATCCAGTACTCTGTTAAAATGCATTAACCCATAAGGGATTAGAGACCAAAGTGAAGGCTTGCCTTGAACTGTATAACAGATAATCCTGTTTCAGTCTTTACAAAGGTGAAGGCAGTTCAGCTGAACTATCCAGCCTTGGAGCTGGAGGGATGAAACTAATCCCTGCCACCTAAACCAAAACGAAAGAATGTTTAGTGGAACAACTTTTTATATAAAATACAAAACCTCAAAATAACTGCCTGGCTGGTTGTTTTAAAACAAAAACTACAATCATTGTGTGTGTTGCAATCTACTGTCCATCAGTTCATAGTAATTTCTTATGCTGCATTTTATATAGAAATTGAAATAATCATAAAATAAGTAGTAAAGATGTCAGTTCCACAGTTATTTCCACTGGGTTCAAATGCATGTGATGGTCAGGTTGTGACATTATTACATTTTAACAATAAATGTAAAAGAACAGTAGTGTCACAAACACCCAGGTGAATGCTTATTCAACCATGATTGTGAAATGTCATTTTCATTAACCTTCAGTCCAATATAAAGCAGTTTAAAAAACAGACAATTATCTCTCGTAATGAATGAATGTAAGCACAAACAATAACAAATTTCTGCAAACACAGCAAAATGAACTAATTGATAACCCAAAACAAGAAATTACAGGTATGAGATATTCCGCCTGGTTCACAGCATATTTTATTTTGATTCCAATTATTAGTCACTTTATGATTATGTTATGATTGCCCATAATAAATAAAGTGAGGACTTAATGAGCATGTGTTTTGTTTTCAATGCTCAACTACTTAGCCATTCTGAACTTTTTCTATGTTCACTGGCTCACACTGTGGGAAGGGGATTTTTTATTGCACTGAAAATCTCTCTCTCACTCTTTTACTCATGCACACACGCACGCACACACATACATACACACACACACACACACAATTCCAGGACATGCATATTAGAGAATTACCTGCTGACAAAGCCCCTTTAAATGAGCAGGTAGACATGAAATCAAAAATTATGACATAAAATGAAACAATTTTCCATTGAGGAAAAAATAGGACTGTAGCTGTGACGGTGGAGATCAGGAACTGTACAGTCACTGGAACGCCTGAAGGTGACAGGCCTTCAGTCATCAACCAATCAATTAATCAATAAATCCATTACATTTGCTTAGATTACCGCCCCTGTGACTGCACTCTGTGGAGTGCACACATGGTGCTTCATTTTTAAGTTATAATGCATGAGTTTGCTGTAATGCCCTTTTGAAGCACTTTGATTTGATTTGATTACAATGGGTTGTCAAATGCCGTTCTCAAAATCATAATGCAAAAGCTTTTCAGATCATGCTGCAAGCTGCCACAGTCCATTACCAGTCCAGAATAACGCAAACAACATCCCGGTGTCATAAGACATAACCTGAACCTAAGTGACACTCCGTCTGTGAGCATCGTTATTATTTGTTTTATTCTGCTACAGTGCCATGAATTAAACATCCATGTCCACTGGAAATATAGTACATATGAAACAATAAAAGCACACAATGTACAAGCGCGGACATATTGTAAGATTATTCAGCATTTATCAAAATCACTTTGATTTAAGACGTGACATCCTGGGTCTTTTGTCATATTTGGTAAGGCACTGTCGGGTTTTTGTTTCGAAGGAGTTTTGCCGGCAAGCGTTTTGATATTTGATTGCCTTGGCCTTGGCGGCAATCTGAAATTAATTTCCTCTAGGATCCATCTTTCTGCATGGCTCAGGTTTAAAACCCTGTTATAATCAGGAGCCCCGCACGACACAGAGAGCAGACGCCGATACGGCGAGCCCGCGGTTTATTAATGTTCCTCAGACTCTTAAGGTGCTCGTGCCCGGGCCGCGAGGGTGGAGCAGTAGCCCGAGGGGAAACAGTGCTCCTCACGCGTTTTATCACGCGTCTTCTCAGTAGGTTACCCTTTGTCTTTCAAAAGAATGATCGGCACTCAGGAATATTCACCACCTAACAAGGCCAGGATGAATGAATGTTTGCGCTGATATTGACAGGTCTAAGACTAAAGATGACTTGCAGCTGATTTTTTTTTTTTTTAATGCAAGGCTTGAGGATGTGTATGATGTATCTTGAAAGTTCTCCATTTCTGTTTCTTGGAGGAGCTTTCAAAAGCATCCTCTTCAGCTAGCTCTTTTATTTGTTCAGTTATTAATATGTTCATCTATTCATTTTCGGATCTGAGCAGGTTAAGGGTTACAGTTGGGGCTCCTTAAGCTGTTACGTAGTTTAAAAAGTAGCACTAAAATATTATTTGAGCAGCTCTGTTGATCTACCAGCTTATACATGTGTGTGACATTTTTGACAGTTGATGTAGATACATGAAGTGACTTCATTTCAACAACTAGCATGACAAATAAAACAGGAACTAGGACAATATAACATTTTATGTATATTAAAAAAGACATTACTTCAGGACTGAAAAAAGCTAAATAAAAAGTTATTTAAAGATGAGGAACATGGTAGATTGACTTCTGTTAATTCAGAGTTTGCTGTTGGGTATTCTTCTGAGTAAGCAAAGGCAAGGTAATGTCTATTGACAACGATAATGCCTCTAACTACAGACACTTGTTATGAAGATAAATGGAACAAAAAAAAGGATTGAGATAGAAGGTCGACCTGCTCATTTAGAATTCATCCTACCTCCCCCAGGGGGAAGGGCGGGAGGGGGGGTAAGCCCCCATGCTTACTGAATCAGCCTTTGTTATCAGCCCCCAGAGCTAGCAGCCAGACAGTGGTGAGGGTTGTTTTGATTTTTAAAAGGAAGTACGATGAAAAAATATTTATGATTCCCGGAAAAAGACTCCAAAGTGGATGTAATGCAATGCAAGGTGGCCCAATAGATTCCATGCTGCCTCATCTTTCAACATCTATGATGTATGATGATTGACACATGCATGCCTATCAGGGGGTATGATGTCATAGTCAGCCTCAGTCCTTGCCCCAATCAAAAACTAGGTGTGCCCAGTCTTCAAACCATGCAGACTATTTTTCATTTTGAGGCTGCAGCTTCCATTTAACACCATTGAGATATATATTTACTGTTCCAGCAGTATTTCGAGGTAATTAATAAAATCGTACAGAAAAAAAATATTTATCAAAAATGATATTTATGATTATCTAGAGTACTTTGCTTTGATATCTTTCATATCTGTAGCAAAGCCACCATTAACATTTTCTTGGGCCCAGGGCAAGACATAGCATTGGTGACAGCTGGAGGAAGCATTTTAATATAATTGGATTACGTTCTTATTTTGTTTATACATTCTTTTCTTTACACAAAACCAGAGAAGAACAGCCAGGGGGGGGGGGGGGGGGATGAGTGTGTGCACCAAACTGGGGAAAACAAGGCAGCTGAGGGAGGAACTACAAAAGGAAGAGGAGATAAAGGAGGCCAGGAAAAGAGATGGACAGCACAAAAGAGGTATGACTGGGGATCTACTCAAGCAGGAGGAAGGAAGGTCAACGTTCTCAAAATAATGGAAAAAAAGGCAATACTGATGTACTTTTTGGATGGGTGCTCACAACGACACAATGTGCTCTGGATAATGAGAAAGAATCCCCACAGCTAGAGGGGGCGAGACACTAGAATTAGCAGGTGGGCAGTGGGATCCCAAGTCACATGTCAGAACTCAGCTAATAACTCAGGTTAATGCCAAAAATGTACACGATCACACTAGTAAAATATTGGCTGGCTATACTTGGCCCTTTGACTACTAATTAGTATGGATTGGAAGCTTTTACACTAATATTAAAGAGCAGTTACAATTACTGTCTTGCAAATATTCCTGGTAAACAGCTTGACTGAGCCTATCCTATATCAACAAATGAATACTTCTGAAAATATGTATAACTTTGAAACATTTGATTTCTATGAGCATCCAAAAGTGTAGTAAATGAGAACCTCTCCTTAACCAGGTCATGATGATTTAAACATATTCAATCCCCAACAGAACCAAACACATCCTGCTCCAAATGTTCTTTTGAAGAGCCAGACACTTTGCCAATCAAATTATTAATTGACCTGACAGTATCCATCAAGACAAACTAGAGCAGGACGACACATTTATGGCCCAGAAGGATTTCAGCAATTAATAGGGAATAGACATGAGATATTATTAAATTATATAATACTTTAATACCAACAAAATGGCTGTTTATTTTAATATGAAATAGTAGTTTTTGCAGAGACAATGGAACGTAATCTGAAAAGCATGAAAACACATTTATATTGAAAGAAAATACAAAGGAACTTGTATAGAAGCTTTCATTTTCATTCTGTTGTCTTTGCATGGTAATTGCATGGTATAAAAATATAAATCACCTTTGTGTGTGTGTATGTGTGTGTTGCGCACGCTCCTGCTTGCATGTGTTTTTGCCATCCAAAGCCATTTTCTTCTGCTGTAAATGCTTACAGGACTTTTAGTATTCACAAAGAGCTGTGGCAAACCTCCCGTAATAAGTGTTCCATGCGTTCTGTAAGTATATATTTGGGGGGGAAAAAAAAAAAACAGGAAATGAAGAGCCATTTACTGTTTGTGAAATGAGCAATGTTGAGTTATATACATGATGACAATCTGACATCACACATGACACCTTAATGAGAAGAACGCCTTATCATTTCAGGACATTTAAGATAACCCGGCGGGATGAAGCCATGTTGGATTTAATCTTACAGCAGACACATCCATTTCAAAATGAAACATACCGCAGCATCTATCTATAAATCACTATCGCTGTGGATCTTAAATTTCCCTCCCGCCATCTTTCTCGCAGAAAAACAAACCGAGTCAAAATGCGTCGCCGTGGAAAATGTACATTGTTGTCGCTGCATAGCGCGTCGCGCGGGCCTAAATGATCTTCCTGAAGATGTAATATGACATATTAATAAACGGTGAGCTCTCGTGTCAGTCAGAGAACGGCTGGTAAGATTGCCCTGCTCCGTGTGAGCTGCTTTAATGTGAAACGTATCATCACGCTCTTCTGCTCTGCCGACCTGAGAAACTGAAAGTGAGGGGAGACCTACTACAGAACTAAAACCATCGAAGCCAGCGGCTGTACCTTTCTTCGGCTTTACGCGGTCTTGAAGTGCAAATGGTTTTAACAGTGCGCACAAAGGACTCTGCAGAGGCAATGCTGAGCTCCCTGCCTCCCTCGGTCAATTCTTAGCAGTATAACAACAGCGGGTTTTTATTATTTATGTATTTTCACTACTGGTGGTAGAACCAAACATTGCACACATTCTAAATGTATAGAGACATCTGATGCCTATCAATCTGCAAAAAGCACCAGACCATTAACAACAGCTGATATATCACATTTACTGTAGTGAGTTCGATGATATGTGCATGTATTATTTTCAGTTCAGTCAAGTACATCTGACAAAACACATTAAATGATGCAACTATGAAGGCTATCTTCAGCGGTGTACATGGTGAGTTATGTAAATTAGTACAATGGTTCAGAATGCATGGGATGAATTGCACACATACGCGTAATGGTTTTTAACAGCAATTTATATGTGTGGTGAAGTAATATGTTAATAAATATATATTACAGCAATACAATTGCAAAATATATGCCGATTTGTTTTTATAATGACTAACTGAATGAGTAAAACAGCAAAGTGTCTCACTTTAACATAACACAAGTTGGTTCTGTCAAGTGCACGTTTTTTCATTTGTTTTAAAATGTGAAATAAATGCTGTCACATTCCCATTGCTCTGCGATTCTTCTGTCATCTGAGTCTAAGCAGCAGGCAAAACAAGTGCACAACAGTGCACAACAGTAAGCAACCACGCTGCCCACATCACTTCAAAGCACTGACATCACCAGGTCCAAGCTGTGGCCACCTAAGATCACCAGAATATTAAACTATGGTGACCAAAAAAGCAACGGAGCATATTTCACACTCGGTTAGCTGAAAAGTTATCGAAACAGAGATGAACTATTCTCTCCCCTCATCTGATGGTGTTCATTCGCATTTGATCTCTGACAGTATTGATCTCAGTAGTAAATACCAAAGCCCGCTGGTCTCTCAGAGTTTTCACTAGTTGCCCGGTAACGTGGCGCTTTCTCCCTTTCATTTTTATCCTTTTATTGGTCGGTGGTATTGGTGACAGTTGTCAACAGATAAACAGGTCTAATTTCGTCCCAGCTTATAGTCAATATCTTGATGCACACAAATTTGGATGTGTATCACTTTTTTTTTTCTACACGCGTGTAGCATGCTCAGGCTCCTGCAGCCTAACATTCAGGGAAATCTGAGAGATAAAATATATTTTAAATGCAATGCATTATTATTTCATGGGTCAGTCGAACTATCTTGTCTGTTAGTACTGGCTGCCGCTCTCACTTCCTTCCACGTGATAAAAATCAAAGGGGGGGGGGGTGTGAACAGAATACAAGCCATGCCAGGAATGAAATTATCACGAGGAGGGGGTGGATGAGGAGACATCACATTCTGAAGCGCAGGCAGACCCTTTTCCTTCAGGCTTGCGCAAAGCCCCCGCTGCTTTTGAGTGTTTCACAAATTGATAGATTTCCAAGTTGTTTCTATGAAAGGGGATAGCTCAGTTTTCAAAAATCCCCTTAAGAGCATTCAGCAAAACGTAACTGCTTATTTCGCAAGCTTCAAGATCAAGCCTTTGCAGTTTTCTTAAATGCTGCTGTAGAGACACAACATATAGAATTGATTTTTTCTGTCAAACTACATATATATATATATATACACATGTGTGTGTGTGTGTGTGTGCGTATACACACACACACACTTGGGTGTGTGTGTTTCTGTGTGAGGGTGTGTTGATGTGTCCATTTCAATACATCTCCTTATTCATGTTCCCTACATCATGTAGGTTTTTATATAAAGAAGGTGACCAGTACAAAATAGAAAACTCCACATCAGTGCTACTGTATAAGGCATTGGTTAAATGGCTAAGACTGCTTCATAAGCTTAGAAACACAACAAAAGATTACATAAGTTGCAGAAAAACTTGCAACGTCAAACCTACCAATTTTATGAAAAAGGACCACTGGACTGTGAAGGTAAATTACTTCATGATACAAATGCATTGACATTCGGAAAGGTTAAGTGGAAGAACTTGAAACTTGTTGAGCAAAACATAAGTAATTCTCAGTGATTCATACAAAAGATGGAAAGAAAAAGCTGATTTGGTAAACTGCTGAATTCCAGAACTTCCCACGCCTGACAAGACACTTACGGTATAAAAAAGGATTAAAGTGTGATTAAGACTTAGCTGTGGAACCCAGAGAAGGATCGAGCCCCACACTGGCCTTTTCAAAACTCAAAGCAATGGCTTGACCAAGATAATTCCAGCATGTACCTGGAAACTGTGAAGCACCACAATTTTTTATTTTATTTTTTGTCCTTGTCAGTGTCGGGAAACTTAGCGAATCAGCTTCTTTCGTGAAAATCAGCAATGGCTAAGTGATCAACCTTGCCTTAAAAAATTCTCTGTTGAAATACGTGGAAATTGATAACCATAAATCATTCCTCCGCAAAGTAAACATCGTGTTATGGATTAAAGGCTTAACAGCACAACCAAGGAGTCAAAAAGGGAAAGGCTCTCACCATAAACAGGAAATGTCAATCTTCAAAAAAATAGCTGTGAGCTCATTAACCCAGCTGTGTATCTAATATGCTGAAGCATACACAGTAAAATGTTCAGTGTTAACACAACTATTAACAGATAACATTTGGGTCCCACTCTGGAGTTGAATTGTCACTGTTATAGTTGAACTAGCACTGGATATTTTAATGCGTAGTGAGTGCTGTGTCAAGAAAGTAGCATGGAAAAGCTTTTTTTTTTTTTTGGATAGAAAATTGAAAGCATCTATTTTTATTTGGGACTTTGCATGACAACCAAATATCACAGAGTGGAGACAGTACAAGATAAGAATGAGACTCAAAACCAGGCTTCGGGCCAGTACCGAAAGTGGCATCGGGATCATCTCCTTCAGGTGGCAGGGACAAAGTGATAAAAACTGTAGGTGGTACAGTATTTCCGCATCGTAAATTTTTAGACAATTCAAATGTATTATATTCTGTTTATTCAGCTCACAACAGTTTGGTAACGGCATCATTTCAAAAAAAATGTTACGTGACTTCAGTGAATTCTTCAGCCAATAGGCTCTGCTTTCAGTTGCACACAAGTGGACATTTGTGAAATCAAACCCAGAAAAGGTATTCTGGTTAGAAGGTTAACTTTTCATTTGCGCAGATGCTCTGAGGGGAAAAGGAAGCTCTGCTAAATGAATGCACATTTTCATTCTGCTCAGACTCCTATTTGTCTAACACCGGCCTTTGAAGTCGCGCTAGCCCGATAAGCCTCCTGGTGAATTTAGTAGCCAGACAGCCAAAGAACAGTCTTGCAAGCTAAATGACCCTTATCCAGTTTTGATGCAATTACTAATTTAAATGTTCATGGATGTTACAGACCAAAGAGAAAATGCAGGATCTGGGCTCAGCTATAAAAAGCTCTGTTGCGAGTTAAAGTGTGTGGCCCATTGTAACTGAATCCATCACCATGATGATGCTTCCATTCTAACCAGATGTATTACTCCCTGACCAGGTTTAGAAGAAAAATAGCTCTAATATTTGAATGCCGTACACCACCAAAGCTTAAGGTCAATGCTATTTCTCCTCTAGTTTCCTTTGATCATGTTTGCAGGGCACATCACTCCTACCTGTGGGGGGGGGGAACATACAAAACAATTTTGTATAGTAATTTTGCTAAACCTAGAAACACTTTCATCTGTCTGTTCATTATTCTCGTATGGGGAGATAATTCTCCAGACAATTTCACGAAGGGTCTTGTTCCCATGCAAAAATACCCCAAATATTTTTAAATCGCATTTTCTAACCTGTTACAGCCTTCCTTTTGTGTTGTCTTGCTTGTCCCAATAGGCGTGGACCAGCGGTGAGAGGGGAAAATTAGATATTTGGCAGCACCTGTAATGCAGTCTATTAAACGGGCTCAGCATCAATTCTAGTCCTCTCCCTTTCTCCCTTTATTCCTCCCCACGTCTGGCCTTTTTGGCCGTAGGCTTGGCGTGGGCCGAGTGCATTTTTTGACCATTGTATCATACCTCTGGAAAATAAATTGTTATTTTAATTCATAATCCAACATTGTTGTCCGCTTCATATATGTTGTGGGTTGTGAGAGCCACAATCTGTAGCAAACCCAGCAAGAATATAAATTGGGGGAGCTGGAGAGTTTTTGTCTTTGCATGTGCATGTTTGTACTTGAAGGAACTGTTGTGTATGAGTGTGTTTTAGTTTATTTGTGTGTGTGCGTGTATGTGTGTGCGCGCATGTGTATGTGCGTGTGTGTGTAACGTGTGTGCGTGCGTGTATGTGTATGTGTGTGTGTGTGTGTGCCTGGAAGAACAGCAGTGACAAATTCTTGATGTGATTCCAGAGCCCCCCTATCAGAATGATAAAGTATCCTAAATAGGTCTCCAGTGGCCTTGCGGAGTATTCGGGCCTGTTGTTCGTGATACAAGTCCTCAGAAAGCCGGTCCTCAGACACACCTGCTATTAAAGCTTAACATAACCCGATGCTGATCTGAGCGCGGAGCATCCCCCCGAGAGCGCCACGCCGTTCTGCCAGTGGAAAGGGACTGGGCTCCGAGACGTGCCTGGACACGAGCGAAACCAGCCGGCTGAGGAAAACGTTCCGCTACGTTAGCGGTGTGTGAAAGGAGCTGACCGCCCTCAGATTAATATGCCCCTGTCCACCCAGATGGACATATGGGAATGCTTTAGTCCGTATTCTCTGAGGGTGCGGGGCTGTTTTGATAGGGATTCCTCCTCGGAGAGGCACATACGAACGGGCTGTTCCGGAAGCCCTGCACTGGTTACTCTCTGCCATGCGTGTCGGGCTAAATGAATGTTTCCTGAATGTCAAATCCACTTCAAACTAAGAAACGTTAGCGATTTATGATTTATTATGATTTCCTTCAACTTTTCCATCTTTGGCATCACGAAATTTCCTCACTTTATCATATAAATACATGGGCGTGCTTCATATCTAAATCATATATACAGGTACAGGATTTATTTTATGATTTATGAATGGGCCCTGTTAGTTTCCAAAGCACTAAAATAAGAATACCATAAAAATGGTAAGAAAATTTAGCTGAAGAAAAACATTCTTCCCAACCCAATTGATTTATGGACTATTTTGTTTTGATTTATGGTGAGGGAGTGAGTTATTTAACATCCACGTGCGTAAACTTGAATGAACCCCGCAGAGCCATAACTATACTGTATTGAAAAACAAAACGAACAAAAAAAATTCATAACTATTATATTTATGTTACATTATCATATTAAGCTATTGTGTTTCTAGTGGTAATCAGCCTATCCAAAGAAAATTACAGTTCATTTTTGCTTGAGCTATATTTCATTTGGAATTTGGAAATAAATACATTTCTCTTGGAGAAAGACAAAGCATTGGGCAATACGCTGGTCCATTAAAGTTTAATAATGCAGCGTGTGTGGTGCTGTCTGTGTCCTTCCACCAGGGCCTCCAGGAGAAACCGCGTAGATGGAGACAAGATGAAGTGGTGCTATAAGCCTGTGGGATTTCACTGGCTCCTGATAGCACACAGAAAAAATAAGCAGAGAAAAGCTTAGCGATCTGGTAAAGAGAGGCACCTAAAATGTCCTAACGCTTTTTAAAAAATGAGCCTGTCTGTGACTCGGCGGGTGCCTGGAAGCTAGCAGCGATGTGACAGTGAACGTGGCAGGTTCATGAGGAGGCTGGCAGCCCGGGCCGGCACCTCCTCATCTGTGTATGGGGCGAGAAACGAGGCAGATTAGAAACGGTCGGGCGGAGAGGGGGAGCGAGCGCGAGCTGACAGCCGCTGTTTGCGCTCCGAACGCCTCTTTGCGGCGAGGGAATGTGCCGTCGTAGCAACCGGCTCTGAGACAGCAGCACCGCCGGCGTAAACGTGACACGATGCAGGCCCGGCTTCTGCTGTCTTTGGACTCTGTCAGGAGCAGTCCAGAGGTGGCACTCCGCCAGTGTCGATACCGCTTCATTTGGTGCAAAGACAATCTGCGCTGGGGTAGTTTATGATACTTCTACATCCTGTCATCATGCAAATCAGCCCACGGGAGACATCGTTTCCAGGCTGCTGTTTGTGCCAGAGCGGACGGTTTGTCAGGCACTTGAAGGGCCGCATTACAGCTCATCAGCGGTGGAGGAGACGCGCTGTTCCATATAAACTTCAGCCTTCTGAAGCGTGCGGCTTCACACGCGTCTTCTCTCTTCCGCTCTCCCATCTTCCGCTTGCGCCAGAAAACAACTTTGGCTCTCGTTAAAACTCGGCTGAAGGGCCGGGATTCGACGCGGGCGCAGCCGTCCGGGGCCGCCGCAAATGAGCGCTTTCTCCCCCCGCGCGGGTGACAGCCATGTTTGAACGAGCTGCCGGCGAGCCGTTAATGGGGATGCGTCGTCCGACCGCTGTCACGGAAACGCGCGCGCCCTGACTGGGTAAAATTTTAGTGCCAAATGCAACGTTTTTATGTTCTGCTTCCTCAGAAGGAAAACGGTTCGGCGCCGTTCCAATGAGGAGAGCAGTGAGGTGCTGAGCGATAGCCAGCTGTGAATTAGCTTGCCAAGGGGCCCCCATAAATACCTGGGCCTGTTTTCATCAAGCGTCTCAGAGTAGCAGTGCTGATCTAAGATCAGTTTTCATCTGAGGCGCTGACAAGACTCCCTCTGTTTGCACTTGTGGAGGAGGAACCCTCCTCATCCATCCATTTGTCCCGTAGCCACATCTTCATATAGCACAAACGTGTTTATTTTTCCTGGATTCTTATTTGTTTGGGGTGCACAGATGTTGGAGCGTCTTGGCCGTGACCCGTGGTCATGTTGGGTTTCCTCACTCCTCTGGAACAGTATATTCCACACTGACTTTCACGTCCATGCTTCATTTAATAAATAAACCAACCAGCGCAATCTCCAAAGCCTTTGCATTTTTAAATTAAAGTCTGTTTGTGGATTTTTCTTAGGTGGTTCTGTTGGCAAGTGGGTCTCGGAGAGATATCCCCGTCTCGATGCTAGGTACATGCGATAGCTGTTGAAAACACTAAACCTTTTTAATAGTGAATTAGACCAGCTGTTCCTTCACTTATTTAGTAGCACGTAATACATGATGCAGTCGTGGGCTGAGCTACGCACCGCGATGGGTCACAACATCGTCGTATACTGCGCCACTAATTATCAAACTCTGTCGACAGCCTGAATTCCAGGGCCTCGTCCCCTCCGTGTACTAGCAGTCGGATTTACTGGAAACGTGGGCCACGCGTGTAAAATCACATGCGCACAATGGCTGCCGGTTGTTTACAGAAGCTGAACCCCTCTGATACTTTGTTGCTCGTGTCGCATGCTTTTAGCCCATATATAATGCATGGGCTGGTTAATTTTAAAGGACTCTGCCGCGCGCGTGGAGGAACAAAGGCGGAACCGAATCGACAGCACCATCTGCCAAACTTTGTCCACCTCCGAGAAGCGGCCAATCGGCATTCTCCTTCCGGCTCGGCCTGTCGCCTCTTATCTGCGCTGACGGTAAATATTAATCATCTATTGACCCCAAAATGTTTATAGAACACAAGTGAAGACAAGACCGCCTGAATGACACATGCAGATCAGGTGAACCTCTCATTGCTTCTGCCATCCTTGAGAATATAAGATGAGCTGGGGCATGAATATTGCATTGCTTCACATTTCCATGATACACTCTGAATATGTGATGACAAATGCACATTTAGACTGTGGTTAGAGCCAGAATGAAAAAGGACGTCAACATGTATCCACTCCCAAGCTGGTTTAATTCAGCACAATTGTGTATGTGGTAACATGCAAGGTTCTAGATACAAAGCACAATTGGTGACCAGTTTTAAAGCTTAAGCTAATTTAGCTTTCTTTCTGTAAAAATGGGGATTATTCTATAGCCCAAGTGGCAGCCTTAGCTTAGCTCAATACAAACACAGCCTCAGTTCTTCAGCCAAGCCATCACTCATTTGAGACTATACTACTGTATGTCATAATTAGCTACCTCAAACGCTAACCCTGTGACTAGTAAATCAACTGTAGTACTCTGTGTGGCCTGTGTTGCGGAAAAGAGTTACCGGTGTGTGGATACATATATTGGTTAATGTAATGTATATTCATATGCTTTGGTGGTGAGTGTGGGTAGCATTGTGGTGACATTTTTTTTTTTTTTTAATTTATTTAATCTTTATTTAACCAAGAAAAACCCAAATGAGATCGAAATCTCTTTCGCAAGGGGGACCTGAGGGCACACCATAATTTCTGATTCCAAGACAGCAGAAAAGTGGAGAAGTATGTTACAAATAATTAATAGTCTCACAATATTTGGTGTATAAAGACGGTTTTGGCCAAGAAGTATCACTTTGACATTGCTGGCATGCTGAACTAAGGCAATGTCAACTGACACGAAAGCTAACCGTAGGTGCTTTATAATAACATCTTAATTCTCTTATTATTGCTTACATTCTGAAAACTTTGAGCTTTTGTTATGTCAAGTCAAAGGCTAAATCATATGTGAATTAACCACTTATGTTGTGACACAGAGACTGCTCTAGCACGCACATCTTAATAAATTCTTCATAAGGCGCGCATTAATAATTTATAATGGTTGATATTTAGCATGAAGTTCTCACTTACCTGTGCAGTGCATTTGAGAGATTTGTACAATGTTATTTCATATTCATTTATGTCTGAAATCTAGCCTCACTGCACTGCCAATCCATAGCTCCAGGGACCTGGATTGAAATCAGACTCAGACTTTGCGGTGCGAGAGAGAGATAGAGATAGAGAGAGGGGGGTGGAGAGAGAGAGAGAGAGAGGCGGGGTGAAAGAGAGAGAGAGGTAGAGAGAGAGAGAGGGATATATATATATATAGAGAGAGAGATGTCGCAACTCAGTGCAGTGTGCAATCAATATGTTCCTGAGAGAGAAGCACTGTGATCCTCATTGCTTTAGATAATAAAGCGGACCACAGAACAGTCACAAATGAATGTTTATTCTTAAATATACCTCACACACATTCAGCTATTTTTGGTGTGGAAACATGCAGGACAAGCAATAGGCATTTCCTTCATCATGTAATGCATTTAAAATAACTGGCAAGTAATCCATAACATATTAGTAGAAATCAATTTAGGGAGTAATCCATTAAAGTCCAGACCATCCAAAGGTTTAATAGCCAGTCTTTGTTACTGTGACTAATTGAAAGTAATAAGAGCACTAGAGCACTCAGTCAGACAGGGAAAGATTGGTCCTCAATTAATTCACTTGTGTTCATTTGTCAGTGTTTCCTATTTTAAAGGGAGATTTTCTTTATCACTTACTGATAGCTTAATTAAGCCAATCAAATCATTTAATGAAGCTATTTTGCCAGTTCTCATTTCTGCTGCTGGACCACGGATCTTAAATGATGCACAAATGAGTCACATGGACAGTTCTACCACCAAGCCATTAGTATACATGGCTCATAAAATGGGGCTGCCATTCCCACAGTATAGTGGAAGATTCTAAAGGAATTTCAAAAAAGACGTTCAGAATTTGCTGACCCAGGTTACATTACATTACATTTATTTGGCAGACGCTTTTATCCAAAGCGATGTACAAAAGTACATTTCATGGTCAACTACAAAACACAAGTTCAGTAAGATACAATACTTATTTTGTACAGCTATTTCTAGCCAAGAACACAGGTTAGTTCACATAGTGAACACAAGGCCCTGGTCAATAGACAGGAGTCTTTCACACTCAGGGAGTGAAGGGAATCTGGATGGCAGAACAGCTTTTTTTTCTTCCCTGCTACCAGAAACATTCATAAATGCATTAGGAATACATCCAGCAACAAGGGAAAGGATGCAGACTGGGCTATGACAAGGACAGCGACTACTCCAGGCCAGGCTATGACAAGGACGGCGACTACTCCAGGCTAGGCTATGACAAGGACAGCGACTACTCCAGGCCAGGCTATGACAAGGACAGCGACTACTCCAGGCTAGGCTATGACAAGGACAGCGACTACTGCAGACTGGGCTATGACAAGGACAGAGACTACTGCAGACTGGGCTATGACATGGACAAGGACTACTGCAGACTGGGCTATGACATGGACAAGGACTATTACACTGCCAGATGTGTGACACATTTTCTTTTTACAACTACAAAATTATGTGCAATTGCCATATCACTGTTCATTCTTAGAGCTAGAATGAACATAGGAATAAACTCCTGTGCATTGGCACAATATGTTGTATAGTACTGAAACTATATTTTTGCACTCTGTTCAGTCCTTGGTTGCAATTACAAGCACTTCCTAACTGAATGTATACAGTATACTCCGAGGAGTGCCTAAAGGCATTGAGTTCTCTGCTTCTCACAGTTTTCTGAGTTATTTTGTACCCTGAATCTCGCATGGCTTGAAACGGTGTCAGTGTACTCTAAAGCAGAATCCAAGGGCACACTTTGATGTCTTCAGAGATTTCTCCTCACCTGTTTCTGGGGGACCACAGTCACAGCCACCATGGGCATGTCTTGGCGATTAGGAAAAAAGTAAAGTCTAAGACAATAGTGACCTGTGATCCCCTAAACTCAAACACTGGAAGACATGATAAATTTTAGTGTTGGTAACCGTGGACATCTTGATCATTGTGGGTTATTATATAGCCTGTTCAACTTCCATATGGCATATAAGATGAGAAAATGGTCGATCCCACACATTCGTTCTGCCTTTAAGGACTATACAATACAACTATATTGGTGTGAAATGAAAACACTGTATAACCTAGTCACCTACATAATTATGATTATTATTATAAACGACTGCCGTATAAAACAATAATATATATTAAGATATACATATAAATATATCATATAGCTTATAAAAAAGTGATGTCTGATTTCCGCATGTGTGTGGTATTCACAATTAACTCAGTATCATAGTCAATAAATGGCGGTGACAAAAGCAACTAAGTGGCACAAATTAATTCCGAGCATATAATTTATGTAGCAAAGTGTTAACTGTCTCGCATAAAATGCACTCTGGCACTACAACGTTCTCAAGGCACGGCGGCGACAATAGGATTTGTCATTAGAGGTAGTCATCTCGGTGCACTGTCGGATACAGACTCGCACGCAGACCTGCTCAGTTACCTGCGTGACAGGCTTGTTTGGGACACCCGAAACAGCTGTCTCGGCCTCCATGAGCCATAATAATTAGGCCTGTCATCCTCTCGCTCTGATATCCCCTTCCGCCCGCTCCGCAAAATGCTAATATTTTCGCTCTCCTTGTCACATTCGCCTTGACGCGCGCATCGCTCGGGCGCATAACTGGATGAGCCGGCTGCCGAATTTGCATTGTTCGTTCTAATGAAATTTCCCTCCAAGGTTTCTTGGCAGGACCCATTAGATAAAGTCTCCAGGAGTGTCATCAATCACCGGCGCTGACGGGCGGCATTCACTCGCGCGGGCTGGCGATGAGGACACGCTTAATTATTTGCGCAGTAATTAGATGGGAAAATGTCACGAAATGTCAGCCCGTCGCGGCGGCGCGCTACCGGAGAGCCGCGGTAACCGGAGTGTCATTAATGCCGCGTAATGAGAGGAGCTTCGGCGGCGAAGGAGCGGGGAGACGAGGTATTCTCAGGACGAAGCGATGGCGCTGTGAGGAAGACTGTAAGTCACCGACGGTCAAAAAGACGTCCGCCTCAGCTTTGGAACCGGCTACGTTTTCCGGTCGTGACTTCTTAGCTTCCACTTTTCAGACAGGAAATAAAAAACTATGCCCATACAGAAAAAAAATAAAATAGCTGTGCTTCCTTATAAATAACCTTTTCAGACAGGCAATTAATTTTGCTAAATTAGATGGTAATTGTCGTACTTATGGCCATAAGTGGACATTTTGTCAAATAAATTAAATGAGCAATTTTTTAAAATGAAAATAAATAACGCAGTTTATGCTGACTACCATTTTATAAACAACAACATTGATCAACAACACGATCACAAGCTCAAAAGCAAGTGTTGCCAAGTCTGGACGGATTGTAAGCCATTCCACAGTGATTCACACTTTCTGGTTGCCACGTTGCAGACGTGTCCCACTCCGCTTGTAGAACTTGGACAGTCACGTGTCTTTTCACTGGTCTCAGAGACATGGATGCCACATCTCTGTTTGAGCTAATCCTACAAATATGTCACAAATAAAGTTTTTAAGTTTACAGACTAGGGCATCGGCAACATCCAAGTTCTAGGACTTCTTTATTGTTGTCTTCTGCAGTCAGCAATCGGAAGTCTGTGTCATACTTGCAAAAATTTTGGTTTTAAAGAAAATATCATTGTACACGCACAAGCTTTTCTCATGAGTTGGAGTCTATGGTGAAGAGATGGCAATGCAGAAATGATCACAGGAACGTTAATGTTCCGTGTGAAGCGCTGTGATTCATGGCCTCTCATAATGGCCTATCAGTAACAGACTGTGTTGACTCTGACACCTTTCCGAGCTATATTTGGCGGGCTGTGAATGCATTAGACATTGAGGGGTAGGGTGCGCGCTGCACCCTGCCCACAAAACACGGATGACATAAAAGATGTTGACTACAGTTTAATCATTCTCCCTCAGGCAGGTGATGGAGGCAGAGCTCACAGAAATTTCATACGGTTCATTTGAGTATATGATGGTCAAGAAAGTGAGAGTACACTATGTAGTCAATGCTTTTGATTTAGTTATGGTTAAATAGAATGATGAGTTTACATTAATGCTCTGAGAGAAAGAGTGAGTGAGAGAGAGCTGCATTTATAGTTGAGAGAGAGATGTATTTATAGTTAAAATATGATGTAAACATGTTGATGCATTCGATCTTCTGGGGTTTAAATAATCTGCTTCTATGATCATCTACTTAGTGCAGAGGTGGTGTCTGAGCTGCCTATACCCAGTGATACTGGACCTCCATCATGATTTAGACTGCAGTATTAAGAAACTGACTTTCAAAACCTTGTATATCGGGATAACATCTTAGTAGGGACAAAAAGGTCACATCATAAACTCATTCTTGGTTCAGGGGATTTATGTTTGCCGTAGACTGGTCGAACCTCTAGTGACAAGCGCACCCCGCAGAACACTTCAAGACAGAATGAAAAACAAAAACATGCATTCTGATGTCTTTCCAGAAGTAATCAACTCATGGTACTGCTGTGCTTCATCCTGCCTACAAAAAATATATTTTTCTGCTTCTTTCCAGATGAACTGGAAAGAAGTGCCAACTGTATTTGGAGCTTATGAATTGCTTGGATTTCTCCTCAATGGAGACTAAGCCAGCAAGCTTGCATCTCAAAATTGGCAATTCTACGGCATTGTCATATTTTTGTTCATCTCATTTATGTGTAAAAACAATTAAGAATGAGAAAAGCAGAATGCCATACATTTCAATTAATTGGAAATTGTACATATAACTCTTTGAGGTTCATACAATCCGTCGCACATTTTACATTAGAATTTATTTTCAACTGAAGTTTCACAAATTGCATTTGCTATCTGAAGGTGAAATAATGCAGTGCAGATTTAAGACTATCACAAAACACACCAATGGGTGACAATCTAATCTGTTTTGAAAATTTCAAAGAGACAAAGAAGGGCAGTGACAGAACACACAGTGACATTTTACTGAATAGCTGTGCAGTGAGCGATCCTCTTAAATCCAAATCTGTACTTAGAACTATACAAATATCAATACAGTATCTTTGCACAAATCATTACTCATCCCCAGCTTATTTCCATAACCCAGGAACTGATATTTCCAAACAGAAGTTACTAAGACACGGTCTTGTGTCATTGTTTTGTGGTGCGGTTATATAATGACACCTCAAAGCCATTAATGGATTAATTTCACTGTGTTAAAGGAAATGCAAGCGTGTAATTTGATAAAAAGGGAGGCGAGTGTTCTCGGCTACATTCATCCGTGCGTTATAAAGTGGAAGTAATTCAGGCATCTGGGTCTTCCCGGTGCTAATCTCTCCACGCACATCCCACATTTCAGCTGCTGTGATGTGCACCGGAGAGATAAGTCAATCTCGAGCTAAGCAAATGAGACAGCTCTATTATCGCCGTCATAATAGCTTAATTAAAACCATTCCGCTCGTCATTATGACAGCAATAGAGCTGTTACGCGGGCCTCTGTTAAGCAAAAATCAATAAGCGGTCAGAGGTAATTTCACCTTTTTTTTTCTCGTACTTTCTGGAAATGAAATTCGTGGCTGGCAGTCGGTAATCTGGGGGGGGGGGGGGGGGCGGTGGTGGGGGTAGGGGCTGGAGCCGCGCTGATACGGGCTGCCATCACTATTCAAACGGCGGGTTATTCAGCGGCCTGCGAACGTGAGCGAATGGGCAGCATAAATCTCCCGTGTGACACGCACCTTCCATTTCTCTGTCATGAAGCGGCTGACCCGTGTAAAACGCCGCTCTTATAGCAGGGGAAGTGTTCAGAGCGTAATTGCACGCCGGTCTCCTGGACCGGAGAGATGGCGGAGCGGGAAAATATTAACATAGGCTACTTAATTATTGTCGTTTTAGTTCCTCCCTTTGACAAATCCATCAGTGGCGTCAAATGAGCTTTGTAAAGACAATCGGTTTGTATAATAACGAGAAAAGCTACTGCATTTAATTAATTCATCCTTGAAACAACTGATCCATGAACTGATTATTTCCTGTACATTACCACTGTGTTCTATTGGCAATTAATAAAGAATCTGTTATTATTTACTGTAATGGAGACTTTTACTCCATTACCAACCCAAACTCAATGAATACTGGTCATACAGAGTAATGTGTCAAGTTACGAAAATATTTTCAAGCAAAGCTTGGTAAGAAAACATTCTCTTAATAAAGATAAAGATCCCGTTCTAAACATGGCATTTAATTTTCCTCACCCTGATCTCATTTTAAAAATATATATTTTTTAAAATAATTTATTTTGGTTTGTTTCTGTTACCTGCCACTTGGCAAGCACACAAATACCTTTAGTTACTGAGAGGGGAAAATGCAATTACAGCCAGGCATCAAGAGAGAAAGAAACTTTGCAAACTGCGAGGCAATCTCCACGGCGACTGTCCCTGATAGAGCAGAGGCCTCCCGTTCTTCCCCAGATGCATTCTTGATTCTGCCTGACCAGACTGCCTCTCACTACACAGCTCTTTTTAAAGGCACACATTTTCAAAAGCAACAGCATATTGATTCAAGACTCTGTTATGGTGACTCTGTTATGGTTATTTACATTAAAACATATGGACGTCTTCAATTGGCAGGAACAGCAAAAAATATCATGTTCTTTTGCTTTATGTAGCAACTTTATGAGTGGGAAAGGGTAGGTTTGGTTGCATCTATGATTTTGTAATACTTACAGCACATAACACACAATGAGATGCATAAATCTTGGAAAAACAACAATTCACTGATGTCATTAATGTGATATTAATGTCTAATTTAGTGTCTTATGTAGTATTAGTGTGTTTTGCATTTTGGCTTGACCTTCATAAGTATATGTGGCTGAAGTTTCTAGATTAATAAGGTCCTAATAGTCTAACTATTGCTGATTGCATTATGTTGATATTATTTCACATATCTGTAAACAATATTTTACAAGAACATAATCACTCTCTGAAGTATTTTAATATATGCCAGTACAAATGGTCATTGAGCACCAGGAAAGTCAATAATGGTAAGCCAGTCTTGTATTGTTATTATTATTATGATTATTATTATTATGATTATTATTATTATTATTAGTAGTAGTAGTAGTATTTTGCAAATTATGACTTCCAACCCCTGGTTTACAGAGTTCTAGTAATGAAAAATGGCAAAGTGAATACTGGAAATTATTTTTTTTTTAATTGTCATTTCAAGTTATGCCTCAAAGACAGAAAAAGTTATAATACTAAGTAAGTAGTAATTCTCCTGCTGCAGGAGATAATGTCAACCTTCTGTAGATTTCTTTTCATCAAACTTATTTCAACATTTGGACTTGAGAGGGTTAAATCCGCCACGAGCTTTAGATTGCACTCCAGAGCTTACAGAACTATCGTACGCATCAAAGGCAAGAAAAGCCAAGTGCAGAAAAGGAGCAAAAAAAATTCCCCCAGTCATCAAGCCCGGTTTGAACAAAGTCTGTCGTTGTTGTCCATAAATACGCCTGCGCACCCAAATAGCAATTAAATTTAAAAAAAATCTATATAATATAATCAATTCATTTTTCTTTGTGTCCTCAGATGCACAGACCACCAAAACACTCTTAAAGCTGGTAATCATGTGTTCATAGTACACAAACAATTATACGACAGCTGCGCAGATTAGGGCCGAGCATTAAGGTGCATTATGCGGCTTTCCCCTCTTTCTTTTCGGTGCGAGTACGAGGGATGTGCCCTCCCATGTTTACCTCTCCCCGACGGCTTCTAAGAAATTCCCCAAAGCCTCAAACAGCACAGTCGTCTAGCAGACAAAATGGGAAGTGGCACCGCTCTGGCTGGCACCAAAGCAAGAGCCGTCATGACTTCAGAGAAAATGACTGGAATTTGCGTGCGTTTAACTAAATCATATGAACTGTACACCTCTATTACAGATAAGCTGCACAATCGGTAATGGATGGCGATACAGGGCCATACTGTAAGTTTGGTTATAGCAGAATGAACGGTGTACAATAATGTGACACCTGTATTATTTATAATGTATTTCTGCATTTGTTCTACGACATATAATGACATTAGACATTCAGACATGCATAGCGGTATCCATAGACCGCATATATACATATATGAATGTGAAACACCATGAATAGCTACTATGATAAAAGCCCTTCATTAGTGATTACTCCCAGATATTTATCAGCATTAAATAGGACAGACATACGGAACATGCAGCTGGGAGAGGCATGCAGCCTGCACAGGAAATAAGCTGCTTTATTTCCTGCAGTTCAAACTACAATGGCTGTGAAAATAAAAAGCTTCCATCCCTTCATTTTTTCTGAATCTGCTTTTAACCTCAATCAGCACTTTGTACAAAAGCACCAGTCCCCATGACTGACTGCTCCAGTCAGACCATTTCAGCAGCGTGACAAAATAGACTATCAAATATGTTATTGATTTTTTTGAAGGGAAGTCCCTGCAAAAATAGTATAATTCAATATTTTTTTTCATATTATATATCAAGTAATTATGAGCAGGATTTAAATTATATCATATACATTCTTAGCCCGCACTTGCTGTTACAAAATGGCCTTCGGATAAAAATGCAGAAAATTGTCTTGGGGTATATCGATGAGTATCCTGGTCTCTGTGCAGCAATAATCTCAGTGTTTAAACCTCAAATGACAATGGGGATGATTCTCACAAATCCTTTCTCTGGAGGATGACCTTCCGAAAATATGTGAGCAATTCAATATTTTACACACAAAGCACTCCATACAGAGCATCGGTCAGCGTTACTCCAGCGAGTTACGAGCAAGTTAAATTCAGCTGGACAGTTGATATCTTCAGTACTGGATGAAACGTAGCAGCAGATTTAACGCTGACCATTTCTTTTGTAAACACAGACAGCCCAGTAGCCTCCCTGTGTGAGCTGGAGCGTAAGGCAGCAGCGAAGCTTCTTATTGGTCAGGTGCGAGCGGGAGCGTTTCTAGGCGAGGGCTCACTGAAGGGGGTCTCTCTCAGCCACTTCTCCTCGGCGGTAATTAGCCGGCCATGGCGGCTACCTCATATGGCTTCTGCCTGTGAGACACTCGACACATGGCAGACATCAGAGGGCTGTTTCATGGGGCTCCAGAGGCGCATGAACAGCTCTTAATTAACCACTTAGGTGCTCGCCGTTCCAGCTCCCTCCTGACACTTTACAAATGGCAGGGGCTGAAACTGCACATCCAAGCAGGGGGAACAGGGGGGTTTGGGTGGAGGGGAGGGGGAGGGGAGGGGGGAAGGGCACAAAGCTATCAAAAGATCAAATAAATGAAAGTTTGTGTAAATTATTTTTAATGATTCCCTCCCGGCTACTCGTTGTGTTTCCACTCGCGTGCGGGAGAACTTCAGAGATGGCTCCTCTTCCGTGAGGTCAGCGCAGGGGGGTGCGGGGGGGGGGGGCGCAGGGGGGACCACCCTACCGAGCGACACCCTGTAAATGGCTTCTTAATTAGCACTGTGGTTTTACATACCTCAGAGCTCTGATGTACGGAGTTGGGGGGTGCCGTTGTGTGGGACCGAGGATGATGCGCCATTCCACGGCTACTTATGCAAATTGCCATATTATAAAATCATTACCCATCCAAACCTAGTGTCACTGTGCAAATTGCAGTCATGGGTTTTATTATAATTCCAACTTAATTTCTGTCTCCGTTATTATAAATCAGGCATTTGGAAAATGAATAATAATGTGCTTTGAAAGCTGACTGACTGAATAGTTCCAATGCATTTACTTGGAACTCTTACTTTTTAATTTACTTTTTAAAATGCAAATTACCCCACTTTTCTGCAGTAGAAATCCACTTGTGCTTGTTTTTTGCCATATCAAACAATGTTATTTTTAACCCTTTGACACATATGCACTAAACTGCAATGCTGTGGGAGGGAGTTTTTTTTTTCTTTCCCACAAGTGCTTGAAAGTTCTGCATTTGAAGGGCTTTCTTCCCAAAGCTATTCCAGTTCATTTTCAAAACACAAACCGTTTCCTCATCTATCTGTTTTTCTGTCACAGAGAGCAGCTATGTCAGGCAGCCGAGAATATGCCAGCTAAGCCCCTCTGTTGGTTCCCGTTGCTGAAATCCACAATAAACGCTGCATTCAAAGGTTACCCTGCAAGCCCCGGAGGCCTCATTACTGGAGTCAGAAAAGGCAGACCTCCGCCATAAAGGGTTGCATTAAGGTGCGGCTGCTCAAAATCAGCATCGAAAATAAGACCACGATAAAAGGGATCCTGGTCACCTTCAATAGCGGAGAATAGGAACAGCCTCTAAACTACCTTGTGTATGTCTGACCAGCCCCTCAAACAGTAATTGACGCACCAAAATAGCATAATACATTATAATACACTATTCCACAGTTGCGTTCAACTACTGTGGCATTCTCATGTAATGTTGCCAATGGGAAGAATATCTTAAGCAGGACGTACGCGATTTTAGATAAGGTAACTATCTATAACGTAGCTAGTTATCTGCAGTTGCATCCTGGTAACCAACCACCAATATAGTATCATGTAAAACATATCTGTCATGATATTGAATGTGAAAGTAGGAATGCCTTGTACACACAATACAATTTTATTCCCCGTTGTAAGTTTGCTAGTTTTCCTCAGTTCTTGGCAAAATACAGCACATGCACTCTGAAAACATAACTCAGATTAATGCCTTTGATTGAAAAATGCACCAGGTCTTACAGCATTGGCTCTTGCAAGCACCTTAACAAATTGGGAGCAGATACCAATTATCTTTTACATTTTTGCCAATTCCTGTTCAGTGCTGGGTTTTGCCAGCAGTGAAGGCCTGCCTGCTGAAAGTGAAAAATATCTCATCAAAAGAAGTGTTTGCTCATCAGAAACAGTAAACTGTGAGTGCTTTCCACTGTAAACTGTTAGTGCTTCCCAGAGAAACTTGCCAAAAGGTAAGAGTCACGGAATGAGATGGATATAATGCGAAGAAAGCAAACATCGAGCTATCGGTGCAAGTTGGGCTGAAGCAGAAGATGAATATTTTGAGCAGTGGCAGGGGCATGAGTGTTTATTTAATCTGACCACAAACTGCTACCTCCACAATCATGGAAGCACAACAAGAGGAAAAAAAGAAGTCCCAAAATGCAAGTGCTGCATTTTGAAAAGGATACCACAAGGAGCATGGTTTGACAGCAGCTTTTGGACAGTAAGCAGGCAGTGAAAAGGGGTGGGATAGGCTAGGATGAGAAGACCTCAGGCTACTTCACTTTCTGCCGTTGTGAGGAGCAGTCATGCATAAATCTATCAGCTCCGTGTTATTTGTGGTCAGAGTGTGTGCCCCATTCATACCAATGTCAGGGTACATTTTTCTACAGTCCTGCTTCTGGTGGCTTTGAAACAGGTCCATGATAAATTAAAAGCCATGACCTGGCAGGTAATGTGACAGCACCAATGTACCACAGCGTTGGCCATAAAAGAATCTACTATATGACATTGACTGGGTAGAAAAAGGACATAATCACGACAAAGGCCTGTGTGTATGTTCCTCCTTTGTTCCAGAATGCTGTCAGTGTTGGAATGCAATCAGCATCTGCTAATTTCCATCCATGGAGTGTACTGTAATAACATATGATCCCCATGTTTTGTTTGTATGCTTGAGCTGAGATGTATGGCCAATCCATCATCCGCATGTCAAGACTGTGTACGCTGCCTCTGGAGTCCCCGTAGCCCAGAGAAAGTGTGTTGTGTGGCCTCATGTTTAAGTTATCGACCAGCTGTTTGTGTGAACAGCTACAGAGTTTGTGTCTTCCCATCCTCTCTTTGCTGAGCATGACACAGTGAGGACCTTTCAGATGGACTGGCTGTGCCTGAGTGTTTTAACAGGGTCTATGCTTCAAGTCCACTGAAAAATGACTAGTTCCCGATACGCTGTCCAATGGAATCTGTTTAACGGTCAGTTTGTTTAATTTATTGCCCAAATATGGCAAAATACATGTCTTTTTTCCTGACGTGCGTTCAAGATGACGAACATTCGAGCCAAACTAAGTTTGCAGCAAACAGTTCGTGTTGAACAACTTAAAATGAACATTTAGTTTGCCACCAGTGCATTCCTAATAAAAATGAATGCGATTAAATACGATCATAAACACAATGAACACGATTAACACAAAATGAATGAGATTAAAAAAGGAAAAGAGTGGCTTCCACAATATTAGAGGACTTCACTGATAGTGGTCCTGACATGACAAATATTATTCTAGTACACTCTGTATTGTTGTGTAGCCTAGCGCAACCAATGAAGACATCTATAGAACTGAGCAATATGCTGAGGAGGTAAACAGGCAACCTTTGTTCTCTCTGAGTCTTTCCTGTCAGCAGTCATTTTGGTTCGTGGCGGACTACCTTTTCAGATTGTAAGGTAACATTAGCTAACGTTTGCCATGAAAAAAGTTTGAATATGCTATTAGTCATTATGTTCGCGAACGCTAGCTAACACTCGCCGTCTTGAATGCACGTCAGGTCTCTTGCCTGATGGAATGGAAAACACTGAAAAAATTACATACATAGCACAGTGAATGCAACAATATCAATAGGCGTGATTCAATCATCTTTAATGCATTTTATGGTCTATATAAGTTCATGTTAATACTGTAGGATCAATGCAGAAAATTAAGAGACAAGTGAAGCACACTTCTTGGAAAGATGTTGGCAAGACAAGTGGTGCCCAATGGAGGCGAGAGCATGCAAGTTTCACTAATTAACACACCTTAAATTAATGTTAATTAGTGAAATCAGCAGGTGAAGTGATTGGTACATGATTGTGCACCACTGTTGTAAAACAAGTGAGCTGAGCTTTTGGAGTTTAGATTCAATTACATAGGTAGTAAAAGCAGAAAAAAAGTTATTTCATACCTATTTTGGAAGCACCGGAGAGGCATTTTGGTAGTGCTACAGACACAAACTTTTTGGCCAGAAAGTTCTGCGGAGTTTGAGATTCTTGAAATCACAGGTACAGTAAGATTCATGTCCCTTGTGTCCTCAAACCAAACTACAGTGCTCATTAAGTGTATTTCTCTGCCTTTGTAATTATACAGGGAGGTAAAATAAGCTGCAGACAGTTAACTATAAAAACAATATAAACATCCTAATTACAAAGTTAAATCATCAAAATTATATCATTATATACAGTGCATATGTATGTATGTATGAACAGCATGAACAGAATGTGTGTGTGTGTGTGTTTACATGCATGGCACACATAATATGAAAATGTTTCTAATTTAATTGAACCCCTTAATTATGTATTCTAGTCAGCTGCCATATATTAATCCACAAAAATAAATATTGAAACCACCCAACTAATATCATTAATTGTCTTTGTGCTTTCTCTGGCAACCCGAGTTGCCAACAGCTGGTCACACTGGCACATGGCAGCACTTCAGCGGGCCTTTGAGAGAATAACCCCTGCATCTGCCAAAGGGACGCCAGTTATTAGCTCACACGCGCAGACAGAGGCTCCAGCCCAACCACTCCGCGCAGGCCCTTTGAATTCTATTAATGCAATGCACACGCGAGCCTCGCAACCTTAAATTGACGGTGTTATGCAAATACGGCGCGGAATGGCTGCTCCTCATTAACATTATTTCCCTGTTAATCTGCATCTTTTTAATTAGTCATATTATTCATGCACATAATTTTCACCCGCCGATGCCAAGTTGGAGCCACTTTAATTAATCTACTGAGATGGAAAGCCATTTTTTTCCCTCCCCCTCACTATTTTATTTGTTTACATGGTATTGCTTGTGATTTGGGGAGCGTACGAAAATAAAGGGCTGAAGGACATGTCTGAAACCTGTTATTTTGTCACACGCTGAAGTAAGTAATAATAATAATATTAGCCAAATGCTACTGTCTTTCCTTTGCTGATTAACTGGGAAGCGTTATGACAGACGGTGGAGAGTACTCTCAATTTCCCTACTCATTTAAACAAGACACCATGTTGTATTTAAATTCTGCAAACATATTGCCATAGCGATGACCTCCCTCAGACAGCTTGTGTGGAAATGATCTATTTTTCAAATCCAATTATTTATTAAATCAGTTTTTTTTTTTAAAGCGGTAGTGGATAAGCTAGACAGAGAACATACCTGCCATATACACACCTTTCTTACCAATACCATAGTAAGGAATTTTGACAGCACTCATCTTCATTCCAGCTGTCTAGATGTTAAAGACTGATTTAAACACCAGAACTGCACAATGTTCTCTATAAATTATGTTCATGCAGAAGCTGGTTCAGGCTGTACTTATTTTTTTTCTAAAGTGACCACAACATCCACAGCAGTGAACTATGCCGAGGACATTTCACAACAGGCTAAAGACTACAATCATCTGGTTTGACAAATATTCTATATTTCTGCAGTTTTTTTGTTGTTTTCTTTTCAGGAATGCAATTAAAAATGGTAGGATAATCAGTTCTCTCATTTTCTATGAACACATATGTCCTCTAGTTGACTATGTTAAAATGATTTCTTTAGTTATTTAACTTAATAGAGCCTCAAAATAAATGAATTGTTCATTTATTTTGCTGGCATTATTGTCAAAAAATACCACACATTTATCACATTTAGCAGTTAATTTGGTTTAAGTTTGAAATAATATCAAAGTTCCCCAATCAATTCTTGAGCAAGCCGGTGCTCACAGAGATGTGCATGTTGCCCACTGAGGGCAATGTGTGCTGAGCTCAACTGACACTTTCAGCTCTGGGTGGGTGCCAGCTGTCTGCATCAACTCTCTATGAGGTCATTCCAAATCGGGAGAAAAAATTAATAAGGCATCGGATGCACTGTATTGTCAACAGCACAGTTACAGAAATAAATGTGTGCATCAGAAGTGCAAAAAACATGTAAAAAGACAAATGTATCATACAGGAGACAAGGCTTTTGTCAAAAAGTTGGTGTCTTATTTCAGTGTTTATACCATCACAGTACACTTGATTATAGTAATACTGCAAAGCACTCAATGCCTGTTATTAAATAAAACCACCAGTGTGCTGCATTGTGTCAGCCTGTTAGTATGTGGACACTATCCAACAGAGCACTTCAGTAAACTCTGGAAATTGCACACGCAATTAATATGAAACCCTTTGTGCTTTCCTCCTAGAGGGCTAATGCCATGGCATTTTAACACTGCAGAACACGCTCACATTCTACGCATATATAGAAAACAGCAATTAAATTCAACGGGGCAGAGAACACTATGTCTCTACCCCTGATGGTATAATTAGTTTCCTGTACTGTAGAATATGTGAGAGGCACTGTAGAAATGTAGCAGAGTGATCTTTAAGCTGGTAAAACAAGTGCAAAGCTAAGGGCAATGCATTTACTACGGAGATGCTTTTTTAGCAAAAAAAAGCTCTGATGAAAGTGCCCAGCCATGAAGCCTGGTCAAGCGATTTAATACAACTGCTGAATACTTAATCATAAGAGTCCCTAATTATTTTCCCTTTTTTCTCTCAGCAGAGGGAAGAATATGGACAAGGTGCATTAGTTGATCTGCACATAGAACGGATGGCAGCGTTTCAAAAATGTATCTTCTTTTTTTTTTCCAGGGAGTAAGAAGCCTGAGACAACTATGCTAATAGCAAGCCATGGAAAAAATGCATTTGCATGCATATGCATGCATACTCACGCATGCACTCAGACACACACACACACGTGCGAACTTGCATGCACACACACACACATATTGTACACACACACACACACACGTGTGTGAAGGCCCCCACCGCATACTGTACATACACACACATATGTGCGAATGCGCACACGCATGCTGTACACACACACACACATGTGTGAATGCGCGCACACATACTGTACACACACACACACACACACACACACACACACACACACACACACACATTGTGGGGCTGAGTGAACAGAGTTCCACAGATGGCTCATCCCATCAGCATCAGACCACAGCATAATTTTGGTCACCAATACCGCTGTCTAGGAAAAAAGCACATGAATAAATCAGTGCGTCTATAAATTGATGTTTAAAACATTTATGTTTATAGCATTTTAAAAGACAGTAGATGCACATTTCATTATTGAACCCATCCCAGCAATCCTGAGTTCAATCACTGCAAGCTGTGTGTGCAGTTTTTAATATAGCAGTTGCACATTCCATTCTGTACACTCTAAATCATTTTTAATCTCTAATCACATACACACACTTATTAAATGTAAAAACTGTTTTTCAAGGCTGTGCATTACTTTTTCTATTTTTTTAAACCATAAAAATATGCATTTAAATAGTGTGAATAACCTAAATGACACAAATAAACATCACCATACATATGGCCAGCTATTTAACATTTGCCCTTAATTTTAACAAAACTTTGCAAAAACAATTTGGGCAGTTATTTTTTTCCTGATAATAAACACGGCATTTCATTTTGAGTCAAAGTTGATTAATGTGAGTCCAAGAAATACTTTATATGTGAATGCTTTATACGTGCGCGCAATGTTACACTTAATTACACTGAAGGCCACGCCCAGCGAACTGAAGGACACGTTGTTCCTCTGTCCCTTGTGGTCTTTGGTCGCCGTGCTAATCAGAAATTGCTTGGCACTCGCACCATTGTGCTATCATAGTACGAAAAGTCTTAAGAAATTACAAGGAAGCGCTATCTTCGCTTTTCACCACAATACAGCGCGGTTTAAAGTTACTGCGGCTTTGTTGCTGATATTATTATGGCGCTCCTCTGACCTTTAATTAACAGTCATAACAGTCACAAAACTGGTCATTCGCACAATCTGGATGCTTGAATGGGATTGTTTGGTCCTCAACTATCCATGCAGAATATTGCATATAGTGTTCAGATGAAAGGCCCTTTTCACCACCCTATTATACCGGGGCATGTTTGTCTGTAATCGGAGTCAGGAGCAAAATAACATGCTTAGCCTCCGTACTGTATGGGCATTGCTCTATAATAGTGCTTTTCTTTGCCTCTGCCCGAGCTGCCGGCGGATAGATTCCCCTCTGTTTCCCCGGCTCAATGCTAGGCTTGTCTGGAATGTTTGTCTTTGGCTAAGTGACTCGGGGTCTAATCAGTTGGTGATGATGTACAGCCGGTGCAGGTGACCCCTGCCAAAATCATTATTACACTGGACTAAACACTGAATGGGCAGTTATTTTATCAATCACAATAACTCCGCCCCCCAACTCCCTTCAAAAAAAGAAAAAAAAACTGAATATAGTTTCAAATGCTCAGGCAGTATACACTGACAAATGCTCAGGTCAGCCTTCGGCACAGTGTGGCTGTAGGACACCCTGTGTTTGTTGAGCTATGCTATGAACGGCCCAGAGGATGTGAGTGAGGAAACATTAGACCGCTCCGATACATAAGGACGTCGGAGTGATGACAACGCTGTCTCCAGGTCGCGAGTCCACATGTTCAGCAAAAAAAGAGAATGTTGCCTTTCCGGAGTGGCAGTTGGTTATGGCGCCAGTGGAGGGGGGTGGGGGGGTGGACAGGGTCCCAACGCCCTTTTGGTGTATATTCCCTTCACCCCTCGGACTGTGGTCCCACAAGAAGCATTACCAAATTTAAATCCCAAAGTAGCATCTAAAACCAACTGTGAACTTTATTTTATTTCTTTTTTGTTTTGAAGTCACGGAGAAGGGGCAAGAATATTTGTCTTTATTTATTTATTTTTACTAGGATAGCGTATATCATATCGAGCCCGGGAAGCAATTTTACCTGCTTTAATAAACTATGAATTATTTATGCAGCTCAATTATTTGCCAGCGTATATTCAAGAGTGCCACATAAAGCATACATAAAGCATTACGGATGCTCGACCCGCAAAGCTTTGAGAGACCTAGAGCAGACCGCAAGGTCACACCTGACTTAAGGTGCATTTGCATTTGTTTACTTTAACCCCATGATGTCCATATTCAGTTTAATACAGTGCACATAGCGTATACTGTAGTGCTTACATATAAAACACACATATATTCACAAATAAATGCACATCCAGAGCTAAACCCAACACAAATAGCAGGTCCAACTTCACGTGAGCAGGATGAACATTTCAGCAAAAATCTCTAACTGGGAATTGTAAAAGTGAAGCTACATATCTCCGCGCATTTATGAGTGCCTTCCGATAAATTAACTGACAGACCCAGCTGACAGTCCCAGATAACTAGACAGGTCGTGATTTCATAAGAGGATTCATTACATTTTCCACAACTTTGCATGGTTTGTCTCCTCTTCTTCTCCTTCTTATTATTATTATTGAAACAAGTTATTGAATAATAAACTGCTCATCGGCAGGGGGGCGGGTTTGACGTTTCCTCCAAATTAAAATGTTTTGTCGGCTTAAAAACTGACTATCATTTGCACATATGTTTTTTAATCTTTTGTGATAATTCTGGTCATCATTTATTTAAAAAAATTTAAATTTTCAAATGAAGTCTTAGGTTTAAGGCAACCCGTGATACTTTTCTTTTGAGAAGAATATGCTTAAATACAATTTTATCATATGCTTTCCAGTAATTTTTATCATATTGCAAATGTTATATGATATCATGCATTTTCAACATCAAAGCTGTTCTCCTCCTATTAGTGCATGACAGTGTTACTTAACCTATGACAGATTTCATATGGAGGTCACATCAGTGTTCAAAAATGTTTAAATGCATGACTTACACATAGCACCTTTCCTGCGCGTTATTTTGCAGACAGGATTCCAGGAGTAACTATTGTAACAAAACCCCTCTCATTTAAAGTATTAAATACCTGCTATCTAAGCTCTCCCCCTCGTTCTCCTGCCAGGAAAGATGATGTAGAATTGTTCGGGCCTTTCTGGCGGTGTGCGGTGGACTGCCTCGTAGAAACGTCTGCCCTCTCCTGTTTGAGTTCTTAGAAGACCACATTTGCATTTAACTCAAAACATGCCAAAATGTTTCCTGCTCGCCTTATCCACAGCCTTAGCAGAGATTTTACTCTAACCGATGATGGTATTTTATACAAACATTAGATACATTGTCTATTCCAGATGTAGCGTGCATCTAGTTATGGCTAGCAGTAAATGAAAATAATATTCAGATTGAGATGGGTGATTGGTGCAGGCACCATGGGGTCAAGTGTAGATATCAGAGGTCACAAAGTCATGCTGACAGATGGATTTTTTTTCCACCTGTAATTAAAGTAGATTTGTGTACGTAAAGTGTGAAACTTTCCCACTTACCAGGGGCATGGTTTTAACTGATACTTTAGGCTAGTGCATTTAAATAAAAGGAAATGTATTTAGCTCAGTTTCCGTGAATCCAGCTATGCAGATATCATTCAGTAGTCTGAATCCTGCATTTTTAAACCTGTTATATATATATCAACTCTCCTCGCTTTCTGTGTGGTTTTGTCTGTGTTCCTCTATATTATCCAGCGATAGCTACAATCGATGTAGCATGTACATTCTGATTTTGTATCAGTTGTGCACAAATACAACCGTAGGTTTCCAAGTTCAGAATGTTCGTTGCGCATCTCTGTAGCAGTGTGTCTTAATATATCATTATTTTTAGCCCAAGATGTGCGGTTTAATGATCACTTTTCGCGGGTCTCAGAATTTCCATAAAAATATGAAGCTTGCGCAGTCAAACGTGGGCTTCGCCGCATTAGACAGAGTTCTTAATGGACCGGAGACCCAGCTCTGCTAGTTCTGACCCATTCATCCCCATAATACATATGCATCGGGGACAAAGGAACAGGGATATCATCCCCGAGAAGCTCTGTGAAGTGCGGATGTGACCCACTAAGGCTGCTTAACAAAGTCATTTCTGGGAGCCCTTAGCGCCACTTCTTCTGTCACAGCTTCGGCGCGGAACTGTTGAGTAACCGCGGCCCTCCGTGCTCCTCTCCCACCCAGATCTAATTATCTCCTCTCGTTATGTGACAGCGCGGTGTGTGGGAAACTTCACGTATGCGCGCACGTGTGTGTGCGTGTGTGCGGGCTGTGTGCGTGTGTGCGTGTGTGTGAGCGCGAGCTCGATGGAGAGAAGAGAGAGAGGAGAGAAAAGAATGAGATAAGCTCGGCGCTCCAAACTTCTGAATAGGGTACTTTATTTGTTGCTTAATAGGTAGCATCCATATAATGGCTGTAAAAGTCCAACCTGTTTTATACCACAACAGAAGAGGATACAATGGTTCAGAAAGCAACATTTTATGGCCAAATTATGCACCCATCTGCTTGCCTGCCTTGCTGTCCATTACTCCGGCCAGCTCATGTCTTTTAATTGTCCCGACAGAACATTTTGTTTGATTGACTGGCGCAACGTTTAGGGACAAACACCGCGGCCGTCGAACTAACAGGCGTCACTTCCCCTACGCTCGGCCCCGAGCATGCAGGCCACACAAAGCCAATGTGAATTATTACAGTCCAAACCCTAGTTAAGGGACACCGCTGTAAAGGGTGCCCCCACCTCCACCCCCACACCCCCCACACAACACCCCACACACGCATTGTTAAAAGTCAGTCGGGACCTTTTCATGTTACCAATATAAAAGGGCCAAACTTTTTGCATCACACACACACACAAAAAAAAGAAAACAGCGTTGAGGATCTGGCCAATTACAAAGTGGGTCTTTTGTCTGGCCAATTACAGACTGTAATTGCCTGACGGTGAAGTTAATGTTTTGTGGAATTTACGAGCGGCCGCTGACCGCGCTCCTTTCTCTCCCGCCGTCGCTTTCTCATCCTACATCACTCGGGACCCGCCCCCCTTTTCACCCCGCCACAAAGGCAGCGGCCGCAGTATGCGAGAGGTCGTTAGCTACTTTTCAGCGCGGTTGTTGTTTTTTTTTTTTTTTGTGTGCGTCTCTTTCTTCCTCCTCTCCTCCATTCTTTTGTGTCGTCCGCACCTCCTCGCCAGGGGCTAGGTGGGAACCGCAGGACCGGAGTCCTCTTCCCCCTCGGAGTTACGGTTCACGTGAGGGTGAGCGCTGTGTGAGGGACCTCTTTTCAGCCTCAGATGTGGCTACTTTATGGCCCCTAATGATTACCTGTTACACAGCGGAGGACAATGGCGGTGCCCGCATGAATAACAGTAGGCCTGAATATGCCTGTGGTTTCCCCTGAACTCCATAGCAACATTGTGAAAGGGCAGGAGTGAAGACTAATTCTCCAGTCGATGCTGTGTAAGGCTTTTTTTAAACGGGGCTGTCCATTACCGGGCAATATGCTAAGCACACCGCAGGCCGAGACGCCCCCACTGTGTTATTCTGACCCCGCGCTGCCCCTTTAACACTCTCCTTTACCTCCGTGTTGTTGAGAGGAAACGATCTCTGCCCTCCCTATCGGAAGAGTCATCGGCGCATTCCAGTCCGATCGGAGGTGGGTCCAGATCAGATTCACTGCGAGCGGGGGAGGGGAAGGGAGAACTGGAGTCTGTGCAGTCTGAGCCTCCTTTTTTGTCCCTAATCTTAGTATCTGTAAGGTGTGATTCTAGGCGGCACACCGCTGCAAAAATGCGGGGAATAACCGGCAATTACGCTTCATTTTTTGCAACTTTAATCGCTAAATTGAGGTGCGCGCGCCGGTAAGTCAATAATTTACTGTAATGCGCACCATTTTCTACACGGTAACTGCCTCTTTCCGCACCAGAGCACCCAATCTCTATTCTGAGAGAACAACAGCACTGCAGCTACACCTACAATCGCCACTGTGACACGGGAGCTTGTCCATCTGTATAATGAGCCAGCCACCCTGAGACTTGTGCATCACATGAAACACCGCATTAATGGCTCCTCTTCTGACACATAACATGCTCAGAGTATGTCGGACGTCACGAGGTTCGGCTTCATCAGAGAGCGGTCTTACGAAATAATTAACTCCGCGCGGCAAAGGACAGGGACGGTGACTTTCTGTTCTCCCGCGCTTCTTCCTTCTCTGTTGCCGGAGGCCTCGGGCGCGCGGGGGTAGATTAAGATTCCGGAACACTCCGCCCGTTCCCTCCCCCCTCCCCCCCCCCCCCCCCCATCTGCTCATCGAACGAAATGGTGACAAGAGCAGCCCTATCCTTTTAACCTTTCCCGCCCTCTCCGCTAAGCGTCTGGGACAGATAACGGTCTCCCGAAGACAGGAGTGCTCGGCGTCCTCTGAACCTGCGTTCACAAATCTGAGTGGCAGCGCAAGGCGAGCGTGACTTAACCTACTCCACCGCCGAGCGGGGCCCTCCGGTGCGCGGCTCCACGCGTCTAACGCCTGTTTATTTCAACTGTCACTTCAAAAAGTTCAGCGCGATACCGCCGCGGCGAGCGGCCCAACGCGACGCCTCGCGTGCGCAGACGGGCCGCCTCTCGCGGGTCGTCCCGGAGGGCCCGGCGGATATTAATAATCAGGCGCTCGAAGGAGGCGCTCCGCGCGGACGGGGAGAAGCCGAAGGCGTGCCCTTTTCATTTCCTCGGGCCGCGTTTGTTTGGCTCGGTGCTAACTCGACCGCTAGGCCGCTAGCCCCGCTCTCTCTCTCTCTTCGGCGGCACTCCTCCCAGCACTCCAGATGAATCAGATTAAGCCGGTCCTCCACATGTTTTTAAAAGGACTCCCTTCTACAAAAAAAGAGTGAGAACTCCCCTCACTTCAAGGCATAACGATGGATCTTAAATCTCCGGAGGGGCAGAGGTCATGGCTGCGGACACAGATCGCTGATTAAATTGTATCTATGAGTCCTCATAGAGCCCAGCGCTCAACAAAATGCCAAGAAAGGCCCATAGGCAATAGGTAAATGGCTCTGTTCTCTTCTGGTGCACAGAGGGGACCTGGCTCGGGCTGACTTAGTGTTCCCTCATGGTTTTGAAAGGTGCCCGGGGCAACGTTATTGACCGCGAGTATGCTTGTGTCAAAACGCCCTCTTATTCTTTGACAAAGCACAGCATTTGAACTGCAGCAGCAGCAGCAGCAGCAGCATCTTCTGATTATTTTATTACAGTGCAGTGGCCAGCACAGTAGGGCAATGCTACAGCAGCACTTTCCAAACCAGGCAATGCTGAGATAAGTATGGACTGGGGGGCCATCGCTCTGAATACAGTCCCTTCTAATCATGGCAGAAAGGACTCTAGGACTCTGCATTTGTGTGTGTGTGTGTGTGTGTGTGTGTACAAGAGAGAGAGAGAGAGATGGGGAGAGAGAGAGAGAGTGAGAGAGAGAGATATCTATACATGAGGTTCAGCACATATTTTATTTTTAATGGCCTGACAGATAAGAAGGTATCTTCATTGCACGTGACTTCAGGCAGGGCCTGAATGATAAATCAGGATTACTACAAATAAGAGCTGACACATTCAAAGATCAGAAGATTGGTTCTCCTGAATGGAGCAGGCTGTTCACCAGCAACCCAAGCCAAGACAAAGTAGGGGGGATATTATTGCATAATTACATTTAAATAAATGGTGAATTTGAATTTCACAGTACTGAAATGCCAGTAGAAAATTGAGACGGTTGAACTGAGGCTATGGCATAATAAGAAAATAATTTATTTTCTGAAATGGAGGAAGAGGACTATAATCCTCTGATAAGAGACTTCCTCCATTGCATGGGGCATAGTTCATTGCCTTTTATAAAGCAAATGGACTTGACAGATGGCTTTGTCACCCAAACCCTTGACTACCAACCTGATTTCACAGAAAACAATACAGTAGAAAGAGATTCATTACCAAAAGAGGCACTGTAGTCCACATGGGACCATATGAAGTATTTAACATAAAGCAGGTTACTGCAAGGCAATCTGTCATGGCTAAAGCTATTGTCTTGGCTTGCTTGGAATATTAACTAATCTGTCATTGCACTTCATCAGTACCTAGCATGAACTGCAGAGTGTCAACTAAGGCATGTCCTAGATGCCTGCATTTATGCAGGCTTGACCCAGGATAGAAAGAAATTATGGGAAATGATGGTAAAGTAAAGAAACTTAAAGTATATCATAAAACTTAAACTTTTCAGAATTTTTTCATAAACATATGTGTTCAAGCACACACATACACACTGTACCGGCCAATGGACAGGCAGAGACAAACAAGTAAAGAAATGTCATTGTGTCAGTATCATTGGGTTCCTTATTTTGATTTATCAAAAGTTTTCAAAAGGGTATTGTGCAAATTTTACACAATAGTTTCTTAGTTAAATCAAATAAATGGTCAGGTATTAAGGTCCCTTGCCTCAATTTCCCTGTTTGCAATGCACCCTTTATTAAAAAGCTCTGTTTTAACTGTAAACCGAGCCCCGGGCTGGAGGAGCACACGCATCACAGCCACGTGCTGTTTTAATTGGACGGCGTGTTTGTCGAGAGCGCAGAGAAAACACTGCTTACGGTACTAATTGCGACGGTTCCGCGGCGCCATTGGCCAAACGTTTGTTAAAGCTACGGCAAACATTTCTATCTTAATGATCTCCTGCCCTCGCTCAGCCGAAAGTGTGTCTCATTGTTCCGCTAATTCCGGCCCAGCCGCACTGAGCCAATATGATTTAAGAGCTTTGGTGTTAGGTAAGCAGACTCAGTGGAATCGTGTAGTTTGCATGCGAGAGCGCATTGTAGCGCTACTCAGGCTCAACAGACCCTTGAATAGGAAATCTGACGCATACTTGTGACATGCTAACGGGGGTGTAGTCTGAGGTCTGTAAGCCGGGACAGGGAGAAAAGTACTCCGAAAGGAGGAATTGTCTCTGAACGACTTCATCTTCTTGCGCAATGAATCACGGAGTCGCAAATCCGTTTTAGGTCATCGCTACCAGCCTGCAATATTTTTCATCTGACCTTCAAAATCTATTTGTAGGGCCGGAGAAGGAAATGTGGTTCTCCTCAACTTACCAGTGACTCAGATGCGGGAAAGAAACAGCAGCAGCACACCAGCATCTCTTCCCAGCCACCTCCTCTGCAGCTGCAATCAGAAACAAACGGGAATAAACAGAACAACCAATGAGCTCCGTGCCAGTCCCTTCCCTGACCTTCTGAGAAAGGACATCTGGTTCACAAGCAATATCCACATGAGGAACTATCAGGAACTGCTCCTCGATACTGTACAAAATGCTATACAGCACTGCACGTTGAACACTGACTCAGATGGACTGAAATGTGTTTTTACGTGACTGCATGTGAGCCAAAGTCAATGAAACCGTGCCAGCAGTATCTGCAGTAGCACAACATACAACATGAAACACACAGGGAAACATAGTAATAGTGGGCAATATTAATATTATCTCTCTCTCTCACTCCCTCTCTCTCTCTCTCTCTCTCTCACTCTCTCCTCCCCCGCACCCTCCCTCCCTCTCTCCCCTGCTCCAGCTCTCCCTTCCTCCCTAAGGGACAGGCTGCCTGTGAGGTTCAAGGCTGGCTCCAAGTGCAGAGGCAGTGGCGAGTTTAGCTAACTGTGCAGACACCTTTGGCGAGCCATAATTAAAAAGTGTGAACCGAATGGACTCCAAGCCTGACGCAGTTACCGCCTCCCCTTCCCCTCCCTGCCCCGTCTCTCCCCCTTTCATCGTACCTCTCGTTAATCCACACTAATGAGGGGGTCCCCAGAGCCAAAAAGGCTACTTTAAAGGTCCCAAGATGGCCTGGGGGTTTACACAGGAGATTTTGTAAGCTTTCCAGAGAGCGACGGGAGCATATGGTTCCCCCTCAATTTAAAGCCCACATTCAAATGGATATTTATGTCCTGAATAGCCCGATTAGCAAGCAACCTGTCAAAATGTCCCATGATGACGGACCTCCCTAAAATATATATATTTTCTGGGCCCTTCCCAGTGCAAATCTGGGCCAGGGTTTCCGACGGGGCCACCCTGATCCCTGTTCCCATACTGGGCCCACATGTCATTGTTTGCCAAGGGCAGATGTCTGCTGCTTTAGCAGGGCACAACAATTGAACTTTTCAGCGGATGGCTGTCGGTCACCCTGTTTTCCATGTGTTTAAATTGGCCGTTTCTCCGTTTTAGCACTTTGTAACTTTTCTGTCACGGCAGAAACATTGAGGAACTATTTTAATACAAAGCCTAACACAACTTAACTTCACAAATGCACACTTTCATTCACAGGTACCTGCGGCAGGAAAATAATTCGCTTCTGGTATTGGGAATTTCCGTAGTATAAACATGCTGAGAAAAAAAGAACACATATCATTTGCAATAGATATATCATGAGCTCCATAATGTTTGAGATGAAGAAAGCGATTTGGCTCCGTACTCCACAATTTAAGATTTGTAATCAAACAACTCATATGTGGTTAAAGTACACATTCTCAACATTTGTTTGAGGTCATTTTTATACACTTTGGTTTCACCATGAAAAAATGACAGCACTTCTTATACAACTGTTTAGGATATATCATTGTTATGTAAATGAACGTAGTCATGTTCAGTATTTTGACGATCCATTGCACATAATGGCTGCTTGAAGTCTGTAACTCATAAACACCACCAGGTGCTGAGTATCTTCTCTGGTGATGCTCGGCCAGGCCTGTGCCGCAGCCATCTCCAACTTCTGCTCGTTAGGGAGGCAGCATATGAAACGCATGTTCAATTGGATTCAGATCAGGTGAATGACTTGGCCAGTCAAGAATTTTCCATCTTTTCGCTTTGAAAAACGTGATTTAGCAACATTTTTGTAATCATTGTGAGATCACTGTAGGATGAAGTGCCATCCAATGAGTTTGGGGGCATTTGCTTGAACTTGAACAGATACGATACTTCTGTGCACTTCAGAATTTATTCTGCGGCAATCAGCAGTTACATCCACAATGAAGAAAAGTGAGCCAGTACCTGTGGCAGCCACACATGCCCAAACCATAACACCCACACCACAATGTTTCAAAAATGAGGGGAGGTACTCTGGATCTTGGGCAGTTCATTTTGGCCTCCATACTTGGTTCTTTCCATTTCTCTGATACGAGGGAATCTTAGTCTCATCTGTCCACAAGACCTTTTCAAAAACTAGATATTTTTATTAAACTATTTTATAGCCATCCTGTTTTGAGGCTAACTTGTGGTTTGCATCTGTCAGTAAAGCATCTGTAGTTCTGCTGGTGAAGTCTTCTGTGGACAGCAGTCACTGGCACATCCATGCCTGCTTCCTAAAGAGTGTTTCTGATCTGTCAGACAGATGCTTGAGGGTTTTTCTTCATTAAGGTGAGAATTCTTTTGTCATCAACTGTAGAGGTCTTCCTTGGCCAACTAGGCACTCTGCGATTAACTTGAGCTCACCCGTGCTCTCTTTCTCCTTAATGATGTTCTAAACAGTTCATTTTGGTGAGCCTAAGGTTTTCCCTTGTCTCTGGTTGTTTTTTCCTTATTTCTCAGCCTCACAATGGCTTTCATGGCCACAACTCTGGTCCTCATGTTGTAGTTAAAGGAAGCAATTGAAATTAGAAATACACGTGAAGCCAGTTGTCTCAAACATTATGGTGCTCTGAAATGGGGGACAATGTATAAAATGTGAATTGTTTGAATACAAATCTAAAATTGGAGTACAGTGTCAAATCAAGAAGAAAAAAAACATTTTAGTAAAGGCACTCAACACAAGGAAAGGCCTCGGCTGTGTCATCAACTGAGCATGACCGAGAGTCCACAGGATCGGACACAAACAGTCTTTTGTCAGCTTAAGTTGGTTCCTCACATTACCGCTATGTTATTTTCTGCCAACAAATGCCTGCTGTCCAAAGGCTGCCATCTGTCATCTGTCATCAGTGAGAGGTGCACCTCTCCTCTTACTGGTGCTAACTCTCCCCTGCAGCACTGTGCGTGTACGGCGTTAAATAGTCACTAATAGTCACCGGCTTCCAGGCAAGCACTTCAGAAAAATACGCGTCTTCAGCTGTGGTGCACCTGTTGTGCAGATGCAGGTGTCAAACAGAGTATTGCAGAGAAAAAGGAAAAAGCATAAAAAAGTTATAAATATAAGCCCAAGTAGACACGATGCGTGGCACAGTCCGTAAGGTGGCTGACTCTTAGGTGCTACACAAGTCCCCCCCCTCCACACAGGCAGGGGTTTGATCCACTGCCATGACACCCTCTGGGCTCTGATCCCTTCTCAATCATTTACCCGCTCTGCTTTACACCGGAAAATTAAACGGACGAATTGTCGGCTCTCCATTTTTAAAGTCCAAATATTAAAATATACAAAAACACTACTCTGCGACTCACTAAGAAAATTATCTTATCTATGTAACATTATATGTGAAGCCAGGAGAAAAGCATTAAAGTAAAGATAATACAGACTGTTCCTCTTACTCTACTGTCATTGTTTCTTACTGCATTTGAGTGTGAATATTTTATTTATGTACTGCAGTTCCTGCAGCTCCTTAAAAAATCTGCCAAACATACCACGCGACGGTCTTTGGCTTCACAAGAAGAACTTGAAAGGGAAAGGTCTCCCCCAAATCTGATATTTACTGGCCATCTTTGATCTAACAGACGCACACAGCCGTGTCTGCAAGCACAGATGGAGTAAATATGGAGATTAGCTGCTCTGTTACAACTTTAGCGGCTAATACCTGATTAAGACCAGGAATGGGCTATTGTCTCATCGCTGGCAATCAGAGCAGCACTTGCTCTGAAAGCAGCTGGATGAAGGTTGATTCTGTAAAGGATACTCACTTTACCGGTCCGCTAAGAAGATTAGGCCTCAGGGTGCCATATTAGGCATGATCCCTGGCCTCGCGTGGTCCCCGGCTGCTTTCAAACGACGCTGCTTCAAGCCTCGGAGCAAACAGGCAGCTTGAGTTCTGCGGTCCCACGTTGTGGCATGAATAATGTTCCACATGAAAAAAGGGCAGCAGTATCACAAAGCCCCGTATACAGCAGGGTACCAATTTCTGGGGCTCTTGCGCAAAGCTGTCATCCTCTCGGCGGTTGCCACTTGTACACTGCTCTGCTCGCTATTTGAAAGCCAGCCACCTCAGTCTCCTAACCTGAGGACAAACTGACAAACTGTCTGAGTCACGTCCATGTAAGTTGAGGTAACTTTTTTATTTGGTTTGAGACACAATGCGTCATATGGTATTTTAAGGACGAGTACTGCCAAAGAACTGCATTCATCGTGCCCTTGAATCTCCCTCTCGAGTGATCACTGAAAATTTTGAAATTCAGTCTAGACATTTGGTTGTCATCTGTTTCCACAAATAATTCACTTTATGCCCCATGCCAGACACTTCACCTTGATTGTGAGATCTGAGAAGACTTCCCATGTGTATCTGTCTGTCCACCCGTCTATCTCACCCTCCATGTCTCCAGCGGTATGTCTGTCTATTTACTGTAACTATCCATCCACCTCCCCATGTGCTAGTGAAAGAATGCAGTGTTTTTGTGGTTAATGTTTCATTTTTTTCAATAGAAAAATCTAGAATATTACAGCTGAATGGAACAAACTGCAGTTCTTGTTTACGGACTTGGCTCATTGACAAAAATACTGTACATTTAATTCCCATTAATTTAATAAATTCATTCACTTCATTTTATCCACTGCATTTAATTCAATGTTTCCATGATAAATCTAGCTTATATAACCTATGATCTCATGATCCAGACCTAACATCTACAATGATTTCAACAACATTCTAAAAAAAATATATAATGATAATTCCTCCAAATAAAAAGGTAAAAGTCTTTTGGGGTCCATACAAGTGACTTAAAATAATAGTTCATGTTACCAGGTGTTTAACAGAATTTACTAAAGCAGCCAGGCATGCCTGGAGGCATGTTTTTTTTTAATGTATGTATGATGTAAAGTCTTCAAATCAGTAATTAGGCTTTCATACACACCATACTCCAGCTCTAACATTCTATGTAATTTACACTTTGGCTTACAGTAATGAGCAGGAGGGCGCAGTGTGGAGAGCGGATCTGTACCACACAGGACACTGTGGTCTTCTCCGCGGCAGCATTACCGCATCACCGCCGATCTCAATCCCGGCAGCGTCACCTCGCCTGACAGGTCATGATCACTACATTACACTTCCTGAGAGAGGGGGAGGAGGAGGAGGAGGAGGAGGAGGAGAGAGCGGGAAAGCTAGAGAAAAAGAGAGGTTGTTCTTCTTAAATAAAAGCTTTTTTCCTCTCTGTTTTGGGATAACGTGCGCAAAAGTGAATGAAAAAATGTACATTTAATGGTCGACTTGGCGGATCTGATGGGAGACAAACAGAGTGGTGAACCAGCAGCAGGGCCGCAGTCCCATTGGGGGGGGAGAGGGCTCAGCCCAGGGTGAGGACTCAGGCCTGATAATGAGGTGGGCGCATGGTTGCCCTCTAGAGAGACTTGAACTCAAACGATCCCTGGAGGTATAAGCCTCCTAATCCAGCACTCATTCATCTCTGTGCTAAATGAGTTACTAACATATTGAGCATTTTACAACTAGGCCCTTCACCTACTTCCACATTTACGGAATACTGAAAAACCAACAAGTGAAACAGTGAATAGCAAAAAACCAACAGTTAAAACCAACAAGAAACACCACTAACAAGAATAGTCAATGACATCAAGTCTGTTATCTGTCAGACTACTAAATCATCCAATAGTGATAAACACTAGTCTTTTCTGAATGTGATGACTCCTGTTGATATTCTGGGTAACATCAACTTGTAATGAACTTAGAAATCTAAAAACAGGCCAGCATACACAATAAAAAAAACTACTAATAATGAAAAGTGTTCCTAAAGAAAGGACTAGCAGGATAGTAGTTCTACCTCCCACCATCCGAAAACACTAATTAGGATGGACAGCCCGACAGTGCTGTCATTATACCGTTGAAAAGTATGTGTTTGCTACTGTATAATGATGGTACTGATGAGTTCCCCATCTTATTAAGTGTTTTTGTAAAGTGGCGTTCAAGGGCTGGTCTGCTCTTAATTACAGTCTTTTCTTTAAGTGCTGTGTGAAGGCTGGCTTTGTTAGAAAATGCTGGAGAGCGCCGCTCGCTTTTTTTCCATCAAACTATCCATGCCAAGACGGCGTCTTTATTATCCGAAACGATGTTAGAGAGGAGATGGGGCTTAGAGGTGTCCGCAGCTGCCCATATGCTGGCGAGAGTGATACAAGTGTAATTCTAGCCCATTAGAGTGACACGGAGGACCTTTCTCCCCACATCATGAGGCAGCGGGGAGTCCCCTGAGGGACCGGCTGTCACAGCGCAAAAATAAAATTGAAAAAGACATACTTAACCTACACCGCCGTATCCCCTGAATATTGCATTGCCAAAACGTACGTATGAAACATGGACAGGTGCAGTATGGCACAGAGTGGGCCATAACTGTGACACGGGGTGAGGGACAAATAGAGGTCTTGGACCCACAATTCTCATTTTTAACATAAAAAAAGAAAAGGGCCAGTGTGAGCCTTATGCAACATCAAATAAATAAAAAAATAGATTAAAGCAGTGGGATAAAGAATACACATCTTGGGGAAAAAAATCTAACTGTTATGCTTATTAATTTAACAGCATGTATGTACATACCTGTCTCGCTGCAGCAAAAAAAAACAGCTTATTTTAAATGTCAGTGTGTATTCTTCTGAAGCCTGTCATTGCAGGGGACAGCGTTGGCCAACAGTGTCACAAAGGTCACTGCACACGGAGGGGACGGGGAGCGAAAATGTCACAATCTAAAAGCCGCAGCCGAAAGACAGAGAAGACTGGCAAGTAGACCCATGGGGACATGGGGGGGGGGGGGGTCAGGAAAGGGGGGTTGCGGGGGTAACAGTGTACTCTGTGTTAATTGACTGCAAAATTAGCCCCCGTCCCCAGTGAAATCACATAAGACAGAAGCAGATGGAGGCAGAACGGACACACTGGCACAACAACCTTTCCAAACACTACGGATCTGCCCACGGTCACAGATCACAGCACGTCCTCATTTGACAAAGCACACTGAAGCGTGTGCAAGAGGGGGACACACAGAGCCTCACCAGAACACACCTCATTAAAGTGCCCAACATACTCCAAGCACAGTATTATTCTTCCTCTGATTGAGTCGATTCACAACGCAGTGTTTTAGCAGACCCTTAGAATATTTTTGCACTGCGAGTGAAGGTGAATGGCCTCAAAAAAAGGGGTGAAACTGGAATTTCAGAGTGTGTGATCCAGCTTTACTGTTGTGAGCCACTGCACCCTGTGAATGGATTCCGGTTGCCCTTTCATTGCATTGAGGCAAAATATTTTACAAGGCAACAGTAAAACTGAGGCTGGGCAGTCTAACATTGAACGGATATAACTTCAGTCAAAAAAATAGTTCTGTGTTTGCGGAGTGTAACTTTACCACGTTGAGTTTCCAGTTCAGTACATACTTAAGCTCTTGTGGGAAATTTAAGTTCTTATTAGTATAATTCTTGGCAAAATTCCTGGCCAGCTCAGGTTTAACCGAAGATCACGTGCACCTAGTAGCAACACAGCCCACATAATTGTAAGAGAAAGCAAAATACCATGGACTCTGTCTGGACTGCTTTTCGTGATAAATGAAACCACCCATTGTTTATGCAGTTATCCCTTTGTTAGCCTTGAATTGCAGAGTGTGAGCAATTTAAACTGTGTCAAATTGCCCCAGATGTAGGGCCTGAAAATTGGATTAAAAAGTAGAATGAGCACATACTAATTATTTAGCAGCCTAGCATGTACACATTAAAAGGCACTTCAAGCCTCTACCTGTTCTTCAGCCTCCCCCAGATAAACAAGGAGTGCCTCCATCGCAGTTGAATTTTATAGCTTGAAGCACTGTTTTTCAAAAATCAACAAACCATTATCCTGCCCTGGGATTGCTCAGAGGAATGTCTTAACTGTTTTCCTTTTTTTTTCCACAGAGGTTACAGGGACCTAGAGGCTGAAAAAAAGCACAACAAAAGTGATAGTATCCTTTTGTTGGATGGGGTGGGTGAGTAGGTGATTGGCTCCTATTTCTGTCTTCACCATAGCTGTCAGTGTAGTACTGTGACAAACACACATACTGTGGATCAGCAGGCAGTAGAGAAAGCCCAGGCAGTTGATTTTTCTTCCTTATCTTGCTGGTTTGAGTTCAGGGGCTGTGGTTAGCTTGGCAATGGAGATCTAATAATTTTACAACGCTGATATCATGCAATTTTGATTCTCCTTTTGCCTCTATTTCACTATCGGGAGGGTGTTCATTATTTTATAGAAAAATCTATTATTTTCCAATAAAAGCATATTCCCATAACTCTTGATGTCAGTTCATATGTATTCAGGCTCAAGTAGACCCACTTGCAAAAGAGGCTAACAACTGTAATTAAATCATTAAATTCTTGTCTATGCCTCATAGGGCATAGAGCAAATTAACTTCCCGCCGACCTCATTTAATGCTTGAGCATGAAATAATGATTATTTGCTCATATAATTACAAAGTCAAGGGGGGGATTATCACGTGCATGAGTGCTGAACCTCATTACCTGTTTGACTGTAAAATTAGTACATCATCTAGTGGATGGTGATAATTATATACAGATTGGCCAGGTTCTCAATAGGATTTCCCACAAAGCCTGTTTGGTTCGATATCCATGGTAACTTTATAGGCAAGCGTATGGCAAACTGTAAGGGAAGTATCCTTAATCCGTAGACTCTTCAGGGGAAAACTTGTATGGCGTTAATGTGTGAACTGTTAACGACGATGATGATGACAACCGGCTATTCTCATTACAGCAGAAGTAAAGCAGGTTTTCACAGTAGACAACAGAACCAAAAGATTTCAAAAGGTATTTGAACTTCAGCTCATACAACCTTAACATAAAAAACACAGCCTACAAATGATATTTAGCAGCCTAGTCCTTTTTGTCATCATAATTACTTATTTATACTTACATATTACACAGTGCTATAAAAAGTAGCTTAAACTTTCAGCCCAATTACAGAGAGAAGGATTTTGCTTTTAAAATCTATGAGGAACTCAAAGTTCTTCAGATTGAAGCTCATAAGAATGAAATGAGATGAGACATAGGAAGCTAATACCAACAGTGATCGGTGGAAATGCACACCAGTAAAGCATCTGTATAATGAATTGGTAAAAACAGTCTTATTATAATTAAGTCACAGCAACACACAACAGTATTCTTAATGTCTGTTTGACATTTCATGCACACGAGCTACCATTTTCAAATAGGCATTTGAAAGATTATTTCAATATGCAAAACTTCTTCTGCGGGGCACTGCTCTAAAATGAAATTTACCATGTTTTTTATATATATTTTTATATGAATAAGTATCTCCACAATTAGATACTCTATGTTCATTTGAACAGCAGGATTTAAAACTTTGACTGCTATAGGGGTGGATTGAATTATCAGTCGCGGTCATGCAGCGTTTATCATAAAATTCAATGCGTGCAACTGGAACGAAAAGAGTCTTACAGTACATATGCATTGCTCCTGATCCAATGTGTATAGCTTTTAGTAATACTATTAAAAACTACTTACATCTATGTTTTTACAGACATCACAGATGTGTGCATAAATAGCTGGTGACACATACCTTCAAGTATCTCATGGGATGTGGTTGCAAAACGTTCATAACCGCTGAATGATTTCATTCATCATTGCATTCTAATGAATATTCCCACCTTGGAATTCAAATGACAAGTAAGTGTTAGCTGAGGGCCTAACATTTTTTTTTTTCATGAGTAAATGAATGATTTGCTCTGTGAACTGAGCATAGAGGGAGCTACAGTAGAAAGGCATTTATATTTATTTGTCAGGACTTATTTTGTACAGATGATTCCGCCAGCAGTACATAGTTTACTCTAATAGCATTAAAAGTTCAAACTATATCTAATCAATGGATAGCAGAGACCCACTTTACTCACTTTGATCTTCCTTTTACTAGATACTTAGGGTTGACAGGATGGTTTAATGGCATCAGTTCCTGAATTTGAAAAGCAGAAGTTTTGCAAAGCTTGCAGCTATACCTGTACTGCATTATATCGATCTGCTTTAGGATGGAATTTATTAAGGGAGAGTGAAACCAGACTCAAAATAATTAAAAACTGCCATTCGCAGTCAGGAACAAACTTCTTAACAAATACATGAATGGAGACAGTCAGACCATGAAACTGTAGCTAGCAAAGAAATAGTTTTTGTTGTGAGAAGAACAAAATGATGGGAAATTGGTAGCCTAATATTTTATTCTAATCAGAAACAATGTAGAATCTTGTTTTGTGTATTTTATATGTATTGGAAACTTACCCATTGTCTTTATCAGAAATCACAAAACATAAATAAATCACTTCAGGTTTGCCTCTGTTTAGTTTGCATGATTTATATTAGGCTACTTAGAAATGTCATCAAGACCACGGTGGATCAAACAGAAGCTAAATGCATGTTTAACGTTCTGTTATGGTGCAAAGTAATGATGACAGCTTAACGTCCAATAATTCAGTTAAAGGTGCGGGAGCTATTTATCCTTAAAATTAATATCCATTTGCTTTTTTTCATTGCCAAGAAACGGTTTATTTTCTGCCTGGTAGAATTGTAGCCGAATTCGGCTTCCCTATAACTCACTGGCTTTAAAGTGTCCTCTTTCAACGACTCTGCCATGCCCATCCGGAGATGGTTTTCAGTCTGTCCTCGGAGTCATCTCCACCCCTGCTATATTTCCTGCAGGTTATCAGAACTGCCATTCCTCCTTTCTCGCGCGCTCGCCTGATTACCATCAATACCCTCAGATATTCTGAAAGGATACTCGCGCTGCCATATCAGCTGTCAGCCATCTGGAGCAGGTCAAAATCGTTGGCTTCATTTAGCACTTGAGTATTAATTACCAAATCCTTTTAAACAACCACAGCATGCAGTATGAACGCAAGAACAACCGTCATCACGTACAAGTAGCCTACATTAGCCTGTATTGTCCCCAAAACGTATAATTTGTTATTTATAAAAAATTCGCCGTTTTTTGAAGCCTTCCCATGACATATTTATATGGGCGTGAAAATGCTTTCCACAAGTCTTGTTCTTGTTCTTCTTCTTCTTCTTCTTCTTCTTATTATTATTATTATTATTATTATTATTATTATTAATTATTATTATTATTATTATTGTTGTTATTACACAGCAGTTTCGGAACTGTATTATTGTTATTAAGTAGCAGTGTGGGGATTTTAAATTTGACCTTGCAATATTTAGCCATGCAGACAATATTATGGGCTATGGCATTCTGAATTGAACTTTTTGATATACTGCATAGGTGTAATTGTATATCATCTGGCGATTTTTATTTTTAAATTTATAGCCTGCGCTTATAAACATGTTTGTCATACAAATATCCACAACTGTTGTTCGCATTTCTCGTGGAAAAACACAGGGTGGTTTGACAAGGAAATGACACCGTGATGTGGAATTCATTGGCAGTTTACTCAAGCATAGCATATACATACTTCAATTGTGCTTATTCCCATACAAAACAGGCTCATTCTTGAATATTCTTTACTTAACTCCGGCGCAGGGTTACCCAGCTAGGCGAAAGGGACAGCGAGAAAGGTCTTCACGGAGTTCAGCCACAAGAGAATTTAAATCAGAACCGTTCACTGAGAGACAGAGAGGCTTTATTTGTATTTTAGTTTGCGGGCAAATTGTTCGTATGCATTTTTAATGCATGGCTGTTCTCAATAATGATTTTTTCTGTTCTAAATAATTGCATAGACCATTGCATAATGTCTTTGAAACGAATACGCATACGCACAGTTCTGTGCTCTGACATCGAGGGCAATCTCCTTTCCGTTTTATATATACATATATATAAAATATATATATAAAATATATATATATATAAAAATATAGAAAGAGGGGGAAAGGGAGACATATTTTACAACAAAAATAACTGATGATATTGCAGCATTGTACAAAATATTTAAAACATAAACCAGAAAGTTGTTTATTTCCTCTGTTTGCTACGTAAACCCTGAAATAAGTAAAGGAAGTACTTGATCCGCATCGCCTCTTTTGGAGCGTTAAAATGTTGGACAGCTGTGAAATCGAGGAGATGAGTTGTCATAAACAGTCAAGGCTTTAGAAAATAGAACCTTGTGCTGAACGTGTTGCGCACAGTTCTCCTAGCAGAGAAAAAGTGCCTCCAGCCAATGAAAAGGCAGCATCCTAAATGGGAGGGGTTTACCGCTCAAGTGAAATGCCAATCAAATCATCAACTTCAAATTGAGTCTGAGAGATTAGCCCCGGGACGTATGGGCAGGCACATCAGTTAGAGCTCAATTGCTGATGTGATCATATCCAAGGGATTTACTGCAAAAGAAAGTGGCACCTAGTAGAAGAGTCGTTTTTTCTGCAGTGCTGTAGTACTAGGTCACTTTCAGCCCGACTTCCTTGTTTTTTCAATTATCTTTTCTTTCTGGATTGTTTTCGTCCTGCATTACGTGACATTTGGTAGATGCGATGTCTTTACCCCAGTTGAGTTACCCCCAGTATTTAAGTGCCACCCAAGCGGTACATAACTGCGATCGGTCAGGGGTACTGTCTGCATCTGCTCGGGGAAACGGCTCTGACATCGGTGCAAATCCCTCTGCTACAGCGGCAGCGGTCACGTCGGTGCTGGGAATGTATGCTAACCATTATTCAGCCCACAACTACAGCGCTTTTCTACCGTACACCAGGGCCGACTTAGCGCTCTTCTCTCAGCTGGTAAGACCTACTTCATTCATAATGTTTAATTTAAAAGTTGGTTGTTGAAGAACGCATATGCAATATCTGTTAATAGTTTATTGTAAGACGTGCGGTAGCCGATGGTTGAAGAACTCGAGTTCGTTAATAAACGATAGCATATGTATAGCCTAAGGTAACGTAACGCTTAGTGGTAGGCTATTTCAAATACCGGGTTACTATAAAGTCCAAGAGTTAATCGTTTGTAACCCAATGTTTTACGAACCAAAGTATGTCACTGCAGTTTAATGATTGCTTTATGCATTTTCCTGCTTAGTGGTGATTTGTTCTGAATACGCATTTGTCTTTTAGTTTTTTTTTTGTTTGTTTGTTTTAACAATGTTATTTCGCAGGGAAGAAAAGCACACTCCAGATATATGCTTATTAATTAAAAACACGTAAAACTATCAAAAGCACCAATCAAAGTAAGAGACTTAGAAGACGACTATTTTCCCGAAGTTAAATTCAAATTAGGCCTATTAAATGTGCTTTTCTATATAACATCTAGATCGGAGCTGCGTGTAGGATGAAGTTTAATGCATCGTAAACACTGACTGCAAAATATATAGGCCTACTCTACAAGTGTAAGAATATGTAATACGTACAAATTATATAGGCCTATTGACACATTCCTACTTTTTTCATATGTTGAATTTGCAAAAAACAGTTACATTTTGCGACTGATTTTAATTGACTGTGGTAAATATACAATTTTAATTGCGCTCATGTAATTTTAAAGACGCTTAGGAACATAATTTAAGTGAATAATCATTCATTAACGTGACTGTGATTTTGTTCTGTAGGCCTACGGAGCATGCATCATTAACTAATTTGTCTGATATTAGCCTAAATCAATTCCGTATATAGCACTAAATTAAGCAAAATCTGGAAATAATCTTGAAATCTGAAGAGAGATCCTCTTTGAGTAGTCGTGATATTTACATCATATTTTTTCTTGATCTGATAGTTATTTTCGAAGTCAGATAGACACACTAAATTCAAATGTGTTCCTTCTCGTCTGTGCAGTGGGAGATATTTTTATTTTTCGTTTAGGAAATTAACTGTTATGTAACCTACATAAATTAGGCTACATAAATCAGACATCGTCCTATATTTTAGCGTGCGAATACCAAAATGCAATCTAGCTTCTATATGTCTTCTAACACAAATGATGTTTTACTAATGTCTGCATCGCATGGTTACGTTTAAAGTAATATGTTTATAAAATGCAGGTAATGTATTGCAGCTTTTTAATAGCCTACCCTGTAGCCTAGAATGTTATGCCTTACGCATATAAATCTGTAAATTTGCTTGATTAAATATGGCATTTAAGTACTGAAATTATTGCCGACTAGTCATTATTAGGTTTAGCGTAGAAAACGTAATTTAAAAAGAAATTCTAGTGGCCATCGCTTATATTATCCGAAATGTCTTGTACTAGGCTTTACAGAAGCTCCATTGTTTCATTTGTGTTGCGGTCCTGAAGTTCATAATTCAACATAGGCCAACAAATTCAGTCTGCCATGTTCGAAAGTAACATGCAGGCTATTGTAGATAAATCCTAAAATTATTGGTTAGGGAAATCATGGAGGAAACCTAACTGGTAAATGTTGTGGGACATTTCTTATGATCGGTTATTCAAGTCAACTTTCTTCTCTTTCTCAAGGGCTCACAATATGAATTTAAGGACAGTCCGGGTGTTCACCCACCTAGCTTTGCGGCCCATCCCTCGACAGCATTTTACCCCTACGGACAATACCAGTACGGCGACCCTTCCCGAGCAAAGAGTGCCACCCGCGAATCCACCAGTACGCTAAAGGCTTGGCTGCAGGAGCATAAGAAAAACCCTTACCCAACCAAAGGAGAAAAGATCATGCTGGCTATCATCACTAAGATGACCCTTACGCAGGTCTCCACCTGGTTCGCCAATGCTAGGCGGAGACTCAAGAAGGAGAATAAGGTGACGTGGGGAAGAAGCGCAGAAGACAGAGATGGCAAAATATTCGACAGTGACACTGAAGGGGACGTGGAGAAGAACGAAGACGACGAGGAAATTGACTTGGAAAGCATAGATATTGACAAGGTTGATGAAAACAGCGGAGATCAAAGTAATGAGGAGGACGATGAAGGCAGAGATCAGTTGGAGCAGGGAAGTATAGATAAAAGAGCGTCGTTGGAACCTCAAACGCACAAAGTTTTTGACCGTTCCGATCGAAAAAACACTGGACTGCTGTCTCCTGGCGGGCAAAGTAGTTGCCAACTGCCAGCGAATAAGCCAAAAATATGGTCCTTAGCAGAGACAGCGACTAGTCCGGACAACTCTGTGAAATCCGTGTCACCCTCTGCCCCTGCCAGTCACAGTTCGCCTCTGGTCCAGCACCCAGCCTTTCTTCCAAACCATGGAATATACACATGTCAGATTGGAAAGCTAAACAGCTGGACGAATGCCGCTCTCTTCGGCCAGAATCCCCTGTTGAGCGTGAAGTCTTTTCTGGGAGTAAATCAAGGTCACCAGCAACCTGACCATCACCGTCGTAAGCAGCAAACACCGACCACGGGGGTTACGTCATCTGCCACAGCTGTCCACAGTGAGAACTGCCCAGAGGACTTCAGTCCAAAGCATATAGGTACATAAGTATTTTGAACGCAGTGACGCCGTATTTAAAGCAAAGTGGCTTTAGCCTACAGAGCAACGTTGTTTAAATTGATTTTAAAATAATTTATTTTTTCATTTTAGATCGACAAATGACTGATTCACCGACACAGACATTAAAGTCGTCTTTTCAACTCGTCCATGACAGGTAAACTTATTTCATATACCATTTCACTTGCTTGATGAATTTAAGTATATTCTAGATGCACTATTACTACTACTACTACTAATAATAATAATAATAATAATAACAACTTTCATAACACATAATAATAATATATAATAATTATTGTTATTATTGTTACTATTATTATTATTATTATTATTAACAATAACTGCAACAACAATCATAACAGTAATTATTATTATTATTATTATCAGTAGTAGTAGCCTAGTAGTCTCACTTGTAGCCTACTAGTAGTGATGGTAGTAGTAGCAGCAGGAGTCGTGTTAATAAATGTGGTACTGGTACTGGGATAAGTTGTAGCATTACATTATTTTGGCAGGCTAGTAGCAGTTGTGGTAATCGTAGCCAGGTTGTTGTACTATTCCACTGTTTATTACAAATTAGTGGTAAAATAAATAAATAAAACATCTTAGATGGTGCAATTAGCCATGTGTCAGTCCGCAGCGGGTCCAGGCATACGCGCTGTGATCATATGAACCGAAACATAGAGCAATTCTTGAAGACTCTGATTTAATGAAACGTGTCCGAATTCAGACGTTCACCTCCACCATCCTAACGGTTTGCCGAATACAAACAAGCAGTGCTTTCACTTTCATGTTTGTATATAACAGATGACCTGCAATAATACCCTATTTATTTAATTCCTCTCAAGAGACTGGAGTAGGCACTGTGAAATGAACCTTGGGCCTGCCCCTGCTCACGAATTTAAGAACTCAAAGGGCGAAAATCACCCGAGGGACCATTAACACAAAAACACCTTTTTTCATGTTCCGTCAATGAATAGCCTACCATAATTTCTGCGTACTTGATGGATCTTTACTCAATTCCTGTCGCTTGTTTTGATTATCAGCCTAGTGTCATTATCATAATGGGGGTAACGCAGACATTATAAAGAAGGCATTAGTAGGTATTATCAATTCAAGTCCGCGCTATAGCGGGCCTTAAAACTGCAAAGTGTATATAGTTTTATGATTATTATTTTTAAATGTCACTTTCGATCTTGGAAGCACAGGTCGGCCTAATGAGCATGTGTATTACTAGTATAAATGTTAGACGATGGAGAAGTTAACGGTTTTCTTTCTCCTTTACAGTTCCAGAAATCAACAAGAAGCAACGCAGCGAGTTCTAATGGCTCTTTCCTCGACGTGATGAATCTTAATTTGGTCTGTTTTTTTTTTTTTGTTATTTTATTTTTAACAAAGATTTTTTGAAAGAGAAAAATGTCTGGATCTATTGATGGAAGGACAAAGCCATTTCCCCTTTTTGCCGAGCAGTCACATTCACTCACTGCAGAACAAGATAAACTTGCGGATGGATTTATATCATTGCTTTAAAAAGAATCAGCCAATTGCAAACTGAGTGTCCGTTTTATCTCAAGTAGACATTTGATATATTTGACTTTTCAGTGTTTGTTTCTCATGCTGCAAAAAGTTGTAAATGTTGAAAGCACATATATTTTTGTCTATTAAACTAAATGAAATTATATGCATTTTAAGAATGATTTCTTTTTGCATAACTGAACTGAGTATTATGTTTTGCATATCCTACCTAGTGCATATATACAGATTTCGTGCTGTACATTAAATGAACACTAAAAGTCAATTATTGAATTGTCACTCATTTTATCATGAAATTATTATTATTATTATTATTATTATTATTATTATTATTATTAAAATAAATTGTACTTTTCCGTTCATTGTGCGATTCTTTACGAATGTAAACGTTAAACTGTTGGTGAGCAATATTCATAGAAACTGGGGCTTCTGGTCTTGCCGAGTTCTCTTCGATTTTATTTTTATTCAACCAGCCTCTGTAATTGGCGCTACCAAAGATGCATTGTAGTGCAAATAAGTTGCCAGATGGTTGTCGTTGACAAGAGATGGACAGGGGGTTGGACGTTCATTAATTAATAATGTGGGAACACACTGTCCAAACAGTAACAACCTACAAATACAGCCTACAATGTATTACTCACTGTCGGAAACAAAGGAATAATAATGACTTTTGAAAGTTAAAGGTGTACAATGATAGCATTAGCAGAGCTTGTGTTTTACAGAATATACAAATTGAATAACAGCAAGGTAGTCTCCAAAAAGGAAGCCGTACGTAAAGAAAAATGACTGGAAAAACATAAATCTTTCAGAGATGAATTAATTATTTGGGCAAGAAGGCCTAATGCAAATGTTATGTTTTTGTCGCCGTCGAGAATACACCTCGATGCCGTTCATTGTAAAGGTTAGCTGTTAATTTCAGTTCTCACGCCTGTTCGGGCAGTACGTGTATGTCACAAAGCACAAAGCCTTCAACCGGCGAAAAATTCAGTAGCCTACTTCGGTACACGTGATGTAAGAAGAAACAGCATTCGGCCTTGTACACTGCAACAGGCTAAAATATATTAAGCCTCTACATAGCTGAAGAGAGAAGCACAAATACTTTTAAAAAGTGTTTGATAACGTGCTTCATGTAGTTGTATTTTCAGTTATTTATTTATGATAGTAATACAGCGACATCTATGGTGAAATGTCGGCCATACAATCGGCTATTTCTATTTACATCTGTAGGCCTATGTCTTGTTAATTAGAAAGCTTCAATAGTGGGCCACTGCGTCCGATGTCTTCCCACAAACTTATATTACCGGTTAAGTGATAACAGATATCTGTAACATATCTTAATTTGCGACATGTAAAATGCAGTATCCCTATGTTAGTGTCCAAAATTATGTTATGACAGACGTTCTTATCAAGAACACAACAGACAATACTAAAGAATGTCCACACTGTAGCCTACCGTAAGTAGTCGAGGTTTGTGACTGTTTTTAAAAAGTACTGTGCTGCAATGTATAAATACTTTTAATACATTTTAATTATATGTTTTGTTACATATTTTTCATCACACAATCGACAGTAATTGTGATTCACAATATACCTCCATAACACAAAATAGTCTATAATGCTGTCCTCAGACCAAAGGTGCTTAACAGATAAGAGATGGTGGTACAGCCTCTACTCTCTCACACTGTTCTAAATCAATAACAGTTTTATGTATGAGGCCTCTTCCTTTTAATTTGGAATACAGGTTGTGTCTCAGTAGAGGAGTAATTTTGTTTTGGATTTTATTATAGCATTTGCCTTCAAAGCAGTTAAAGAATAAATACACAAATAATCCCAACAGTTATGGTAGAGCACTGAGATGGAAACAGGATATGATCAGTTTATGAATGATTATTCATAACACAGAAAGTGCTGCTGGCTTACAGCTGCAGAGCTGTGGAGACAAAATGGGGTTTCTTCCCATAGTGCCCCTTCTTTGCCTCACACCACCCATTTAAAATAACCACCTGGTGTCCTGTTTATTTCTTTTGTTGCAAACCAGCTTGAGGTCTGTCAAAGTCTTAGCTGGGGGCCACACTATTGCTATTCAGTAATATACACAAAATTATTCAGTTAGCAGTGGCTGTATGGTCAATGCTCGGAAGAGTAATAGACAGGACTGGAGCCCACAATTAGGCTATCATTTACTTTGACCATTACTCCAACTCTGCCTATGGGGCCAGGAAAAGTATGACACCTAAAAAAACATGAGGAATCAAACCTTAAAGCCAGGCCAATGCAAGTCAATTAATTATTATTATTATTATTATTATTATTATTATTATTATTATTATTAATAATGCGACAGATTGGCGGAATGTCCAGAGTGTATTCCTCCCTTTTGTCCAATGCATGCTGGGATAGGCTCCAGCACCCCCGTGACCCTGTCCAGGATAAGCGGGTATAGATAATGGATGGATGGATAATAATAGCAATAATAAACTGAACTAAAAACCCAATTATGCTTAAAGTGACAGCCCATTATGATTAGTTATAAATTGGCACCAATGATGATGATGATGATCATGAAGACAATTATGGTTGACAGACCAGATGTGATCAAGAGAAAAAACTGTCATTGTCTATATTAAACTAAAAAAAACAGCATTACAGGACTACGATACAATAACAGAAAATATTAAAATCACAACGAAACCATTTTTGCTGCTCACATCTGTTTAAGTGAGCTCATACCATCCCCCTGACCTGCTCCCTCCTCTGTCATCCATTTATTTGCATGCCATGAATGACAATGCATCACAGGCACAAGGCTGGGAGTCTCTCCTGCTTTTATGGAAATTTCCACTGTGGCAGATAATAAAATGTGACTTTCCTCCCATTCCTCTGATGTCATGCCATTGCGCTTTTGGGGTCAGTCCTCTGGGCTCCAGAAACGGAAGAGGAGACATCTGAAGTGTCACTGTGCAGCTGCATTCAGTGAGAGAGAATATTATCCAGCACACATGTGCAAGGCAGAGGCTCATCTCACTGATCTCTCTCTCTCTCTATATCTCTCTCTCTCTCTCTCTGTATCGCTATCGCTCTCTCTCTCTCTCTCTCTCTCTCTCTCTCTGTGTCTGTCTGTCTCTCTCTCTCTCTCTCGTTCTTTGTCATATCCACTACCATTTGAAAGGTGAAGGTTGGTGCATATGGGATGCTTTTGATGTTTGTGTGTGAGTGTGTGTGTGTGTGTGTGTGCATGCGTACGCGTGTGTGTGTGCACACGTACGCGCGTGTGTGGAGTTGTTTATTTTTACATATTATTAATACTGTTTCCACATATTTCAATATGCCATGTGGCCCCTCAAAAGCATATGAATCTACAGTATGACAGCAACATCCATGCTTGTATAGACATGCTGCCCAGACCCACACTTTCGTGGCCTTTTTGCTGCCCAAAGATAATGTGAAAGTGAAGGTATAAAAAACAGCACGAAACTCCAACTTCAGCAAAGATAAATGAATGAAAATACCAGGCCCTGTGCAGCATATAAAAAGTCAAATTAACAACAAACTACTTTTTACCAAGGCAGCTCACAGTTACAAATACAGATATTTCAGCAAACTATTCACTGAAGTGTCAATAACGTCTTAGTTCCATTATTGGGACCACGGGAAATATGTGAACAAAGCATATTTCTGCAGCTAATCACATTCGCATCAAAGATCTGGAATTGCGCATCCCAGTCTCTAGGAAATGCCAGAATATTTCCTGTAATCTGCAGGACCCATCTGCCACCAGTATTGTCCAGCATGTGGCCAGCTCCATCCCTGACTGCCCCCAAGCACACACACACACACACACGCACACAAGCACAAACACACGCACGCACGCACAGGCACGCACGCGCACACACACACGCACGTACGTACACACGCACACATGCAAGCACACACGTACACACACGTACGCACACATGCACGCACGCACACACAAACACACATATATATTTATACAATTAATTTTTTTTTCTTGATTTGGTTCTGTTGTTTGTACACAATTTTAGCTTATTTAGCTTATTTTGGCTTCACAATGTAGAAACTACAGCACAAGGTCCCCCCATTTCAGGGTTCCATAATGTTTGTGACAGGTAGCTTCACGGGTGTTTCTGATTAATCAGGAGTGTGCAAGGTATAAGACAGCTTTCAGTATCTAGTTTTGATTCTCGTAAGGGCCTGGTAGGCTAAGGAAGACTTGATGACCAAAGAATTCTCACCATAATGAAAAAACCCCTGAAACAGGTGTCCGACAAATCAGAAACACTCTTCAGGAGGCAGGCATGGGTGTGTCAGTGACTACTGCCTGCAGAAGACTATATGAACAGAACTACAAAGGCTACTCTGCAAGATGTAAACCACTAGTAAGCCACAGAAACAGAATGACCAGGTTACAGTTTGCTAAGTACCTAAAAGAGCCAGCAGAGTTCTGGAAAAGGTCTTGTGGACAGATGAGACCAAGATCGACTTGGATCAGAATGATGGCAAGAGCAAAGTGTGGAGGCCCCATGTGGGGGTGTTATGGTTTGGGCATTTATGGGTGCAGCAGATACTGTCTTACTTGTCTTCATTGATGATGTAACTGCTGATAGCAGCAACATAATTAATTCTGTGTACAGAAGCATTTATCTAGTCAAGTTCAACCAAATGCCTCCAAACTCATTGGACAGCGCTTCATCCTACAGCTAGACAATGAGACCAAACATATCACTCAAGCATCAAAGGAGATTTTCAGAGCTAAAAACTGGAACATTTTTGACTGGCCAAGTCATTCACCTGATCTGAATCCAATTGAACATGTGTTTCATATGTTGAAGAAAAAATTTAAGTAACTATCCCCCAAAACAAGCAGGAGCCAATGATGGCTGCAGTACAGGCCTGGTAGAGTATCGCCAGAAAAGATGTGTGTGGGATAATGTATGAAGTGCATTATAATTTCTGCATGGTGAAACCAAAGTGTATAAAAATAAATAAAAGCTGAGAGTGTGCCTTTAAATAAAAGCTGAGTGTGCAATACAACCGTATGTGAATGGTTTGATTACAAATCTAAAATTGTGGAGTACAGAGCAAAATCAAGAAAAACATGCCTTTGTCGTGAACATTATGGAGCTCATTGTATATGAAGAAAATCAACACAACTCCACTGCTCTCTTTGCAAAATAAGTCTTTTTTGTCAGTTTGGTGAGTTTGCTGGTGTCCTTAACTAAAAAACACACTAAATGACATAACATGGCATCAGTTAAAGACAGCCCTTTATAGAAATTACAACTGAAGTTAATGTAGCCAAAAGAAAAATTAAATAAAATACATTTGGGCTGCCTGTAGGCTTTCCCCACTAATACATTTACTGTAGATCTTGCAATTATAGATTCTAATTCAATATAAAAGCTCCACACAAGCCTGTTATGCATATACACACGTACATAAATTTGATAAGCACGTCAATCGACACGCGTGTCCGTCTCTCTATATGCTCGGCCCCAGAAGGCGATAAGTAGGCCACCGTACGGAAACCAGCGTGCGGTGCCTTGCCTTTCATCTAAGATTAGCACCGTCCTGACACACTGCAGCCTCTAAAATATGAATCAAAGCCATGGAAATGCCAGTGGTCTGTATGCGGCGGGGAGAGGGACAGGGCGCTGCCAGTGAAGCTGCCCCAAGAACCCAGCAGGCTCTTCCCAGGCCAGCCTGCTGTCTGCCAAGCCGCAGTTATGCCATCGGCCGCTCGTCATACTAAAAGTGAAGAGTGTGTGTGCGTGCTTGTGTGTAGGTGCACGTGTGTGTGTTTGTGTGTGCGCACTCGTGTGCACAAGTGCACGCTTGTGTGTAGGTGCGCATGTGTGTGCGTGCTTGTGTGTAGGTGTGCGTAAGAGTATGTGTGTGTGTGTGTGTGTGTGAGAGTCTGCATGTGCGTTCGCGTGCACACGTGTGTGTGTGTGTGCGCGTGTGTATATGTGTGTGTGTGTGTGCGTATGAGTATGTGTGTGAGTCTGCCTGTGCGTTCGCGTGCACACGTGTGTGTGTGTGCGTGTGTGTGTGGTAGGGGTTGTTGCTCCAGCTACGTCTGGCACACATAGATCCACAAATCTCTCCAGGAAGCCCTGCTGAGAAAATCTTTATTAACTCCCGGCTCCACGGGTTAAAAAAGTAAGACCCTGCCAGCTGAACAGCTGTGTCTGGAGCTGCCCCGCCAGAGTTGCAGGAAGTGAGAGGGCTTAAGCCATGGGCTGAGCCACCTTAATTCCACTTCCTGTGTCGCGTTCGCGAGAGCGCTACGAGACGCAGTTTACCTTCCCCTCCTTCCCTGACTGTGAGGTTTGCATGGCAGCAGGGGAAATAGCACCACCCATGTTCATTCTCATAATGACCTTTTCCTCACTCGCAAAACAACACGTGAGGCCCTTCGGCTTTAGCAAAGCCCCACATCTGCAGCCAAGCAACTGCCACTGTCTGTTGTGGAAAGCACACGTTTAATATTATCATTGTTTGTCATTACAATTGAAAGACTTCAAACCAAACAAAAGCAGTGTCAACCGAACTGCAGCAAAAATAAAACATTTGTAGCCAATGCAACAATGATCATCACATTGCCTGCAGGCTACTGTAAAATATTAGCTATTTTTGGCTGCAGGGGAGATACGTGGATCTAGCAATCTGTGCGCCAGGCCGTTTCGACAACACGTGCGAACACAGGCACGCACAAGCACACACGCAGACTGTCTAATGAGTGAAGAATGAGTGATGACTTTCTGTGTGAGCGGAGCAGCGTGCAGAGGGTAATCTCATATGCAGTTGTAAGGTAAATTGTTTAAATATGTTTCCCGTAAACTGATATAAATTATGCATTGTAAGATTAATCACGGTGAGCTAAACACTTTTTCGGTCTGCAATTGATTTTCCGGGAAATCAATTGTTCATCTACCTTGCAAATGAATTTAAAACGCATATCTCTCCTGAAATACACCGCATGTTAGTATCGCTGTTGATTCAATAACTATTAATGCAGTTTCTCTCACAAAAAAAAGGTTTCTCGAAAAGAGAATCTCATATACCACCCCCAGCACAATTTACCTTCCATTTCCCAGCAAAGGGCTCAAAGCAGCTTTGTCCAGGCATACACTTTTAGACAGACAACACCACACAGCTCAAAGAGTCATAGACTTGCATTCCCAGCCAGTCCTCTTATGTGTTTATGGGGAAAAAGGCTCTTTGTTGGCACAGATTTAATCTTTTTGCTGGCACACACGGTATGCACCTTTAAACTTGCTTTCACTTTGGTGACAGCCGTATAAATTGCTCTGAGGTAGGATGCCATCTAATTGGTGCTGTTTGTTAGGATAACATAGCCGAGAGGAGAGGTCTCATCTTGGAAATTCCAGAGCAGCCCTGCCCTCTCGGAAGCCGCAGGAAGATGTGTCACCAGCTTGCTATTTACTGCAACTCCCTGAGATTTTCCCTATTTGTTTTCACAATAAAAGCGTGTTTTTAGCGCAATTTCTTGCCACCCCAAGGATGATTTGTTTTTGAGAATACATTTATTGTACATGTTGCGAAACGAGATGCATGTCCCGCATTCTTTAAATGGCAATATAAAAATCAGTCATTTTCAGATTTTCTGAAGAAAACTTCAATTTCCTGAGTCTTCTGTAAAATGCAAATTACAGTATCCATAGCTCCCAGTTGATTACAGCTGATATTGCGGGTAACTCTGTGTCAATCAAAAACTCCTTTTTGATTGCTATACTTCAAAAACGTTTCAAAACCTTTTGTTTCCCTAACAACCCCCCTCCCCACTCCCCCATCCCCCCAACCTTGGTCCAGAGAGAATGTTTATACTTTGAATTGCTTGATGCACAAGGTCTTTGGTTGTTTTAAAGTTCAAAAGCGATGTACCCTCTCCCTCAGAAATCATATTTCTGGTACCACAGGTGTCATTCCACTCTTCCGAGTTTATGGAGTCCCCTGGATCATTATAATTCCCACACTTTGGCTGAATCCCTCATTACTGTTTCCTCACAGGACCTGGTTTCATCATAAATGCTTCTTACACTACGTGACTTTTGTTTGAGACAGCATATTCAACGCTTTAATGTGAATTTAATTGTTGGGGACATTATTTGGTTTTTATCTAAAAAAGACTCAGTACTCAAAAAAATACACATCTCAGCAGTTATTATATGCATTAAACACAGGGCCTATTTTACTCCTCACTGCTTTCAAATGAACATTTCTGAGGTTGAAAGTTGTGGTAGGTATCCTCTGGATGGGTTGCATATCTTTTTGTAAATGTTTTGGGAATGTCTTTATTCACAGTCACGCAGTTATTGTGTGTGAGTGCATCCACAAGCTTGGGATTCATTCAACCTGGGGACGTTGCCCATGTTCAAGTGCATTTATACCAAAAAGTGACATTCGTATTTGTAGGCACTGACCTCTTCTAAGAAATCAACCCTGCTCTGCCCTGCTTCCTCTCTCTCATTCAGTTATTCTCATTGGAAATCACATGTAGAATACCTATAAAAAATGTTTAAAATATTAATATAACGTAGAACAAATTTAGTTTGAAAAAAATGAAAAAGTGAGGGGACTTGCATCCAGGATAAAAGGGCGAGGCAATGGGCCGATGTGTACCTGGTTAAAACGCATCCTTCCTGTGACTTTGCCCCAATGTCCAACAGTCTTTCAGGTGCTGCCAATCATCTACTACTGTCAGAAAATGAGAAAGATGAATTAATGAAAGATGAGTGTAAAAGGAGAGAAAAAGCAGTTTCTAAGAGATTTAGTGGAACTGACACCCTTGGTATGTTTCACCTTAACTGCTTCATGTCTGAAACTAGAACACTTATCACGCAAAACACAATTCAGAGTCAAACCCAGAAATTGATATACGTGTACAGCCTCAAAGGGGTAATAAACACTAAATAACAGCTCTACAGCCAAATATTATATCTCTATTTGATAAATCACAAGTCTTATTTTAAAAAGCGTGGCTATACCGCCACGCACTACACTGCCACCACCACTATATTACCAGCCTGTTACATCAGCGTCCCCTGCCTGTCCACTCTCCACCAGCGCTATGAGCTGATCAAATGTATACCGATGCATTATTTAAAACCTAATTTTACTGTCAGAAGAAAGAAAAACAGCAGGGGAAATAGGGCAACTCAAAATGAGCAACACCAGCAGAAAAGAAATAAATATGCATTGTCGCATTCAACAACACCGTAATTTGTCAACAGGAGTTCCTGTGCGTGAGATGAGTGCCTTAACATTCTGAGCAAAAGTAGCAGGGCCTCCCAATAATTTTTATTGGGAGAAAGTTTTATTTACATTGTTCTCTACTGCTTACCTAAGAAATGTTCCAGCCACCAATGAAGCTTGAAAAAAAGCTTTTTGCCAATTTGCCAATTTTCTTGTACATTACTGAGAAGGACTTTTACTCTCAACCTTTCAGTCTCCAAGTGAAATTTCAAAACATATCAGCAGGAGTATGAGTGCATTCATGTTTTATTAAGATACGGTATAATGCACTGCAGTTTTATGAAATAATAATGGTTTATTTTAAGTTGTGCACCATCATTGATACACACAAGCTGTCTTTCCTCCTTCATTTTATTGTCACCACTGCCTATTACAAACTTTAGCTGTTGGTTTTAAAATTACTATGCAACATGGGTGTACAGTATTACCTTTTGACCACTGTGAACTTCCACTTTAAAATCACTTCAAAGTAGCAAATTTTTTTTAAAGTGTTGCCATTGTTTGAGAAAACGAACAATTCTGAGCTATATGTGCAGTTACAGCCATAACAAGTTAAAGTGAATACGGAGTCACAAATGCAAAAACATGCTGCACAAAGCTGCAATTGTTGGGTCACAACATTTCGAGGTAATAAAATTAGTGAGCAAAAGTCATTTTAGGATGAACTCTCTCTTTAGTAAAACTGAATATGCTACTTTTTGGTTATAAGTTTTATAAATTTATTTAACAGCCATGCCATACTTGCGTTTATATGTAAATCAATGTTAAGGACAAAGTTGACTGAATCTACTCTAGCCCTATGCATGTTGATTCTGATTGCCAGGCTTCCTCTTGTACTCAAGAGAGTGAAGGTCTCAAGGTCATGTAAGAAAATGTATGTAGGCAATTGCAACTAAAATTGTCTAACACAGCAACCGCATATAGTTTACAAACAAATATTAGTGTATTACAGATGCTATGCACATGCACACACACACGCGCGCATGCACACACACAATACACATACGTATGTTACACACATTATAAATACAAAAGTTTCAAAAGGGACTTGACCAGTGTTCTCATTCTTAAGAACATAGACATTTTAGACACGGTGATTTCCAGACACATTGAGGGTTGGCATCTGTTATTGGACTATTTTTCTTAAAAGAGTGGACTTTACAAGTCAAACAAACCCATAAGTGCAGTTTAGGGAACTGGACTTGGAGAATTCTGGTTTATCTTATCTTTAGAAAAATAAACTATTATGCTGACTAATAACTCCTCCGGAATGTGTAGATATGAGCTTTCAGGATATTGTTTCTAGCTGTAATTAATATATTCAGATCACTCTCATGTACAAGGGCTTCGGCTAACTTAAATACACATGGCAGAAGCATTTAACTGCAATCTGACCTTCTGAAAAGGCCACAAACACATGTGCAAAAAAAAAATGCACATTTCCCAAATATGGAAAACTGTTCGTTATGCAAATGTAGAGGCAGACAGGGAAGTAAGGTAGGGTACTATTTAGACCGTTTCTTTCATCCTTGGGGGACGGATGCAGAATTTGCACATTATATTTGGTGACACTAATATGTAAGTGTATTAATAAGTCAATTTATACAAAAGGCATAAGTGTACAGCTGCAAGCCACAACCTGAGATTCAATTAGATTTGCCCCTTGTAAAAATAAGCACGGTTCCAAAGCCACTACAGTACTGCTCCAGTTTAAAAGCTATGACAGTTTGCCGAGTGGTCAGTTACCCATAGAGGGTAACAATGAAAACTTAAGGGCTGTTACCATTAACATATTAACAATGAAAGCCTAGAGACCACAAATTATCGCCATGGGTCAAAGAAATACATTTTTTCCCCCTCATGTTAACAACTGGTCCTTGCTTCCTATTTCAGCATTCACTCACGCATGAGTGGCTTGATAAGTCATGAAATACCAGCTGTGATTTCTATTCATTTAGAGACTTGAGGGGGAAAAAGAAGCTTATTGTGCAATTATTATTTATTTGCATATACAGGTTTGTTTGACCACATGCTTCGAATCTACACAACAAATAAGAAGACTTGTTTGTTTACAGAGGAACCACGGACAGGGAGTCAATACGAGAGCAATAACTTTTCCCTCTTTGCTCTAAATTGAGTTCCGTTTCTACAGCTGTTCACACAAAGCCGATAATTCTTGTTTATTTATCAAATAGACTGAGCCAAGAATGTGATGCACAGCATAAGGAAGAGGAGAGAAGGAATTTGCACCAAAGCATAATGTATATGCAATTCTTCCTGAATGTATGGGACAGTACCATTCACTGCATAATATTATACAATGTCATTTCAAAACAAAATACATGATAATTATAATTGTCTTTAGTTTCTATTAGTTTCATGTTAAATATATGTATACATTCCGTAATTATATCCACAATTTCCCATTTTGGCTTTGGGAATTTGCCATTGCTAAATTGATCCTTCAACTGTGGGGCACGGTACAGCACAAAAAACAAATCAAATGAAAAACATATTTCTATTACACACACACACACACACACACACACACACCTGCAGGTGCACTTTACACGTGGGGTCCAAACACCTGCTTGGAAGGGAACATTTTCTAATCCCATGTCTCTTCCTAAAATGTATTACTCAAAAATACACACCATTTAGTATTCTCTACATGCATACACACGCATAAACACTGGATAAACGGTGCTCTCATCACGGCATGGACAACACCAATAAACAAATACAGGTGGATTGGGAATGACAGTCTCTACTCTCAGTACATTACCATGCATGGTGAGTCTCTTCCCCATGTTCGCTGTTCCCAACAATCTTCAAGGAACAAATAATAATTTCAACATCCAACATCCACAGCTTTCATATACTATATATTAAACATCTGTATACAGCTTAAAAGATCTGTATTTTCAAAATAAACTCCTTACGTGACAGACAGACATGAGGATTATGCATAATATTTTCAAGATAAATGTTTTCTGAAGACAGCTTTGTGCATCTAAGAAGACAGACATATTTAAGAGTACTGGGATTGCAGGTAAGCATTAATATGGACATTACTCCACATTTTCACTGAATCTGCCTATGCATTTTCCTACAAGTACCACAGACAAACCCCACAAAAGCATCACATTCCCAAGATGGAATTCAAACCCATAACCTTCTGATAACACCACCATCTCCTTTCCCACTATATCAGGACACGTGTTCTCCTCAGCCCCGGCTTACATATTTATGCGTAGGTGTGATCTTTCAAACGGAGGTGAAATGGCAAGGCTGACAATGACTTAAAAGCTGAACAGGATCAAACGGACATCAAGGGCCAAGCCTGAAGAAGAGCACAGGGGTCTCTTGGAGGCAGCCCCTTCGGCAATCAAATGCCTCTTTTTGGGGGTTTGTTTTCTACTCTTTCAATATTTGAATTATCGTGTGCTGTGAAGTCCAATGAGCAACAAAGGTAAACAGCCTACTGGGGAGAGTGGAGAGGTGAAAAGGCCACGGGGAGGTCAGAACTAGGAGATGCAAGGCCGCATAAGCGCAACGTGCACAGCGTGCCTATCAACAGCACTGAAGGCCATGGAAAAAGGTGAAGTAAGATAAATGGCAGATAAAAAGGCTATTTTCTCCTGGATGTTCTTCACACTGGCTTCAATCATTAGTCCTCACCTTTGAGTCGCCTGAATTGTTTGAAGCGTTTGATTTTTTGAGAGTTCAGGAATCACTAAAATGATGCCACTGAACTTTTCAAAGTCAAGGACAGAAATTCATTGAATTCAGGCCACTGACTTGCAAATAGAAATCCATTTTTTTTTTCTCATTCAATTTGGTGGAAGCCAAACTCACTGAATTGTGCTTGTGAAGACAAGTCAAGTCAACACAAGTAATCACATTTGACTGGGAATTATGATCGATTCTTTTGGCCCTTGTGACACAGCTAGAGAAACATCCTGGGAGCTGAGCTTGACAGACTGGCACTAGTCACTGGACAGGGCAGTGTGATGGGGAAACGAGAGCTGCTTTTGGTGACACATTTGACCGTGGGCATGAGGGCAGCCACAGACGGCAATGAAAATGATCCGTCTGTGGAAATGACTGCAGCACTCACCTTTCCTCAGCTCTTATTTGATGAGATCATAGAAGAGCAGCAGAGTGATATTGACAGATGATTAAGGCTTCACAAAAGGTGGGGCAATTCCACAGGGGATTGCGTGATTCTGCTCATATTTAAATGTATTTGTGTGCATATTTGAATGCCTTCGACAGCAATGGCAATAGCATCTCAAAGTTTCAAATGACCCTGCCTTCACACAGCGAGCAACTCCGTTTATGGGTTGCTCAAGTTTACTAGGATGAGGGAGGCGCACGAGCGTCCCGTTGTGTCCTCTTAGTGGTCTCGTGCAACTACATATGAAGCTAACATGCTGCATAGAAATGTATTCAGGGACAGGGAGGAGAGGTTTATTCTAGTGTCTGTGTAACGGAGCCGTTCCTGCTAGGACACTATTTGTTAACACGATCGGGTTTTAACTTTGTATCTGCTTATAGTAGGGGTTGTTTGGCGCGAGTATGCCGCTATCAAAATGGGCGCACCATTTATGTTTGCCGGTTTGTCAACTCAAACACATTCGCTACTGTACATCTGTTCACCCCCATAATATACTGCAGATTGCTTAAGCATACACATCTGGTTACAAACATTAAATAGATTTATTTAAGTATACCGTGTTCAATAAACACAATGTTAGGAGTGGCTACTAACCGTTGTTTGTTCCGTTTGTTCCATGTTCAAACTGGAATGACGTGATCCGAACGTCACGCTTCTGTGCAATTTTATTGGAAGCGCAGGACAAGAATAATTAGCTATTTTAGACGGGGGGAGACCATAAATTGTATTCGTAATATTTTCTCATACCCGATTAGATATGTGATTATTAGATATAATGTCGAAACTGAGAATATATATATATATATAATTTATATGCGTAAAAATATATGCTGTTATTTCTTCTGAAGTTGATATTGTCTGGAAATGGTATAGTCCCAAAAGTGTAGTGTAGGCTATATAAGCAGGTCATCTGCTCGCAGTAGGTGGGTGTAATTGCATTGGTACAATTGGTGTGCTGATTATTTTGGTTTGTTTCGGTAAATAAATAGTTTGTATAATAGTTTGGGGCACTTTAGTAAATAAAACTCCCCACTTGGGTTGCACAAGTTTGAGCCTCATCTCCAAAGTTCATTGTAGAATCTGCCAACTGACCATGCTTGTAATATTCTGATTTGCCATTTTGTCATCTGTGGAGTAATTACTTAGTCACTGGGTTGGTAGTGAAATATAATGGTTAGGAAACTGGATTTATGACAAAGGTTGTGGGTTCGTTTTCCATCTGGAACACATAGAACTCATTGCTCATAATATATAGAGCTCATTGCACCTGTATGAAGCTTCACTGCTACAATCAGTAGCGCAGGCTGGGGGAGATGGAGGATTTATAGATAGAGGACAGAGTATTTATGTATGCTAGTAAATAAAGCAAATTAAGTTTAATAAGTACATTGCATTCCCCGAAAACAAAATGATTCTGGAATTATAAAGATAATTATTTATAAGATCCATTTTGAATCCAAAACCCTTGCACTAAATCCATTGTAAGGCAATGGCTATGTTTAAATATAAACAAACTTTAAGCTTTTTTTTACATTTTACATTTATTTTGATGGCTGTAAATATTTATTTATATATGGGATGTCTGAGTTCACACCTTATGGCTGTGAACTACGCTGTGGTAAAGCAATGGGTTTATACAGTACAGGCCATGACTGGTGAGTTCTGCAGAGGGAAGAAAAAAATGAAAAAAAAAATCAGTGTAACAGAGTAAGAGAATTTGAAAGATTTGAAAGCATGCCTTTTTTTAGTCTTTTTGGCAACACAAATTCAGCAATGCATCAGTATAATACATGTACCAGTAACTTTGCAACATAACGCTTCTTTCTACTGTTAATTCTTAGTTTCATTATAATCTATGAATGGACAAAATGGACGCACAAAACATGCCGTTCAGTAAGTAATGGACTGAACATGCTGTAAGATAAACGGACAAAAGACATCTCAGTACATCTGACAGCAGTAGTTGGTGTTTTTATGGGGTTTGGAATAAGAGACCGATCGTGGGATAAAAGCATGGGAGGAATGCATATGTCCAACAGCAAGTGAACTCATTTAACAATCATATCAACACTGACTGACACTTCTAATAAATCCAAGTGCTTTACATATGAATTTATTCATAGCTGCATGATGAAACAAATGTCAAAGGCACATTGCAATATTGCAACTGCAATATAAATATAACTGTTAGTAAAATATTATATAATGAGGTTTTTTTTCATCTTTTACATCCCTGACCTAAATACTGGTGTATATGGAGTGATATCACAGATAAAATACATTGAAAATGAATACAGGGGCTAGGAACGGAACACTGAAAGCCAGTGAGATAAGGATACGCTTTAAAGCAGGATATTTCCAAGCATACCTGGTTTTCCTATTTTTTTAATCACAAATGAGTACTGCATCACAGTTGTCAGAAGAAGAAACAAGTGAAACAAGCTATATAGAAAGAAACAATATAACTGTGAAACTCGTTTTTAGAAAAGTACTGTACTGAAGTTAGATCTCAGGTAAGCTGCAGCACATTAACTAAGAGCTATATAAACACATTTGTGTGTCCACATGTGTCAGTGCAATGTGTTTACACCTGTAGTTCCACAACTTTCCCTTTACTTTTAGCGCACTGTCTATGAATACATGCATTCTTCTTTAATCAGCCCAGGTCAATGAAGTCAGGCACTGTGATATACAAGTACACCTCCTAGACATGACACTCTGTCCTGCTGTCTCGATAATACTGAGCACTGAGTCAGTGGACATCGTTTTTGATGGTGATCTGCCATCATCAGGCAAGGCCACTAAACGGTGCTGTAGTGTGCCGCTGCTTTTCAAACACAGACAACCCCCCAGATACCTGTGAATCAGCTCTATAGGGTATTTTGCTGCTACTCTAACCTGAAACCCAATGAATCAAGTGACCTCATACAACTGGTTCAGTCTGTAAATGTGAAACCTGTTCTCAACTGAATGCATTTTCCTTTTAAAATGAAAGGATAAAACTTCACCTTCACACAGATACCAAGCTCTTTCCAAAACCTTATGCGAATGATTTTCCATATTTGTAGAATAAGAAGTACAGAGTTGCATAAGGAATCTTACGGAGAGTGTCTTCAACTATCGATCATTTTATTTCATTTTGTGAAGATCTGTTAAAGCTAACCTGTACAGTAAAATACATGCAGGATGTTGAAGATGCCTAGGAACAGAAGGACAGTGATGCAAACTGGACCGTGATGATCCTCCTTTGCATCCTCATTTAGGCCCACTGTTAGAGTCCCATAATATTATAATCCCTCCCCTGGCTAAACCCTCCCATATCTTATCACACACCCGCTGGCTGGGGCAGCTACAAGGCGCTCCTAGGAACACCCAGCATGAAAAATGGAGATGACATGGCTAGATCAGAATCTTTTGTATGGGGTTTGTAGTGGGTGCAATCGGAGCGGAGCAGGAGTTGATTATACGGCCATGGAGATGCAAAGCACCACATAAAATCATTTTGGAGGGGGTTGTGGGGGGACGACTGTGTGTCTAGAGACTCAGTAAGATTGATGGGGGTTGGGGGATATTTAGCAGAAGATGGACTGGGTGTATTTATTAGGTGAGCGGATGCTGGATACCGCTGAGAGAAATGGCCAGTGTGTTTCAATGGGGATGAGTGGAGCTATTCAACAGAACAGGCATGCTATTCAGTTAGCTGTGAATTGACATGAGAACTCAGGCCAGGTACGTAGCACAGAAATTAAACTGTGCTTCTAGATTGACATTGGGGGCACTGTGAATGTATGCAGCTTATGGACTCCTCATCATGAAACTACATCGGAGGCCCTGTTTGCATGAAGCCCCATCATGTAATGGGACCGACTAATACAGTAACTAGAAGTTTCATTTAAGGAAACAAAGGCCAATTTTATTGAACAAACTTTATTGAACAGTACAGACAGCACTGTGAGCAGGCTCTCCACCAATGTGCTCACTGCTAGTAAAAGACCTTTAAAAGACCAGTTTATGGTTTAGCCGTTGATATGGTACGCAATTCCATACTCATAAGGAAAATAATTACATAAAAATAATGACATACTTGTATTATTTACTTTTATTACTAAAAGTTTTTATTGTTTTAGCACCATATTATGGTTTTCTTTGCCATCACATTTACATTTATTCCGTAGCCTAGAGTATTTGATGAAAAGCTGATAACTATATTTTTGCATCTTTGAAATGAATGATTCTATTTACTTTCATATCTCTGAGGCACCAAAGGTAGGAAATTGAGACAAGCATGCATTGTCTTGCTAGGTGAAAAAAAAACACTGTAATATGCTCCAATGAAATGCCTTTGGCACACAAACTAAGATGGCATATGATAGCATTATATTACCAGCCATCACCATTATATCACCAATATCACCATTGTGTCAGGTTGGATTCAGGCATGCAGCATGTGATGGACTCGATATCTACACATGATAATAAGTAAAAGAAAAATTAATTTGTGACTGGGATACGAATGCATATCATAGGTTTTCATAATCATGAAAACCACTTTTTAAAGATGGAGAGAAAACAAAAAAAGATTTTAAAAAAAGAAAACAAATTATTAAACATGTCAATTTGACTTAGTAGCTACACTTGCTGCCTTTATCTTTTCAGTCTGTCAGGAATGAAATACAAAGATGAATTTGTTTGTGTCAGTAGTTTATATCAGTTTGTCACAACAAAAAGTACATACCCAAAGACAATTTTTCATTGCTGCAATCATCTGCTTTGTATTAGCAAATAATCAGTTCACTGTTTGGTAGGGTAAATACAATGATTTAAAGTGTTTACCTTACATGATAAATGGTCTACCTGCAAGTGAAGTGAAGTGAGGATGTGATAATTAATAGCATAAAATGGCAATAAAAAATCTTAGTTGCTCAAATAGCTTATAACACACTTGTAATACTATACTAATGTTGTCACATTTAATTGGCAATAAACATGTTACACAGAACAAGGATCAAAATACTCAATAATCAAATTAGCCAGATGTATAGGAGTCTAAAGTTTCTGGCAGATGCAACTGCTTTTTTCTGCCCTCTGACTTGGGAGGCATTTTTAGAAAATTGTAGTACTGCATGTTTTTTGTTCGTTTTTTTAACAGAATTTAACATGTCCAAACCTCATAGATCAACCAACCATCATATAATATATCATACAGTAAGATACAGGATCATTTATTTTATTTCCTCAGAGCAAAATAAGATTTTCAGTGTCAAATAAACTTTTAACTCTAACGTCTAACGGAGTACATACTATTCCTACTGTACTCTAGGAATTTTGTTATGGGTACATGTCAATGACGCTGTGCGGCATGTTTGAGGACAGACGTCATTTTTTAACAGCAAATGCTGTACCTGAAAACAAAAGCAATAATCCCCCATTAATGTCCAAATCTGACCAGATAATTAAACCATCAATCCAAGCTACCAATAGATGGAAATCTTATTTATTTCAGCACATTTCTTGGGTCACGTGATTTCTTCATGTTGGAGGAACTTCTTACACTTATTTCCCACCTACTGAGGCTTGTGATACCAGCCTAGAGATTAGAGGAAATTGCATTTTAAGTACTTCTTTCAAGCAGAAATTGTCTACTAGATTGTGTAGCTTCTTGTGTAAGCCCCTCCTGAGTGATGATGTGAATCAACAGAGAAAGATTTAAAAGAAAGGGGGTGGACAAAATAGCCTGAACCACAGTGATCACATGAAGCTATTTTAAACTCAGTGTTGACAGGTATTTGGGATTTCAGTCATATTTGTTCTGTTTTTTTTTTTTTGGTAATGCACACTAATATGGTAACCATACACTAGGTAATATTTGAACACAGTAAAGGGATGGAAGTGTCCATTTTTTGCATCTCCTTTGCGAAACCGTATAAAATGAAATATCTTTTGACTAACAACTACATACATCTTTAACACAGCAATGCATTACAGTAGCGATGGAATGATAATTATCAGAGATCAGCTCCCACACAACCAATCATTGCTTATTTTTGAAGCTGGGCTGGTCGTCTGCTCTGGCAGTATTTCAGAGACAGGATCGCTGGCCGCTCCAGTGTAAAGTAGGTTTCTCCATCCTTGGCCTCCATGTTTGTATATCTGATCACTGTGCAAACAACATCACCCATTCAGGTGGCGATGCTGACCCCAGCTGCAGTTTCTCCCCATCTCTACCGCAGTCATCACCCAATTTTTTGTCATTGAAAAGAAACTATCTGCAAAGGTCTCTACACATCGGTGTACTTCGTTCACAGATAATATGCCAATGAATAAGAGGATTGTCTGCACCAAATAAAGAAGGGAGAAAAAAGTAGATGGGCTTGCAAAGAATACAAGAAAGATACTTTATATTTTCATTGTCAGCCTCACTCCAGGGCTATCCCAAGCACTTATGCATGCTCTATAAGCATAACAGTAGAGAGAGAGAGATGATTAATACAGACTCTCCTGGCGGAAGATATCTCAGTGGGGTAGGCCCAGGCTAACCACTGGCCCGGCTTGATAACAGCAGAATGAACCGCTATCTAATACAATTTTTTTTCCAGGCGATTTGTGAGGGGGGCGGGGTCCGACAGCAGCTGTCAGCCTGTGCGAGTTTTAATAAAATCATTAGAATGTAAATGCTTTATTGCACGTAAGAAGAGCCCCCAGCCTGAGTAACATAATCTGCCGGCGCAAAATGAAAATGTCGATTAAGATTCACTTTGATCCAATGATAAGAGCAGTTTATCTTTTTATTGAGTCTTATTTTGCCTGATTGAGTTTTACACAAATGTAATATCCAGTTCACTTTGCATGGGAAACACCGGGGATGTCCCAGAAATAATTAAAGTGAGCAGTCCTTCTTGTGTGATAAGAAGTGAATTGGATTTATTATTCTGATTCAGACATATCTAGTTATTTTGCATAAAAAGAGGGGGGGACACCAAAATTGTAATTGTTGATCTTACTGTATATTCATTTCAAACACATCTCACAATAATTTAATTATATATATTTTTCAGAATGACTGGAGTCACTTTTTGTTATGTCATATTATGTTGGTGTTTCAAATTGGTACAGTCTATTGGTAATGCATAGATTTATCTAAAAAAAACATTTTGACGGTACAAAAATGCCAAGTCACTCACGCATCCAAAGTATTGTCTATAAGCCAAACAATATTGGCTATCTTAGCTCACACAAATTAAACAAGCTTTATTCCAAACACAACCCGATGTTTCCTAAATTATTGAATGTAACTTGGGCCTGTTTTTTTTTCTTTTCATTTTACCATCTGAAAAGAATGTCAATTTGACCATTATCATTATAAGAACAAAAAAAATCAATAAATCTGCCATGGTGAAATCCATACGTCTCCCCCTTCTTGACTTTCCCATAACATATGTACCAAACATTCAAATATAATTTTAACATCAATATTGCATAAGGAAATAAAGTTATAAACATTTACGTACTTAAATGGCCATGGATGGTCAGATTGACCATCGTTTGCATTTCCTGTGTATTTGAACATTCCGATCGCTGTGTAAAGTTGTTGCGGCAGGACTCCCGTAGTCCAACGGCAGCCCTGCAGAACAAGCCCCCGGCTGGGCAAAGCCTGAAACAGCTCCAGGTTTCAGGGCCTACAGTTCAGTCATGTAGCTGTCTGAGTCATGAATAGGGTTGGGTACTGAAACCCGGAAGCATTATGGCACCAGTTCCCATACACCCGGTACCTGCAGGACCAAATCACAATGCAGTGCTTCAGTGCTTCGTTTTGGTGTCATCTTCATTAACAGTACACTCACTCTGTCAACTAAGTCAGAGACAGCAGGTGCAGTCAGCAAACTTGCTAATGTTAACTTGGTAAAAATGGCAAAAGCTAAACTTTCTAAAGCAAGGCTATATTTTACCCAAAAGGATTTAAACAATGGGACTTTCGAGAAAATAGATATTCTTTAATGTTGTTGTTTGCAATTCATATCATAAATGCCCTGGCCTAAATGCTCAGTGATTAAAAATAATATTTAAGTCATTCTGACTCATTAACATAATTAATTGATTTCAATAATTGAACCATTTAAATGAACTAATTTCCTGAAGTATGCCAAAATGTTATCCAGAGAAGGTGCCTTTAAAGTCCCATTCAAGATTTCACATTTAAACTGCCTTAACTGAAAATTGGAGGTGCGCTATCACTTTAAGCAAAAAGGAAAGTAGAAAAAATGACAATTTAGAGCTAGCTAAATTGTGTTTTTTTTATTTTTTTATTTTGCAGTGCTGAACCTCTTGTAAATTTTAAATAGCATTTTTAATCACAATTCGCACATGAATGAATTGACATATTTTAGACATGAACAATTGAAATTATAATTTTCTGTTGGCCAAAGCTTGAGATGGAACAATTCATCTAGAACAGAATTGTACTGCTACACTGCACTTAACATGATAATTGTAATTACTCTTTGGAGTAAAGCATTGATGTATTGTTATTACTGTTCACAGATAGGTCCCACAATACGACAGGAAAGGCATTTCAAATACCAACTTCAATTCAACCACATCATGCTATATGTCGCCCATTAAGTGTAAAGTAAATATAAAGCTCTCCCGGACCCCTTGAGAGGGTACAGTACGCCCTCTCATAATTCATGGTATGCTGCACTTCATACGGTATTGTTGGTTGTTGATAGGAAGCAAGGCTGCTACCTCAAGAAAATTAACTCCACTGCCCCCCACATACACTGGTGTTTACCAATGGGTGATGTTCCACGTAGTGAAAGTCAGAAGGTTCAGATAGAGTAACAGCAGTGTTCACTAACAGTGTCTGCCCAATAGACTATAGAACACAAATAAATGGAGAAGACAATGGTTGAACTGATCAACATGGCAGTAACATTCTCCCAGGTATATGGAATCAATCAGTTAGACATGCCCATTCCATAAACCCACTCATCCCCTACCTCCCCCACTTTTTTGTAGCCTCAGCTTTTTATTTCCTTCTACTTCTGTGGTCAAAGTGCCATAGAAAAGAGCTAAAAAAAATCCAATTGTGTTATGAATTTCTAAATGTTTTGCATTATGCATCAGACTCATTAAATGTGGTCAGACATGGACTTTACTGCTTCTGACCTGCGAAATGGCCCACTTGAGCACGAGGATGAGGCAATGATATTTGATGAACCTCGTGAGGGGAGCATTAGGTCTCCAGCGTTCCACGGCATTCCCCCCCAAGGTCTGCGAATGCCTCACCTCAGTCGCCCTCTGTTCCGTGTTTATCCACAGACAAAAAGTAAAATGGCTTTTTAATAATAAATATGTAATTTGAGGTGAAACGCCGTAATGAAATCTGATCAATTCTACTCGCTTCATGCAGCTCCATCCTGTCCTTAAATACTGAAAATAAGAGGCTTCCGACAATTTAATCTCAATGATAGAATCACTGTGAAAGCACACTATTTTTAATTCTGCGTGTTGATCTCAGGTGGGCAATTAATATTCACAGGCACCCTGTAAGGCATTGCTACTTTAAACACTTGAATGTTTTGCTCTGCATCTGTCTGTGCATACAAACATCCACTAAGGCAGGGGCCGGGACCCAGTCACGAGGGCCATAAAAATACAATTACACTGAAGTTCACGAACGGGGACAGAGTGGACAATGCTAAGCACATGCTACAGCGCCTAACATGGCTAAGTATTAGCTTCAACACGAGAGACATAATTTCATTGTGTGCTGCCGCTGGCATAGAGACCTCTTTTATTGTTCTTTAGGCCACGGGCAAACAATGGTAGGCCATCGATTAGGGGAGCTAAACACCGCCGGACATTTGTCAGCCGAATAAAAGGCCTACTCCTTCGGCTCAGCTTGATGCACCACAGCCAGAATTAATAATTACCGTTCTCATTTTTTGCGCTTTTTTCCCCCGCCTCCTCCGTCATTGTCAGCGTCCTCTCCGCGTTAGCGGGGAGCACTGCTAAAATAATGGGGACGCAAACAATGGGCTCGGAAAGTGGTGGAACCCGGCCCGCCACAATAAAGGTTAAAAAAATGGTGCCCAGGCCAAAGGGCGCCTCTGTGATGTCATTGTGGCCGCCTTGCCCTTTTGACACCGGCCTCTGAGCTTCGCCTCTCTTTGTCAGACGCTCGCCAATTAGGACAGCGACTCCCCGGCCCAGTGGGGAACTGAATGTAGATCGTATGAAAGCGTAATTGGGGAAGAAGTCAACACGGCGAGGATGCTCTCTATTCTCCCCACTTTCATTGTCTTACGGCAGTCTTCTCACTCTATTGACACTATTAAGAGGCGCTGCTTCCTTTGATGGTGGAAACGGACGTCTGGGCTGTGCTGCTTTGTTGTTTCCATATTTTTTTTTCAGGTATACAGTTTTGTAGGAAATATAAGGAAACCGAGGGGGGAAATGGCCTGTACTCCATCCGTTAGAGCGCTGTACAGTGAAACGTGGTCATAGGTTTGAATACCTGAATAAGTACTTGTGCATCTTTGTCCTAGAAACTGCAATCCATATCCAGAGATACAATTTAATATGTGTTTACTATACACTTACTACTGGAACCTACAGGGATCACCTACAGTCCTCTAGGAACGTCCACTACTCCACAGTTGAAACAATACCTGTACAATTGGCAATGGGGGTTTGATAGTTGCAATATATTTAATTGTGCTTAGATAAAACTCAGGACACTGCATGATGTAAATGACATTCTTTAATTATTTTAATTGAACACTATGTTTACTTTTTGTTATTTACAAAGGCTGGGCTTATACTAGTTGCTGCACAACTACTCAACTCTTCGAGGTGTGTTTATGATCCTGAGCTGTTCTGTGGATGGGTGGGTGGGCCTCTCCATTTGATGAATGTGCCCCAATTTTCTGCAAGATAGTTTTCTTACACTGAAAGGTTCCATTTCGGTGCGGTGGATCGAAAGTTAGCATGTGCAGTTATTTATTACCTCCTGCAACAAACGTCCCACTATTTATCATCAGACGACAGACTCATCCGTCTTAATTAAGCATTCACCGCAGCAGCACTATCTCTCTCTCTGCCCCATCCCTCTCTCTCCCCCCATATCTCTCTCTCCTCTCTCTCACTCGCTCTCTCCCCCCCTCTCTCACTTGCTCTCTGTCTCTCCCTCTCTCACTTGCGCTCCCTCTCATCTCTCTCTCTCTCTCTCGCTCTCTCTCATCTCTCTCCCTCTCTTTCTCAATCTCTCTCTCACTTGCTCTCTCCCTCTCTCCCATCTCTCTCTCTCTCTCTCTCTCACTTGCGCTCCCTCTCATCTCTCTCTCTCTCTCACTCTCTCTCATCTCTCTCCCATCTCTCTCTCTCTCTCTCCCATCTCTCTCTCTCTCTCTCTCTCTCTTCCCCTCTCTCTCTCGCTCCCTCCCCCCCTCCCCCCTTTGTGCAGCGGTCTTCTCACGGCTTCATTTGGAACGGCCGCAGAGAATGGCCTCAATTTGCGGATCAGCACCTCTGCTCTCTGGAGGGGGGCGGCCATCGCTGAAAGCATCTATCAAGCGCGTCCCCTCACGTTCCCCCGCACGACTCTTCCCATCCTCAGAAGGGTCAGGGCCGTACTTACTCTCCCATGATCAAACACAATACAAATGAGAGAATGAGTCGTAACATACGGGCGCATCCACACAAATAGCCATTAAAATAAAGTGATCAATAATCTACTAAGTTACTGCCGGGGTTAAAGTGTCTGTTCTTGTGCGAGCATTCAAAACCACAATGTAGAGGGTGAAATAATGTATTAGACTGGGAACATTTTCAGCAGAAACGCCAGTTTAACATTGTCAGTGTCACATCTGGATTGGTTCCACATCTATATTGTGTAACAGTGTAAGGATTCATACAAGAGAAATGTTTTGGTTGAATTAAAATAATCAGTTCAAATAATAGGTGTTGGTTCTTACACATAATTAGGGTGTTGAAAGGTGTTAAAAGCCACTACTGAATTTTCACCGTGTGTGAACAGAGAGATAAACACTGAAGAGATTCAAAGATTAGGAGATTTAGCATTTTAATTGATCGACTCGATAATAAAAATGAAGCAAAATCACACACGGCTCTAAAGACATGCTATAAGGATCGTGCAATTATATTGAGACAATCAAAGGATCAAATGCTTAATTGACGCATCATAAGACATCAGGATTTTGTTATATGCCATGCTTTCCGGTTGAATATTTCTCTTAAGCAGGGCCCCACATTTCTTGCATTTGCATTCTGGTCTAAGCATCGCTTTTTATGTTTTTGTGTGCTTGAATCCCCAGCACATGCAAGAATAACATGGGACTGCACAGAAAGGGGGATGACGTAAAGAGTGCATTAGTCACTACTTTATATAACACACATTTATATCATATTTAATGTACTGTATATATATTTTTGATAGTTTGTTTTGTTTTTCGTTCTGTTTGGTGCACGGCTGGTGCTAAGAGTCCGTATGTGACCCCTCAGTGGGCACAGTCAGGGGGCGGTTCCTGTAGAAACGCCCGGTCTTCAGCTCCTACACACTTTGACAGGTTTAGGATGACGTCTTTTCATGCGTTGGGTTGTTGGTGGTGGGGGGGAGTTCGGGGGGGGGGGGACACAGTATGCAGTGGAAACAAATAAAAAGGAAAACGGGACTGCCTTCACGGAGAGAACTGAAAGACCTACCTACAGCTTCCTATTGTTCATGAGAGCGCTGCGCTAACATATCACACCAGCGCTCTCTCCCACAGCTATCTGGAGCTAATTGATTTCCTTGATGTCACAGGGTTATTTATTGTCCTTCTGTGCTTAAATCAGCAGCGAATGGCTTAAAGACTGCATTAAACTGCTTACATGCTCATCAGCGCCACCCACACCTGCCCCCAAGTCACAGAGCTATGCCTCACGCATAATTATACCTAATGATGACATTCTATTATTTAACTGTTATTTATTTATTTACTTATTTATTTATGGTAAAGCCTGGAATCAATAGGCATGTTTTTATTCTTTGACATAATATATTTGAAACTACGTAACTGTAATTCATTGAGTCACATTGTCTTCATGGCCTCAAACTGTAAGCCTTATTGGTTTCCAGATAAACAGTGCAGCATTGGTACTGAAACTAACAAAGATCATCAGTGTGCTGTATAGCAAATTTGGCTTCAGTTCCTCTTCTTCCCTATGTAAAATGTTCAGTGTTAAATCAACTGTTACAGAGTACAGTGTAGTGGCTTTGATTATTCAGTTTGGATCAACACTGTTGAGATGATTTTACTGTATAAATTGCTGCACTGACATTGTTGTGCCCTCATATTTACATATATGGATGCAATATGGATCCTCACTCTGAGTTAATACACATTAGCTCCACTTCATTTTACAGAATACTTTCAAGAGCGACCTACAGTGTAATTCAATTGCAAAGATGAGGAACAGATCCACATAAAAATACAAACATGGCATTTAATGTACCTTCTTCATAATTTGTCACCTGGTATCCCACCATTTTGTCAGGAATACTCCATTTATGCAACACATACTACTGATCAATTCCATTATGTAGTCTCTGAATGTTTCATGTAGCACATGTGTTGGTTTCCACGAGCTGAAGCCATGTTAAGGGAATGAGTGCACTTCATTTTGTCAATGAATGAGGTTCTGAAGCAGGAGGCACATCACTGGCGCTAAAGGCACACTAGCAGACAGACCCAATCAGACCGGGTGGAAGTCAGCGCCGCTGGAGACAAGCATGACTGACCTGCCGGTTTCCTGACGGCCCACTGCGCCGGCCAGACAGAGCACTGAAGAGCGACGCCGGCCCATTGTCGTAGGCCACGCCCTCTCTCCTCTCGGCCACTCCTGGGCCCTGCACGGTCCAGTAGGTGCCCTCAGGAAGCAAGCCAAGCAGAAAGGCTGCCCCCCTCTCCCTTTCTCCTCGCCATCTCTGACCGAGATCGTTTCATTTCCTCCTTACCCCGGGACAGAGAGGGAGACGGGAATTGCACCTCGCGCCCCCCGTAACTCCGGAAAACCCCGCCTCGTCTCACCCCGAAGGCCGCAGCGAGAGACGTGCGGGGGGGGGGGGGGTCTCCGCGTCTCACGTTAGCTATCAGGAGACCCTTACGAGGAGCGAGTGTTTGCGCTCAGTAGATCTGAACAAAGATGGCCGCGTTTTCTTCACGTCATTCGGGCCTTTCAGGAAAGAGAAATCTTAATTTTGTATCCGTTACCCAAAGGCTCGTATGAAAAGTGCTATGGGACTTTCCAAAATCAGATGTTTGGCAGGTTTTTAAAAATACATACACGGACTGGTCTGATCATTTTGTTGAAGGCTAATATTTATTTATTTATTTATTTGAAATTATTATTTTATTTCCAGCTTGGAGGAAAGAAGTATCTATTGAATTCTATGAAATTTGTTTTAATTTTTATTTTTTTTAAAAGCACATGACTAAGACTATCACTTTGAAGATTACTGCATTCCAAAACCACACAGAGGCTTTTATGATGGAATCTTATTTTTCCACAAGCCAAAGGGTTCTATAGTTGCTCAGTAAAGAAATACATCCACTCCCAGAATCTTCTGGAACACTAACAGTTGAAATGAGGGGTTTGCCGTGCCATTTCCCATAATCCCCCTGCTGAGGACTGTGGTGAGAAGCTTACTGACATTCTGCATAAACTGCAGGTAGCCCCCACTCTTTTGTCTGCCTCTGAATAGGCTCAATCAACTATTTTACTAAAATTATAACTACACTTTGTTTTACAAGAATAGTACAGCTCTTTTTTTTTTTTTTTTACACAGGATATGTCGCCTATAAATTGGCTTTTAATCAGAAGTTTCAATTGTGCTACAAACAGCGTGTTCCAGAATCTGAATGGCCGTTGTGTGGACGGACAGTTTACAGATTCTTAATGGGCCTTTCTGAGCTAACCTAAAGCAGCTGTCAATGGTATATCTGTGGATAGCATGCAGTGAATGGGTCGGACCCTACAAAAGCTCAGTGCCACGGTGGGGGTGGGGGGTGGGGGGAGGGGGGGGGGGAGGGTCACACAGCCATTAAAGGTTTATATTAACCCTATCAATTACAAAGGGGAAAGTCTGGGTCAGAGGGGGTTGTGGAACAAGAAGCAGTTGGGAACAACAGGTTGCTAGGCAGGCTGCACTGGTCTCTTGAAATTTCCCCTTCAAGCTTAAACTTTGCTATCAAAACATTCAAAGAATGGGCCTTTTCAGGTCTTTGAAGCCAGCTTCCAACACCATTGTTTGTAAGGGTCATTAAAATGCACAAGATTTCTTCTTATACTTAAATAAAGATGCCTGTTAGAAATCCTTTAAACAAGACTGGCACACTAATGCAGTTCTCTACAATAGAAGCCTGTGATATAAATGAATGTACCTGCATGGTTCTAGTCTAAACAGGGTCCAATTCAACAGGACTAACTGTGTGCACAGTACTCTCAGACAAACAAATTTGGGTTCTTATATTTTATCTCATATTGTAACCGATTCAATTATTATCTTTGCCATATTGAATTGTGCGCCATTGTCTTTATTATATGATCTTGCTCTATACATTCTTAGTATTGTGAAAAACATGTCTACTCCTTCTCTAGGAAATCTCACGAGGCGAAACAGAGAAGAGCTGAAGTAAAAGCATTTGGATTGGGTGCAGGTCACCATGTGACGCAACAGAGTGCGTGCCAGTGCTGACGCATGCACGGCCCCGGTTTTCAGCTCGTCTTTGTGGCAGGCCCCTCTGTAGACAGCAGGGATCCCCATCAAGCATTTCCACAGCAACCCGGGCATCGTAGCAGTAAAATGGCCACAGTAAAGTCTATTAGAATTCTAACAGCAAGGGGCCCCATTAGCTCACTAATCTGGTGATAATTACAATTAGAGCTAGAGTTTCCCTGGGGTGAGATTTTCAATGCTTTACAATGCCTGTAACAACCACCCCCCCCCCCCCCCTTCCCCACACACACACACACACACCACCCTCAATCCCATCACCACCCACCCTCATGCCCCTCTGTCCATCTCCCCTCTCTAACCACTGCAGTCACCCCCTAACCTGAACTGGCAGTAAAAGTGCTTAGTGCTGAATGCAAGCTGGAAAAATGTCCTAGCCATCAATCTAACGGCAATAAGAATGCAGAACAGGCTTCAAAAAGAGGTGCTGTCTACCTAATAGTACCACCATATTACCCCAGCATAAGCATAAAATATATTTCAGCCAGATGGGGGTAGGTCTGTATTCCTAAAGTTGACATAAAGATTAAAAGTGATATTATATATGTGTGAAATCACTGCCATTTCCTGAATTCAAAGGCTCTACTGCAAGCTGAGTTGTGACTGGACCTTTCTGACCAATGCATTGGGGTATTTGGAGGTGAATACTGTGGGCCAAGATGGTAAATAGCCCTTGTCTGATAAAGATACTACAGCCAGTAACCTGAACACTCATAGGACATAGATACTCAACACAGTATTACACCGTATGTTGAATTTATTCTGTGGGGACATTATTATCCGGTCGACCAAATTTTGGAAACCTTGTGATATACAGTACAAACAATCGATTCTTTCAGAATCACAAAAATAAAAGGGCACCAACATGAACTTATTTTAAAAATCAGTACTACCAATTTTAAAGCATTCCTTTAGTTCTCCTCACACAGACATTGAAGGACCCATAAGGACTGTGTGAGTAGTTGTAATATGTCTGTCCTGAATGATTCAATTAATTAAAACTCATTTGTCAGAGCAAACTTGAGGCCTCTTGAGTTTCCGCAGGCTAGTTAGCGGCGTTTAGCATTTAGCCACATTCCTAACTGTCTCCACAGTCTAATACAGAGAACAGCGCTGCAGAAAAAAAGCACCTCTTCCTCCTGACGGGACCATAACTTAATGCATCTTTTGTTTAATGGAGCAGGGCTGTTTCAGGATGGGGCCAAAATCCTCCACCTGGAGCACATTTGTCCGTCGACAACGGGTTGTGAAAAGGAACATTTGGCAAGAGGTCACCAGCGAGTGTCAGCCGACGGTGTAGACGCGTATCATCATTCAGAACTGTTTAGTCTTTTCAAAGAACTTTGAAGTATGCAATGGGGTGTATGACATCACTGCAGGCAGAAGTGGAATTGCAAACTGCCTTTGCAAATCAAGGCATAAACTGTGAAAGTGTGCCAGATTGAAAGACATAGGGATGGCTGGAAACAAGCAGATGTCTAGTTGTGTATACAGTATCTGTTCTGTGTATAAGTATAGTACACTCTGTGGCCTGTTTCATATCAGCAATATAATTAATTAGCCTTGGTTTTGAAACTACCATCAGGAAACACTTAATCGTCTCAAGTGCATTATCTACGAACAACCATGGCCTTAACCCTGCCTAGAAACCTTCTTCAAACCATTAACACAACCCTGTAATTATATAAATGTGTGCCCACACATTGGTAGTAATTCATTTGCTTATATAATTGTAGGGTATTTACAAACTACTTAGCCAAGGCTTGGAATCTGAACACTTTGCCAAGAAGGGATTAATTTAAACGATATATTTTTTTTAAAGGGTCAATGTATCATGCTGTATGAGAGCAGTGGAATTCTGTTCAGTAAAAAGGAGAAATATTTATGGCAGGGGCGTAAGGGATGAAAAAACAAATCACAGGAAATACAGACTACATCCAGGTCAAGACACGTGCAGTACATTAAAATGATCAGTGAGAAGTCCGTAAAATTGTGCCACATTTACAAGTTAACGGCTATTTAATCGATTACACCAAGTGTATTTTTAGATCGAAATGAAGCTTATTAACATTCGCTCTAAAGTCGGAGCTTAAATAAAGCGCCGCGGCTGAGCATAAGGAGCGCTGTTAAATCACGGGAGCTGTAATATCCTGCACGCGAGCGGGCATCTGAGGGAGCGCCGCTCGGTCTCCACCGGTGGGAAAGGAGAAAAGCGTAAGTAATGAAATAGTTATTATCGCTTTTCTCTCCAAATGACTTGCCCCGGGCAGGCTATCTAAAAATGACACACTAGGGCACAGCGTAATCTAACTGGGTAGTTAGAGAAATCGATACAAAAGCCATCTTGAAGGTTCTCAGAGTGTGAGAGGTGCCTGCTGAAACGTTCATTTACTGAATAAGCCGAGGGAGGGGAAAAGAAACTATTTTCTGACACACTGCCACCCAAGCAAAGGAATTTGTCAGTATGAAATCATTATATTTTCAATCTACTGCTTGGTCATCCACAACTCACTTCAGTAGCCTACCATCTGCCAGGATGTATTTAATACCGACAGCCACCCAGTCCACGTGCCAGAATTTCAAATCTGCCGTTTTCATTTTTTCATTTCAGGTTTCCTCAGGCTAAAGTGAACGTTTTTGTTCATTTTCCAACTCTATGCATTAGCCTAAATGTAGATTCTGAATTAGAAATGTCATCAAAAGTATATATGAAAGCATACCACAGTCATTAAAATTTTAATGGTCCAAATTTAACTGACGTTACGTTTCAAATGTAACCTTTAGTTACAGCACATAGGTATTTATTAGCATGTATAGTATAAATATAATATACATCCCTGCAGGGTAAAGTGGCCATAAAAAGTACAAACTCTTCCAAGCACTGTGAGCCAGAGACAGTTTTACACTCCACAGGTTCCTCAGCACATTAGAGAGCTGCAGCTTTGGCAGCCAGTGGGTGTCGAGCGTTATAGGCCTAATTTGGGGATTGCAGTGCAGCAGCCTCCACAACTCGACAGGTAACCAGATGGGAAAAGGCTAATTCACAATGACATTGAAACCTGCGGCAGAGATAATCATTATTCATTAAATTATGTTATTATAAATATTATAAAACATTAATGCTATTGCAAACAAACCTTTCCTGTGTCCTGTTCTGCAGTGTGCCCAACTGTTTGAAAAATCAGTATTCCCTGTAGGAACACAGCCATCCAGCTAGTCTGTGTCATTTGTTTCCCCATCCCTTTTCTACTTCTGTGTCTAGAGAGTATTTTAACACTCCATCAATGACACAAGAGATGAGTTGGGTCATCTGTTTATAATGTGAAGCTACAAACCAAACAAAGATGGGTGAAAGCCAAAGACTTATTATCAAAAGGTTGGCTTGAAGGATTTCAATGTTATGTGAAATATACTTTTTAAAATGCTGATGTTAAGTATACATCTGCCTGTTTGGCATGACCCAGTAATATTTTAACAGCAGTGGGAGATTCTCTTGCTTCAACGGTTTAGTACAGTAACAGTCTAACGGTAGAATATTCGATATTTTGCTTGTGCAAGATATTCTAATTAAAGCTCAGTTCAAGGTTCACGTTTACAAATATCTCGCGAGAAATAAAACTAAGATTAGTTTTAGTATTCGCATGGAGAAAATGGCAAAGTTTTTATCAGTGGCATCATGAATTTAATGTCGACATTGATAACTTATTTAATTCCCCTAACTCTTCTTTTTTCTATTTTTATTTTGTAGCAACATGGAATTTTACTCTGTAAAATGTATGAGAAAAAAAACCTATAAAGAGTCTGAGCCCATAACAACCGCTGGAAAGATGGAGCAATCGAGAACAAAACGAAATGAAAAACCAACACTGAGATAATTGCACATTATATCATATAGTGGCGTGTTTCTACCAATGCTGGTGGCTGAACAGCGCACGGAAGGGCAATGCAATCACTCCACTGAGACCTAAGGGCAGTCTGAACTGTGCTTGATTACAGGAGGCAATATATGACATGTGTGACTTATATTTAAGACTCCAGGTTGTAGGGCTTTCGTCTCATCCTTTAAAACAGCACATACAGGTCGTGTAAGCTGAATTATTTTAACTGCCGCCTTTTTCCTTAACACCGACTGAAGTTCACGTGTAACAAGCCATGTTCTAATTGGCCAGTGGCCACCTGCAAATCACCAACCTCCTAATGGTCATTTCCTGGGAGCATTGGGAAAAAAACTAAGCGAAGCCTTTAAACAGACTTTTTTAAACAGTGTAAAACAGTGTTTTACTATTAAATACAATAAATGAAATGATAGTCATTGAAGTGTCATTGATAATTAAATAACATAATAAATATGATGGGGAAAGAAAATGAATGGTCCTGCTCCTAGTCTGGCACTGTAATAAGGATGAAAACATATTGTGCACAGCCACACACCACCCCAACCATATATTACTGAAAAGCAGTCAAAGTGTATGACATTATTATACTAAACTTAAAAAGTGAGGGCTTATACGTACTACATTGAGATCGTAAGCCAGGGCTGAAGGCTGCAGTTCTCAATGTCAATTTGTTTTTGGTGAGAGCAATTTAAAGGTCAATGTGCCTGCCCACTGGCAACATGGAAGTCAAATTGGTGGTAAATTATCTGTGTCTGGGAGAAATCCTCACCTGGACCTTTGTATTAACACAATGCTGCCACCTGCTGTATTGAGACGGAATTGCTCCATGGAGAGATGGGTAAAGACAGGAGAGGCGGCCACAGTTACAATGGCTTAAAGTGGTAAAAAAAAAAAGTGAATTACAAGCTCATTACAACAATAAATAGCATAAAATAAACGCAGTCTTCTTACTACCCCAAGCACTGCTCTGTGCAGCCTCACAAGTACGGAAACACACTGCAGTAAGTAGCTTGTGATCAAACTGTAAAAGCCTGCAAGGCTAAGAGTGCCCTATGGGGAGGGATAAACCAGATTGCATTAAAACCTCTAAATAATATCAGATACCTTCTGAGGCAAACGCTACACGTTTGGATTCCACAGTCACATTTTTTACAGACCCACAGAGGCCGATTAGGAAACGCGACTGCTCCATACACTCACATTCATTTCCCCTACAGGCTGCTCCAAACTTGCCCATGTGCACTAGTGGGTCTACCTTTTAAATCTATTAAACATTAAAGCATCTCTAAACCTGTTTTTTTCCCCTTTATCCCCAGAGGAGTTTATATCCAGCAATTTAACTGCACACCTTGCCCAGCGTTGCTAATGGTGCATTTAGTAGGCAGGTCTAATCTCACTTAAATCAAAGGTTCTAATCAAAGAACTCGTATTCAAATCACTTGCCTGTCTAAGGTGTGGTGCCTTGTTAAGAGAAAAACATGAAAGGCTAAATTCTCATTCATTATGCAGAGGGAGAGAGAGAAAGTGCATGCAAAATCATCCACAAAGTATCCCCTGAATATGCCCGTTTACATCTAAAGAAGGCCTTACTTACCGTAATTGCGAAAGCTATTTACATTTTACTTTGGTGCAAGTGGGGAGTTTGTTGGTTATTAAGGACCTAATATCTACATTAACAGCAGATAGAGCTCCTTACTGTGTAGTTCTGCCAGCAATTCAGTGTTTTGCTCTAATAAACAGCAACCTAATACGTGGCAGGAACTGCATAAAAAATGCCAGGAAAACCCTGACACAGTTCATTTACCTTCAGTGTCGTACTGGAAGTCAGCTCCAGAGGTCTCAGGGGCAGTGCTGTGACCCTCCTTGACCCTTCTTTCCAAACCCATTCTTCACCTTTGCTCGGCCTACAGAGAAGAAGAGGTTCACTCTTTTTTTTCTTCATACCTTTCTGTTAATTCTTTAAACAAACTGACTGGGAATACAATTTCCTCATCAACGGCACAATAACATGCACACGTACAGTGTACTTACAATTACCTGAGAAATAACATCTCAATGACTACAACAGTTAGCACCATGTAAGGGAGGGAGTGAATGAGAAAGAGAGAGAGATTTCCTTTTCTTTCACCTTGTAACGGACGACAAGTAGGGAGGTTGAGGGTCAAGCCAAGGGGGGACAGTTTTGTTGAAACTGTCACACATCTCCACCCATTTTGACTTGCAAAGGCCCATTTGTTAGCCATTGAACATACAAGCTGCAGTACCCACAGTTGTAACCCCAACAGATATAAGGGAATTATTACATAATGACTTAGTGGGTTAGTGGACAAGATGTCAAACTGCACTCAACAAACCACCAGACCTATGCCACTTGAAAATGACTTCATAATATTGACCAGCAGGATGTGTAGTGTGCAACCACCACCACCACCACCACAATTACCACGACCACAACCACAATCTCCACCACCACTACTACCACTACTCCCTGCAAAACTTTGTGGGTAAGCCCTGTAATGATGTGTCCACAAATTTTCAATATGAGCATTTGTGGCTTTTTCTGCCACAAAGATATGTTCTTTCATTAGGTCACAGAAAGTCATAAACTTTATGAATTTCCTGTATTAAAGTAAACATAGTATTATTAATTAATTAATCACACAGCTGTGTGCTTTTTTCCATACACATGGACTGCAGAAGCCATATTCTGCCACAAGTGGGGGTTATACTGCACTGCATAGATATGTCTTATTCATCCCCCAAGCACAAGCTTGGGCATACAGAGACCACACTTTGGAGATGGTAGGCATCTGGAGATGGAGTCTTGATCAACCATGCAATAGGTGTAGCTTCCATGTGCTGTCAAATTTAGACTAAAATGAAAATGGATATTTTGAAAATTCTATTGAATTTATGAAACAGCCCTTGGTGGATTATGGCTGTTGCATATTCAATCCCATTATAAACACAGGCTAGAACAATCACAGAGAGAATCATTTAAAAGTTTGCATAAAACAAGTATTCTGAAGAATGGCTAGAATCAGAGAGAGAGAGAGGCAGAGTGACTTCCTCTTCTTTCTCCTCTCTGTGACAGAAGACAAGCAAGGACAAAATTATAGACTAAAATGAATAACTCAAATTACTTTGCTCTCTCTGGCAAAACACTGCAGTTGGTTTTAATCTGTAAGTCATCTGTCAGTCACTGATCACATATCATAGCCCCACACAGTTTGGGGGTCATGAGAGTTGCAGCTTCTCTCTTCCATTGCCAAAAAAAACACATACTCTTGTTCTCTTGATCTGAATAGAAAGCTAACTGTCTACGGCAGACCTGCACTGCCATCTCCTGGACAAATGAAAGAATTACCTTACCCTTTTTTCTAAACCAGGACCAACTAATCTGCGAATAATTAAGGACCAGGCAGCCAGAATTATACACTCAATATATTCCTACCTCCTTTGTGGTGGCAATGTGAAATGTATCCGGACAATAAACAACTGGCTTAATGGGTTTAAGTGTTTAGGATGGCAGCCAAGCGGACCTAGACGCAGCTTTGTGGTTAGACCAGATGAGCAAAGCTTTCTGTTTTCCGTTAAGAAAGAGGTAAGAGGAGGAGCAGGTGCTGTAATTCAATTCATCAGCGACAAGATTACTCCAGATCAATGTCATTTTAAACAGATTGGCTTTAAAGTCATTCTGTAAGCTGATAAAGACAACAGCAATATTTTGTGTGTTTGCAGAAGCATAGTAGTAATCTTCGGGCTAAATCTGTCATGAAATATAAAATGCCCCCAATAAAGGATCAAAAACACACATTGTCAAATTCAGACAATTTGTTAACCAAGGTCAAAACCTCAGAGTCCACTGATACTGACTCCATACAGTTGGGGAATACAGTGAATAAATAGAAGAGAGCACCATGTGCAATACCTTGGTCTAGTATATTGGTCTATTGGGGCCAACATGTCTTGAACAAGAATACCTTATAAATGTTATTCATAAAGTGGCCATGTAGCTGCATTTTTAAGGCAAGCCTGCTACCTAGTGTTTTAAGTAAGTAATTTTTTTCTTTCCTTTTCTTTTCCTTTTCTGGATAATATTAACATTCTGCCATATATATATATATATATATATATATGAGGGGCCAAACAGGAAATATTTAATGAAGTCTGATATATATACATCATTTTTGATATATATACATTGAAACTGATATATATACATCTTTCTTGATATATATACATTGAAACTGATATATATATACATCTTTCTTGATATATACATTGAACTGTGATATATATACATCGTTTCTTGATATATATACATCAAAACCGATATATATACAGTGGGGTCCAAAAGTCTGAGACCACATTGAGAATCTATAATATTTTCACGTAAACCTGGAAATAATCAGAAAGTTTGAGGATTCAGAAACATTAAAATGAAGAAGAAATATTTAAGATTATGCACTATTTCTAGGTCAGCAATCAAATTTAAGCAAATTTATACACATACTATTATACTGCTATTTATACAAATACATTGTACAAAAGGTCAGATTTCCTTGAGTTGTATCCCTTCCATTGAAGCATGCGTTCAGATGACAGGTGGATTTGATCTACTCATCAGAGGCTCGTTCAAGTAACTCAACTTGCAGCCAGTGTTCACCTGTTATAAATATGGCTGTGCCTCAAGTTTCCAGCAAATCATTGCTTACTAAGTAGCATTGTGATAGTGGGAACCATGAAAGTGTCAGAAGTCAAATTGTTATTCTAAGCAAAGAGGGGCTTTCTCAGCGTCAAATCATGGCTAGACTAAAGGTTTCTAAGAGGGCAGTGCATGGAACTCTAAAACGCTTTGCAGAAACTGGATCAGTTGTATCCAAAAACGATCAGGAAGACCAAAAATGACCACACCATCAGAAGATCAATACATCAAGCTTAGTTCCCTGAGAGATAGAAAAGCAACTTCATCACAGATACAAAATTTGCTAAATAAAGAACGCAAGACTCCAATCAGCAAAAGTACTGTCAAAAGAAGGCTGTCTTGTAGTGGTCTCAGAGGACGAGTAGCAGTTTCTAAACCACTTCTCAGGAGGGGAAACAGGGCCAAATGCTTGGGGTGGGCTAAGAAATACCAGCATTTCACAGTGGATGACTGGAAAAAAGTCCTATTTACTGATGAATCCAAGTTTGAGATTTATGGCAGTAACAGAAGGGTGTATGTAAGGAGACGAACAGGAGAGAGAATGATACCGCAGTGTATCAAACTCACAGTGAAACATGGTGGTGGGAATATTCAAGTCTGGGGGTGTTTTGCCTACTCTGGAGTTGGACACCTGCACCGAATTGACTACACCCTGACCAAGGAGAAGTACCACTCCATTCTATACCCTCTGGTTTGCATCTTTGTGGAGAAGGATTCATACTGCAGCAGGATAATGACCCCAAACACACCTCAAAGCTTTGCAAGAACTACTTGAAGACCAAAGAAGTCCAAGGAGTCCTGACTGTCATGGACTTTCCTCCACAGACACCTGACCTCAACCCCATTGAACATTTATGGGGGCACTTGAAGACTGAGAAAGCCACGCATTCTGTGACATCACAAGAAGCTCTTTGGAACATTGTCAAATCATGCTGGGATAAACATGGGTCATCAGGTTATTCACAAACGTGTGGAGTCCATGCTAGCTCGAGTGCATGCTGTCATTAAAGCAAAAGGGGGACATGCCAAATACGAAGATATTCTGAAGTTCATGTACATTTTTCAAAAATTCAACTTTTCAGTCAAATTGTTAAGCTGATATTATCATTTGTAATGAAAGAATTAGTATTACATTCAAAACAAATGCAAAATAGAAATATCTTGACTAGTGGTCTCAGACTTTTGGACCCCACTGTATATACATTGTTTTTGATATTTATACATCAAAATCGATATATATATACATCATGTCTGATATATATACATTGAAAACAATATATATACATCATTTTTGATATATATATATATATATATATATATATATATATATATATATATATATATATATATATCATTCGGAACAGGAATATATTTGGGCATCCCATTGGGTCTTTATTAAGATATAATCAGTGCAATCCATATTAATTTTTAATTGGATTGAGACTGAAAATTATATTATTATATTCTGTAAGAATTTTGATGTGAATATAACAAGTGAGACAGTGAAATGTCGCTAGCTCTCCGATTTTAATACAGGCACGTATTTGGTCCACTTCTTATGGGTCTTCCTGCGGTTTGCCCGCGTTTGTTAATGTGAGCCGTTCTGTTTCTGAACGAACTTCGCTTTTAATTTCAGCTACTGTGTGATTTGTGGTGAACGTGCTTCGCCCTTATTTTTTAATGGTACGCAATGGCTGACAGAGCCAGAGAACTTGTCCAAACACTTTTAGACAGTGACACATTTATTGAATAAATCTGTTTTAGGAATAAATATTGGTTATAAAATCAAGAGGAAGCTTATTTTAACTACTTATATTACCTGTTTTAGACTATGGAGACATACTTTACATGCATGCTTCCTCCTCTAGCCTACTTTGCATGCCTTGGACACAGTTTACCGTAGTGCCTTGCGCTTCATTTCAGGTGCTATATCATTAAGCCATCATTGTCTGCTATATAAATGGTCTGGTTTGACGTCATTACACCTGTGTAGATTGATCCACTGGTATATATTCATTTATTAAACAATAATTGGTCTATTTCCTTCTTACATCGGCTGCCTACTAATTAGAAATACACATAATTATCACCTTTGCTCTAGTGATGTTATACTTTTTAAAGTCCCTCATCCTTCTACTGAATTTGGAAAGCTGGGGTTCAGATATTGCGCCGTACAGGAGGAACAATCTTCAAAAAAAAATCTTAAACTTGACAAAATACTTTCAATTCCTGACTTCAAACATGCAATTCATGACTCTGAGAATGAAATATGCTCCTGTTTTTGACCTCTGCACTACTTGTAATTACTGTTACACTGTTGTCTCTTTCTCCATTTGATGTCTGTAACTTGTTTGTCTACTGTCTTGTGCACCATTGTAACTTTGTGTTTTATGTCTGGCCCCCTTGCAAAAGAGATTTTGATCTCAATGGGTTTTTTTTTTCCTGGTTAAATAAACGTTTAAAATATTAAATTGTATGGTGTAGCAATAACATTCGTCTTCACTGGAGCATGAAAAACCCCCAAATCAAGGGGTGTCCTGATACTTTTGGTCATATAGTAAGCATTTATATCAAGCAACATAAACAGAAACTGAGAGTGCAGTTTGATTTAAAGCTAATGCCCCCCTTTTTTCCAGGGCAGTTTTTAATGGATTATTCTGTACACAATAGACTTAATAATTGTTTGTATGTCGGTAGATCTATAGGCCTAGCTAACGTTCATTTAAAAACATGGCATTTGCAAGGTGGCCACAGTCACCTAGTTAAAAGGTAGTTTACACCATACACCAATGCCAGAGTGGTCAATTTGGCTGTTCTCCATTTAGGAAAATATATATGCCGTCATGAAATCCATGTGGCTTCCTCTTTGAGACTTTTCCTAAACATATGTATTTAACATTCTGATATAACTTAATATCAATATTACATCAGGAAATAAAGTTATAAATACTTAAATGGCCATGAATGGTCAAATTGACCACCATTTATCTAGTTTGTATGCTAGAGCATTTTGATCACTGTGTGTAATGTTGCAAAAGGATTCCAACAGTACCAAGCAGCAGGCCAACAGAACAAGGCTGTGGTTGGGAAAAGCCTGCAACAGTAAGGTTTTAGGGCCTACCTTGTAGCCATGTAGCTGCCTCAGTCATGAATAGGGTTGGGTACCAAAACCCTGTAGCGTTTTTTATTTCTTATTGCCATCTTCACTAACGTTACACTCACTCTGTCGACAGTGACAGCAGGTACCATTAGCAAGCTAGTTAATTATAAACTCAAAATGCCAAAAGCAAAACTGTCTAAAGTGTGGCAACGATGACATCCCTAGTAATGAAACAATGTTATGTGGGGTTTGCATGTGAAATGCTAGAGAATCCATTTCAGAAATGTAAATGAGCTTCACACAAAAATTATACAGCTGTTAAAGCAATAATACATTTTTTTGACAATTATTACTTAGCAAGCCAGCTTCCACACAAAACAAGATGTCCATTTTGCCTGTGTATTCTAGCACCCTGCAGTTATTATTGATTTTGGAACTAGAGCATTTGTGATGGCAAAATCAACAGGAAAAGGACAAAGGAGAAAAAGGCAAAATAACCCAAGTTGGGGGCTTTATTATGTGAATGTGTGAAGTTGTATCTGAATTCTGTGTGTTTACATGAGGTCAGAAGGTACAGAAATTGATGTTTTTAAGGGCTAAGAGTCTGTGGTCATTGTAATATTTCTGTATAGAACCCTGAGAAGTGCTGTATAGGTAATTACTTTTGTGTTCAACATATATCAAAATTATCTCTAGCTGCATACAGACTTACTTCAGTCTTAACAATAGATATGGTTTTAATGAGAAGTTTAATCACAGCTCACAAAAGTTTTTTTTCAGCCTTTGATCTATTTTCTCTGTTATTGATTTCTTCAAATCCGCGCTCCTTCAGTGACTGCAGAATGCTTGGAGGAGGTGTTCTCTCTTATAACAGAACACTTAAGAGAGATTTAAATTTACATCATATGGACTTTATCATTATGATTGCATGTGTTATATGACAGTACATTCCATACTGCATACTGCAGGGTAATACTATGGTACCGATAGGGTGCAGTTGGCATGATGGTTACTCCAAAACACAGTTAATTACGAAATGGGAGTACAAATTGAGCAATATATAAAGATAAACACTGTCCCGTGCCCTTTAATTGTGTACCAATTGTGTAACTTACAAGTAAGCACAAGTTACAAGTTCCTATAGATTCAGATATTAAGTAGTGCTTTCAAAAGCTTCCAACAGGTGGCAGACTATCCTTGCATGGAACAGCTAAAAGATTATCTGAGTCCAGGAGACCAGAAATGAAATAAACTAACGTTAGTGCTAGGTCCAGATTACTGCTGGATTTGGTTTGTGTAAGAGGAGTAGATGCTGCACACTGACTTCAGATGCTTTTTGAGTTTTATATAATGTATTTAATCAATCCAATCGTGATTATAAACAATAAAGTAATGGGTTTCACTTATACTCTATTCTTTTAGGGGCCAAAATTAGAAATGGGTGTCAATGGTGTGTGTATGCTTGTGTTTGTGTGAAAGTAAAATAAAGATTTTTTAAAGAAATTCAATAATAGAAATAAAGCAAATCCCATCCTTAAAAATATCATTGTTCGTAGTTTAGTTCTCATCACATTGTTGTTTTTAATTGTATAGCTAGTAGTTCCACTGAATTTGGAAGCTCCCCAAACATCTGTCACATAAACAATAAAGTAAACTGTCAAATGGCAATAAACAGGTCATTACAAATAATGCCCATCATTTCACTTGTCTATCAAAGCTCAGTAAATTACAGCCAGCTTGATGACACAGTCAGAGGCTTCTGGGCTTCTTACTGCATGTCCATAAGAAAGGATTTTCTGCCTAGAAAAGCTCCTGTTAATGCCCATTGACATACCATATGCCCAGCTCCCGCAACACGTCTTCAGCATTAAACTAAGCACTTCCTTGAATAATCATCTGATGAAAATATTGTAGTAACCTATGACCCTTAAATTCAGATGAGCCGGGGCCAAGTTATTATTATTTCCAATATAATTAATATTTACGTCTTGGAGTTGGAGAGCCAATGACCCGAAATGTTTGTGGTGAGGACTTCTTTTTCACTTGTAATATGAGGGGACAATGGCCTCACATTTTGCTATGCTTTAATAACGCCTGTATTTGCATTTTTGCCTGTTTTGCTGTGGGAAGGGATGTTATGATCTCAGCCTCATTTCCGTGCAGATATGCCAGCTGTCAGACCACATAATGATGTCGGCAGAAATGCCTCATTGGTCCGTGGTGGAAAGGTCGAACTAATAAGCAAGCTTATATTTATGCCTTGTTGACTGTAGATTTTTTTCTCCCAACCCCCTTTTAACATTGTTTTTCTCTCTAAAATTTCAATCTCAACCACTGCATTATCACATTATCAAACAGACCTGGGACAGATAAGTTTAAAGAAATAGTCACCAATATTCAGAAAAAAATGGATTTCATTTTGTTTAACATTGTAATTTGCACCACATTTTATTGAAAACAGGGATCTGGAGGTGTCTACAAAATTAAAGCATCGAAATATTTTTGCATTGGTGCTGAAACTTAAACTTAAAGTAATAATCTCAAAGATTTTCATTAAAATAAATGTCTGTTAAGTCACTATCTATCGCCGAATTAGGTAACACAATGGTGATTGAGCCTATTATTATATTAATTTATATTATTATAATAATAATAATTTATGATTAAAGAACTTGGTGTCTGTGGTGACATTCCCGGGAAAAAATCACAAGCGGCGCATAGTTAGTGATGCGTTTTCCTTCACCCATCAGTGGTTGGTCCGCCAGAGAGGGTAGGTGGAGCTAACGCAACAGGCTTGCTCTTCAACTCACTTGTGTGTGAGTGGCGTACTGTTTTTTCCGGTGTCTGCTACAATAACAGAGAAAGTTATGGAACCCTAAAAAGTTCTTGTGTAACATGAGAGGTCATATTATTTGTTGATGTAGATTTCGTATTACATTTGATGACAATGTAACGTTACTAAATTACATAGCTAGCTACCGGACCATGTCAAGAAAGGCAACATTGGTTTAGGCAACGTTGCGCACAGTATCCATCTCTCATATCAGGTAACGTTGCGTTAGCTAGCTAGCTAGCTAATGTAATTAACACAATCTAATGTCAGCTAACAATTAGAAAAAACGCTAGCTAACACTACTGACCGGTACCGACCTCGCCGTCCGTCTCTCAAATGCAATGCTACCTTGTTCCAACGTTGCAATGTAGCTAAATAAAGGGACAGGCAACGGCTCTGCTACTAACCAGTTCACACCGCTGCAGTTTTCTCTGCAACATTCTAAAACCGTTTTGTCTCGTTGCGAATCATTGATCTGAACTGGCCTTAACGTTACCGTTATCTACATTGACATCAAGTTCATCAGTAATCATAATGATAGGAATAAAGCCGGGGTATACGTGGATCAGAGCCAGGTCTGATTTCTGTGTAAAGATGTTAAGCCGGAGAAAACTAAATAAAAGAATACGGCAGTATGGATTAGCATTGTTATTATTTTATTACGCTTCCTCATATGTTCCTTCAGCCTTTATGCCCTTTTTTGATGAAATCTCCTTTGTTTTTGTTTTATTCTTCTTGTTCTGATTGCTAATTTAACACCCAGCTCAGCTTTATTCTTGAACAGTTTAGCTAGCAAAACCAGAAACACCAGGGGTAACATTTTGTAAGGCAGTTGTTTCAAAAATATTACACAACAGTCATTCACGAAAAAGACTGTTTATTGTGCACGAAATACATAATTCACGAGCCACAGCGAATCCCGCGAATTCTTCTCTGCAGTGTAAAGATGTTCATACCAGTCAAAAGGTGGATAAAGAACGTGTGTGGAAATTGATCATCACTAATTCTACCCCAGATCTGCTACAACATTTTAACCTGGCTCGGCAGTGTAAAGACAGTTTAAGTTAGCCTAATGTTAGACAAAGAAAGAGTATGTACATAACATTACTTTTATAACAACCATTTTTTATTCAGTAAATAATAAGTGTTATAGTTGGCGTGCCCCAGGTGCCAACTGACTGACGTCACACAGGCGACAATGGTTGGATCGGGTTGGGTCTATGGGAAGTGAGGTCCAAAAACGCACCTGCAATTACCGCTTCTCGCCATTGGCACCGCCATAGAGAACGAAACTGAAATCTTTGAGATTGTAACTTTAAAATACTTTAATTTCATTTACTTTTTTACTTCCATTTTGTATTGCTTTTAGTTTATATTATATGAGTAGTCCTGGTTTTCAGTAGTTTAAGCCACTTTAGAACTGCCAAACCGGAGGTCACTCCAAATGCATCATCCACTTTGGGGTATTACCATCGTGTCACACAGGTTGTCATAGTTTCTGCCTTGTGTAACAGCCGCATCCTAATTGTTATGCTGTGGTGTGTGCTGCGTGTTTGCGTGCACTAACGCTGGGACAGAGAACCTCCTCCACTCTCTTCTGTTAAGGCCCTCTGATCAATAGTTTTACAGCTAAGGTCTGTGTGGGCTGAATCACACTCTCAAGGACTTTGGCTAGGGATTGTTTAATTGAATACGAACACGCTTGATGCATAGCCCATGAGTCACTCGCTTTAGTTTTGCTGCATTCATTCCTTCATTCTATTCAGTCTGTCCTTCCTGCCAAGGATCTCCAAATCCTATACAGTCCCATGAGCAATATAACGATGCAGGACAGGCTGACAGTTTGTATTAAAGAGTATCTGTTTATACTCACATTCTTATACAAGCAAAAGAGTGGTTCCATTAATGATATAGCGATACTGTATATATTGTTATGAATGACCAGCTATTGGTACCAATTGATATTCCATCCATCCATCCATCCATCCATCATCCATTATCTATACCCACTTATCCTGAGCAGGGTTGCGGGGGGTGCTGGAGCCTATCCCAGCGTGCATTAGGTGAGCGGCAGGAAAACACCCTGGACAGGTTGCCAATCTATCGCAGGGCACACACGCCATTCACTCACACTCACACCTATGGACAATTTAGAGTCTTCAGTTAGCCAACCTGCATGTCTTTGGACTGTGGGAGGAAACTGGAGTACCTAGAGGAAACCCACGCGGACACGGGCAGAACATGAAAACTCCACAGAGAAAGGCCCCAAAACGAGATTCGAACCCACAACCTTCTTGCTGTGAAGCGACAGTGCATCATCGTGCTGCCCGACCAATTGATATTGACAGTGTTATATGCTTTTGGATAGTTTGGGCACATATCACAATGTCAAAATTGGTGCAGAATTGAATACCCTAATGTCCTTGTTAATGACAGCTGAATCTTATGATTGCTTTGTCACAATGCCTATGAATTGTTCTTGAACACAAAGTATAGAGGGTATGCACATGACGTCACAGTAAGTGGAAGTCACTGCGGTTACACCCACTGAGTGGCAGAAAGACTACTGAGTGGCAGCGTTAGCATTCAGCTTGAATGCCGCGAAAACACAAAAAACACATCTAAAATTGGGAAGAGCTGTTGTGCGATTGACTGTACAAATAGCTCCGATTTCTTGTTGAATCTATCTTTCATCCATGATGGTGAGCCTTGTGCTGTACAAACAAAGGGGGGGGGGGGGTGGTTAGATAGTATTAGCTAGCCAAGCATATAAATTATTAGGGTATGATTTTACCCAAAAATCCAACATACCTGACACAAAATAACAACCGCAAATCCACGTTTCGGTGCCTGGATTCAAGTTGTTTCTGTGAATTGCAGCGATGCATCGCTTCTCTTTTCTTTAGCTTTCGGCAGTCTGTAAAAAGATAGCTCCGATTTCTTGTTGAATGTCCATGGACCACCGGTTCTTTGGTAAGCTGAAAGGATCACTGTCGAGTCCAACTGCTTTTAATTTAAGCAGATAATCGTTTGTTTTACTCCCGGTTTTGAAGTTTCCTCTACTAAAGGCAGCCATGTGGCAGCATGTTTTGCCACTCAGTCCCGACTGAGGGGGCGTATTCCGGTGGGAAAGTGACGTCAATGCATACCCTCTATATGTTATTATATGTTACAACATACAACTGAATATGCTGTAGCAGCCTGGTGTGTGCTTATTAAAATTGCAAATATGAAAAATACATTTTGAAGGAGTAAAATGACAAGCATAACTAATCAACAGAAGAACAAAAAAACAGTCCCTAAGATAACAGCATTATTGATATTATCAGACACATGCAAGCAAAGCCAAGTTATATGCCTTGACTAAAGCTGTGGGATTAAAGTAGACATGTGGCCTCTTTCTCATGAAAAAAATAGGAGATAAGCTCTACATTTCTGTACTAAACAGAGTGTCTATCAATTATTCAGATGCAAAACAAACCATGCCAGCGCAAGTCTTCAAGTGTTTTGTTTATTTTCATGGTCAGTGAAAATTTAGAGGCTCTCTCAGTTATACTCAGAATGCAGGCACTGTGGGTCTGTAATTCCTCCCTGATATTGACAGGTCACACATTTCATTTACCGTGACCCTGAAAGGAATATCAGGGATTCCTCTCGCTTATTTAACTCCAAGTGAATTATTTGCAGCCGCTGGCTCATGCTGTGGAAGAAGACCTCTCGAAAAACAGGTAAAGATTTGAGCTGAAGATGGAGTTGGGCGTGAAGCCAAGGATCTCACTGTCCTACTCGAGAGAACGTGTTTCTGTGTATAATTTCCGTGAATAGCTCTGAAATTAGGCACTATTATGACTGCGGTTTATCTGTGAAATTGATGTCACTCTACTGCTTAAAACATCGTTAGTTATAGTTGCGATATTCACTTTCACTCGTTGAAAAAGATTGAGCACCCTGTGTGGCTCATAAAAGGGACAGGCCATGAATGGGGCTCTTCAGTGAGTCTGATAATTGCTGATTTCTCTCAAATAGGAATTTTTGTTTGTCCACAATAGCCACTTTAGGGCCTTTATCTGCTGGTTTCATGATTGTGTACGTCTTGTTTTTCATCTTTTTTTATAGCGTATTTCTATTGCATTAGATTATCTGAATTAAGGACAACATATTTTAGAAATAAAAGACTGGAATACAGCAGGCATAGATATACGGATTGTAATACAATCCAAAAGAATGTGTGATGAGTCTCCCAGCATGTCTTTGCCTTTATTGGACAGAAAACACTCTCATAATTCTACTCTGTTGTGATGCCTTAAAAATACTTGTAATTGCTTCTTTCAGGGCCTCAAGCCTGGAGCAAACTATCCCACGAGCCATTAGCTGGGATTGAGTAGCACCTTCATATCTGTGTTTTAGGTGATGATTATTTTTGTGGAGTTAGGTATTACTTTCCACACCGACTTAGGAAATATTACCCTGGTATTCACATAGTCCTCTGTATCTGTCTAGTGAAGCTTGAAATAAAAAGCAATTTCCAGAAAGTTAATGGGATTTTAAAGAAGAGTTCATTTCAAATGGCTCTATTCTACTTAATGAAACCAACAAAATGTTCCTTTACATAGAACAGGGACACAGTTTCACCCACTGCTGTACCGTTCATCTGTAAATAAATCCACAAGCTGAATTCGTCAAAATTCTAATCGATGTCTGCTGAAAATAAAACAGATCTTATGAGGGCCACTCGGCCTGGTTGCTGCTTTTTTCCATTTGCAGGTGTATAGTGGGCGGGGTCTGGCTTATCATGGGATGATGCAGTGCACCTGTGAAAGCTACCTGTTGCTACAGTATAAGGCCTGTTTTCCCCCCAAGACGTGAGTCCTTCCTTAGAGCTGTGAGCACTTTCTTAAAGTGGTTGGCCTGATTGCAATGCGTTGCCAGTCTGCTTGGTTGACGGTCAATAAACATGTTGATTTTAAACGCTGTTCTACCTCTCGACTCCCTCGTTTGTTTGGGACTTCATCCATTTCTAACAATGTGCACTTCCTTGAACTTTGACTTGTTTTAACAGCATTTCCCTGCTATCATGTAGCGTTTGAGGCATATAACATAAATACATTTATCTGTGCTTTCTGCAACAAATTCTTATTTTCACACATGGTGTTAATGCTTTCATTCTTGTGCATTGTCTGAAATTTAAGCATTTCAGGCCCTGTGAGGGTTTAGTATCTTTTAGCAGCCAGTGTTTGTTCTTCAGCATTTGGTACATTATCTGCAAACATATGTGCTACACTATTTTCATTTCAGCTTGGCCAGCAGCTGCTAGTGTCACAGGGCAGAACAGGATTAAATAAAACTCAATGGGAAAGGAAACAATTGCCTTCCCATCAAATTTCACCCAACACAAGTACAATGCAGCGAGAGAGGCAAGCAAAGGGCGGTGATGTGCCAACTGGAATACTTTAAACAATTACTCTCTGGACCTTCCACATTATATTTCACTGTATCCTTATCTGCACCCACTTCATCATCCCATCAATTATTCAATCCCCTCTTTGTTAGCTTAATTGGAAACAACTTTGAACTGGATGTGTAATTAGAGCACTATGTCCATTTACCAATCAGGGGAGTAAAAGGGGCCAGCCTCATCTGTGACACAAGCATTAGGCTTCTGGGGGAATGATTTATTAGTGTGGTCTTTTTTTTCCACCAGGTTGTGAAAGGTTACCTTGTGCCATTTGGGAAGGACCTTGTGTGAATAGCACATTAGCAGCATCTGTAGTTTCCTTATTGTGTACAGTCTTAAAAGACTTTTTGGTATTTTGGACATCATATTTCTAGCAGTGGCTGTATGCTAGTCTATGCTCTTGCTTCATGTCTAATTTGTCTGTCTGTCTGTGAAGGCGTGGCTCTTCTGTGTGGTTGCATCTTGGAAATCCTTGCTTGTCTTATGTTTTGGTGTCATTTACTGCAATTTTGTGGTGCGCGTCAAGTCACAGAACTCTTTTAAGCCATGTGTTTATCTGCCCCATATGTCTATCTGTCAGTATTGTATATGCTCGGGGTAAGTGTTCTCAGAAACGGTCTCTTGTTGGCTCCAAGTGTCTCAGATGGAAGTTCAGGCTGGGCCCTGTGCCTATTCATTACCTCAAGCCTTGGCTGTGTCCTTAGCCAGCTCCACAGTAGTGGAACACGACCGGCTCTGTCCCGTCTGTAGCGGGGTGGGTTTTGGTTGGCCAGGTTTCCAGGCTACCAGAGCATTAATTACTCCTAAGCACACAGGCTACTTACCAGTGCTCACAGGCTACTAGTGTAAACATGCTAACAGTGCCAACAGGTTAACAGTGCTCACAGGCTACCAGTGCTTACAAGCTAACAGTGCTCACAGGCTAACAGTACTCACAAGCTAACAGTGTTCACAGGCTACCAGTGCAAACAGGCTTTCAGTGCTCATAGGCTACCAGTGTAAACAGGCTAACAGTGCTCATACGCTAACAGTGCTCACAAACTACCACTGCAAAAAGGCTGCCAATGCTCACAAACTACCACTGCAAAAAGGCTACAAATGCGCACAGGCTAATGGTGCTCTCAGGCTACCAGTACTCACAAGTACCAGTGCTCACAGGCTTCCAGTGCTCAAAGGCTACCGCTGCTCAAAGACTAACAGTGCTCACAGGCATCCACTGTTCAAAGGCTACCAGTGCTCACAGGGTACCAGTGCTCATCAGTGAGAACACCTCTGCTCTGATTGCTGCTGCCTGTCCTGCAGTGCCGTGCAGATTAAAGAGTAAAATAGCCACTGGCAGGTGGAGATGGAGGAGAGATCTTCAGAAATAGTGTTTCCTGTCCAGGCACCACAGCTCAAAGGGAAAATCAATCTCCAAATAGAGTCAAAAAAGAGGGGAAACTGCATTCACACGTGGGCAGGGCCAGTGCAGGGAAGACTTACATATTAACCACCGAAATCCGAAAGTAACTTTTATAAATGTCATTGTATGGCCCGGATAAAGACCCAAAAGTCCATGAGATGCCAGTGAAAATTTCTTTTCCTAGAGCTTTTCTAGTACCTTCACTTAGTTTTTTTTATACAGGCGGTCAATTTACCACGTAGCAAATATGGTAACTTTATAAACTTAAAAAAAAAAATCAAACAGTTTAAATCCAATTTTAAATCCAGAACTTTCTCAGAAGTAGTCACATCTCCCACGGATGCGGGTGTGCGGAATGCAAACGGAATGAAAGGATGGGACTTAAAGGGCTGAGGACGCAGTGGGAGGGGTCCGGGAAGAGGGAGCAGGGTTTCGGCAGACTGATGGATGACTGATGGTGTGGCCAGGAGCGCACCGCGGGGGGGAGCGCTTTGATTATGAGATTGCGAGATTCGTCCACACACCCAGGGACGCTGCGCGGTTCAAAAGCACTGAAGAACCAGCACCTAAAAGGAAGCAGCAGGTACGGCCGGGTATGATCCAAGACAGAATACGTCTAATGGAACCCCGCGCTGCTATGCTATGCACTGTCTCACTTTCTGTGTAAGCTCTGCACGCTGTGGAAGGACACTGAGTCTAATCCGACAGAGCATAATTTTGAGGTGCAATAAAAGCCTGCAGGCTTCTGCACGGGAATAAATCTAATGAAAAACACCGCAACAAAACTTTGAGAGAGACATAGTAGAGAACATCGTTTAAAATGTATTAATCTTTTTTTCCCCAGACACAATAGCATAGTCAGTGTTAATTCACCTTTGAGGACATTTTATCAATTTTGAACTAATATAAAAACCACAACATTAAAATGAGTGCTCAACACTGAAACTCCTGTTCCTTCATAAAGACTGTTGATGGATCCAAGAGCTGAGAGGACATTTTTACAGGTATTCATTCAGGTCTCCTCATAAAACTGCTTCCCTCTGCTTTTAGAACCACATTCCCTACTGACAGCCATTTTCTACTCTACTGTTGTGTTCAGCTCTATAACTCAATACTTTTAAACAACTGCACGAATCTTCATCCTCTAAAACAAAGTTTCAGGATATCCTTGAAAATGTCCATTTCCAAGACGCTGTGAGAAAAGTTTTTTAGGACAAAATCAAGACCAAAATAGAAAACACTTAACTGTGACTCCTACAAAAATGAGAATTCTGTTAACTCCATTTTTGGGAGGTCACGCAGAAAAAATGCTTTCATGCATGCTGCCATTTAAACGATTCCTTCATTAGATAAAAAGAACCTGACCCTGGATAGCCGCAGATGTATATTTAATACTGTTTCCGAGAGGAATAAACAGAGCTTTTACTTCCGTCTCAATAAGCAGAGGGCTGCTGATAAACACAAGCGACACCCATTAAGAGCGATTACCATTTCTAATGAACTCATTATGCACTCATAAAGGGGTCGCACACCACCCCTCCCCCCCGTTCCCCCCCACCGTTCGCCTCCTTTCACCAGCAGCCAAAACAACCGTTAGCCGAAATTCAGCCGAGAGGCAGCGCGTCCCGGGGCGCTCCTGCCGTGACCGGGGCGAGACCGACACGCTGATTAAAAGGGGGGCGACGGCGGGCGCTAGAGGAGAGGACGGGCTCTGGAGGTAGGGGACCCGCGCTGGGGGCACGCCGGCTGGCACTGTGCCCACGCCCGACAGGGCCTGTGCCAGGGAGGAGCGGGGCGGGGCAGATGGGGCCGGCGGGAGCAGGTGTGTCTCCGGCCTTCACGCTCCAGTGAGAGAGCCGGGGGGGGGGGGGGTGGGCAGTTCGTGCAGGGGACAGGGCATCCGTGTCACTAGAGCAGGGTTCTGCTGGGCCTCGAAGGAGGAGCATCAGCAGCGTGCGCTGCAGCAGCACTCGCTAACAGAGGCAGAAGGGAAACGGCTCTGAGCGGGAAACGCAGGGTTCACTTAGAGGACGCACACCGGAGGACCTGCACCAGCCCCCACCTGTGGCCCTTCTGCACTGGCACATTTCAGCCCAATTCAACCCAAGCGGAAAGGCATGGCTTCTGCATTACACTCTGTGGGCCTCTAGCAACCCACGCGCACCAAACACCCTCGTCAACACTGCAATGCATTTTGGGTACCACTGGCTTTTTGGATGCATTCAGACTAGATGGGTTATGAGGAGCTAAATTTATTTTTGATGCTGGTGCTTTGTTTTTTCCTTCATAAAGAAGTATACAATGGCAATGTACAGACGGTACTAACCAAAAATAAATAAAATGGAGGAAACCTAACCGCTGTATTGCTGTTTACTTGTGCTAAAAGATGAGTGACCACATCGCCCAGGGATTTCAGAAGTTCTCAGGGTTTTGACTGGTGAAGATCGATCCGTTTCAAATTGCGACTTATAATTTCTGTCCCGATATTCTTTTCCGCATTTCAAATGATGTGTTTGGGGTTGCGCAGATTGCCACTTCTCATTGTGGGTTCAGAAAGTATTTTAAGAAGCACAGAATGCAGTTTGTTCGCTCGGGTGGCAGTCTGTGACAATAGGAAGGCAGAGGAGTGTGTGCATTCAGTAGCCTTGCCAGAGCCTCAGTCCGGAGGGAGTGTGGTGACCCTAACGTCAGGGCTAGCGCGCTACGCTGTTCTCTCTGCTTTTCAGCCATTAAACCGTCTGACTGCCAGCCTGCCATTGCAGTGAAGAATGTGGACGTTAGAAGTGAATGTGCCGCACTCGACTGAGCGTTTCATCTCATCTGCAGATGCGCCCCCAGCAGCACACCTGACGACCGCACTCGGTAAGCAACTGTTGCCAAGCAACCCCCGAGGACACCCTAGAGGTACTGGTGCCAAGGTACGGAGAAACCACCTGTGCCTCCCCCCCCCCTCCCTCCCCGCCTTCATCAAGTGCGGTGCTCACAGTGGCTTGGATCTCATCATAATCCTGGCCACATCTCTGATCACATGGTACAGTGACCCCAGATGGCAGTTTTTCATATCAAACAAGACACTCCACCTGGGAGGCTGGGAACTGAGAATTCAGAGCTCTTATAGGTATACCCTTTCTCCTTTCAATTTTCATTATTTCTCACATTCAGGGATTCATGCTTTAAGGAAGCACTTCTGAATTTTACATCTTATAGCTGAACAAAATTTTTACATTCTGCCTACGTTTTAAATGGAATCAAAATGTCTGAACGGTGTCCGGTGCATTACACATATTTCACCACCAGAGGGCGAAAAGGCAACAGGCACTGTTCAATGCCGAGAAGTAAAAAAAAAAAAAATGTTAAATTTGCATGCATTCCACTGATTGTATTGGTTCAGGATAGTTTGCTGCCAAGTCCTTGCAGAGCCGAATGTTGCAGCATGACATCATCAGATTCTATACTGTAGCCATGGTTGTTTTAACCATAAATAAATGAACACACACACACTGTTACAGAAAAAAAGAGTAGGCCTAATGCAGACTTAAACACTTTCAGTGACAAGGTATTTAAAGAGTGATGGTTGCTTTAAAATGTCATTTGATATGTCCATGAAAAAAATGCTTTAGATACCAACTTACATACCAAGTTGATATCTGTATTTTGAAGAATGTTGATACACCAATCACTTTCAAATATTTGAAGTATGGCTCATATTTATTTGGCATTTAAAAATGGTTGTATATCTTTAGAAACCTTGGTTAGGGGTACTTCAGAAATGTACAACCAATAACATTCTGATTTTGAGACCAGTTTCCTGACTTCAAATTGCATGAAATGTCAAGATGATTGTTATGCACTGTAAGATTTCTATCACAGATTGGCTCAAAAATGTAGGTTGATCGATTGCTTCCGAAAAAGTTGCTTAAATAAAAGGCTCTCGGAAAAACATTCAAATATCAGCATATTTCACGCAAAATGAAGATCAGCAGAGTGCAGTGTACAAACTCCCCGGTAGCTCAGGATGAACAGGCTCTGCCGTAGCAGAGCTTGTGCCAAGATTGCCATGTTTGAATTTCCACAAGCATTTATACAGGGACCCGGCGGGGTGCAGACGTACCCTCAGAATTTCAATTAGGACACCGGGACGCTTTTATTTTCCTCGCGGTGCAGCCCCATCCATCTGAGTCCTGTATATTAGGTATTTCAGCCGGACCACGGCAGCCCGCGCGCTGGCACAAACTGAAATAAATAGGCTTTGGCAATGTTAAAATGTTCTTCTGCGAAAGAAAAAAAACACAGAGATTCATAATGGCGTACTGTAAAAGCGGACGTATTAATCCCAGCGCAGCTGGTTCATGGCCAAGACAAGTTCCAGAGGCCTTTAGATTAAGTTAAGCAGCGGGGGCATGGCCGTTTTACAGTCCAGACCCGTTTCTGAATTCCAAGCAGCAAACGCGGTCGCCCCGTCACACCTTTATTAGCATATAGAACGTCTCACCAAAAGGACCTTCGGGTTGTCTGAATTGACGACAGAGGACAATGGCTTTTGACTTTTTTTTCTTTTCTTTTGGATTCACCTGTTCTCTGAAGTAAATGCTGTCATTTAAGCTCATCTTTTCAGTCCCTGTTAAAGTGCACGTGGGCCACCGCTGTTGCATTATTAAACAGGATGACTGTCGCGTGCTGTTCAGTTCAGCTCCCGGTGCCACATTATCATCTCACCAATTTAGAAAAAACACCTTCCAGACCGACTTCCAGAAATACAAATGACCACGAGGAAAAATGTAATGATGTCATTATCATAACTCATAAGAAAATGGACTACATAAATCAGTTAGGATGACCAATAAGTTTGTCAGACTTCATTTGTTTTAGTTAATGTAGCTAATGTGATTCCAGTTTCCATGGCTACCGCGTGAGAAAGGAGCTAAAAATAATTACGATAATCATTAACACTGAGGTCAAGAGAAACGTTATTGTGGCGGTCACATGGAGGTTTTTCATCTTCCCCGAGACTACATTTTCATGATACTCGTATGCACTTGTACCAGGGCTGAATTAAGCACAGCGACTTCAGTTCACTGCACGCGACTCATCCGAACGACTGGATGGGGCGATGCACGAGCGCAGTGCTCGCGGGGACCCAGCTGGGACTGGAACGTACGACCTGACGGTAATAAGCTCAGTGCTAAATGCCACATGGTTACCCGTGGTACAGGAGCACGAGGTCCCGGAGAGTGACAGCTGATAGGACGGGTTACGCAAGCAGCCAGGCATGGGGCTATCAATAATTCAGGCGGTGGGGAGAACGGTGTCGCGGCTTCTTCTTGTGTGGTAACAGGACCGGGGAGGATTGCGGCTTCGGGGGGGGAGGTTGGGGGGGGGGGGGGAACGCAACGCAGAGCTGGCTCGCTTACACACAATGGCACAGTGCCATACCGTAGCACTACCACACCACAAGCGTATTCTTTTCACCTTTTAGTCAAATCAGCTCAGTGTAGTGCGTGCACTAAAGCACAAACAATGATCTTCTTTTCATTTTAACTACACTATCAATATGACACTGCAATTATATGTCGATGGCCATTGTGGGCGGACGGATTGAATGACGACGACGGGGTCATGTTGTGTTTTGCTGGCTATGTCTCCCCATTCGCGATGTCGACTCTCTACTCGACTGTATTGATTTGTTGTGTCTGCAGCAATCCGAGCGGGCCGCCACAAGAGTGGAATGCTTCGCGGCGGCTTTCTGAAGGGGCGGCTATAGACCGCACCCACCTCCACATCACGGCGGTCAGAGCGATGGAGCGACCACGGAGGCAACCCGCCGACACACGCTGCCGTGACGTCCTCGCGCCGCTGCGCACTGGGGCTGCCGGCTGGCGTACCGCCATCACGCCCGGCAGAGCCGATGAGCCTGTCCAACGGCAGTGTCCGTCAGAACGACTGGAGCTCATGGGGTGACACCGAGGCCCTGCCACTGCGAGAAGAAATGGAGACGTGAGCTGGCGCGTTCCACAAGCACGCGTGCCGTCTCTCGCCGACACCAGCCCCAACAACTCAGTAGTCATAAGTGGGATTTAACTGAAAAACAACCACTTTTGTTAGAAGATATTGGTTTGTGTAAATATTTGTTTCACGGATACAGTTTGGGAATTCATTTGGTGATCGTAGCTCTGCAAACTGTGAACAAACAAGACCAGGTCAAAACCTAGTGTATGGCTGGACCGAACCAGCTGACCAATGGTGTAACTTCATCAGTCAGTCACTCAGTCACAGACATGTGCGGTGTAACTTCATCACTCACTCAGTCACTCAGTCACAGACATTCGCGTTTATAGGGCTGTTGGGGTCCAGCCAAAAATGAAACAACACTCACTCATATGAAAGTCAAAGTTGAGACAAATGTTGACTGACATGCATACTGCAAGACCAATATGACCATTATCTCATCCACATATGAATACTTTACTCATCCAACATTAGCGCTGCAATCCATATAATTTCCTCAAGCAAGTGAAAACCAGGGAAGGTGTTTTCTTGCAGGCATCAGGCCCTCACAATACAGACACCTATCATGAGGACCGGTTGCTAAATGACCTTGGCCTTTAGAGAGAGCCAAGAGACTGGCTTTCACTCCTGCTGCTCTTATACGGACATTAATTCTGCCACAATCATCACGAGGGGGCGGAGCCTGACACTGACTGCCCTGCGATTGCGGCGGTGTGTATGATTGATGTCCAGCCATTACTGGACTTCTAGCCTGGCGGTATAATGTTTAAGGGGACAGTGTCACGGGGACAACGGGCAGAGGATCTCATTACAATTTCGAGATCTCCGCGTGGTTGAAAGCATTCGCGGCGGGGGGAATACGATTAAGGCGGGCGTTTTAATCATAATCTTTGATCTTTAACAGACGCACTTAAGCGCAGCGGGGATATCGCCATGACTACGAGGTACACTGACGTGATGGTGACTCATCCCTCCAATAAAACTGACCGCCGTGTGTCTAGTCGTACAGCACACATTGAGAGAGGATTTCAGGTGCTCTACAACATACTGATAAGATTTTGCCTCAGTTGAATTTTGTTTTGAGAGGACTATTTTGCTTGAAATGATTATGTGTATTGCACAAAAATATGAAGCCAAGCTATCTATACATGTTTATATCAACCCATAGCTATTTACATCCTACTTTGTTGAATAAAGCTCAATAAAGCTTTGAAAAACAGGGCATTTCTGCACTGATGTAGACAAACCCTTGGAAAAGGAAGACTTCCCTTTAAGACTTGCTCTTGCTTACGGTAAATAGCTAATGTGCACGCTCTTTGCCTTTACTCATGGGGTCTTCCAGAAAGAAAATTAGTCATCCAAAAAATATGTTGTAGGAGCTCATTTAAGGGACACTGCAGAGAGACTTCAAGGTAGGAGATAGCCACCCAGCAAACATTTGCATGCAGCAAAGCTTATCTGTCCAACACAACAGACTGGCATTCATGTCCAGGAATAGGAAGGTCAGTCCGTGAGTCATAGCAGTGTTGTTTCCTGCTGCCGCAGGGTCTCTTCTGCCAGGATCTGCGTTTTGGGCGGGTTCCAGAATATCCACAACCCTAAATGGATGAGCGATGCCAGACTGGGGACGCGGCCAGGCAATCTGATTTGATTGGAAGGCATTCTCAGGTCCTCTGCAGAGGGGCCTGCGATACATGCTGACTGCGAGCGAGCAGGCATGCCCGCGGTCACATGACCTCCTGAGCTCATGAGGCCTGGCACCAAACAACACTACAAAAAAAAAAATCTAAATCTGCGTCCGCTGCAACCAGGAAGCACAGACACGAACGTGCCACCTGTTACCGAAAAAGAAAAAAGAAAAAAAAAAAAAGACAGGGACTGTTGACTCCGGCTGTCCTGCTGGTTGCCCTGGCAACACCAGAGAAGTTGTGTTCTTGCTGCGGCATCCTCCGGAACAGCCGCCTGCTCTAATAAATGGCAGCTTTTTGACATTCAAGGTTCAGCCTCTGCAGAGAGGAGTCTCTGCATGAGAATACAGCGATCCTTTGATATTAGTGAGGAAACACACTAAAAGATTCAAAAAACGTTCTGAGATCTTGATACGGTGGTCATACAAAAAAAGATAGGGCAGTCAAATAAGGAGACCTAATAACAGTAAGAGCTATAGATAAGCTCTAATGCCATTTGTACATGACAGCTGTTTAATTGCCTGAGGATAATGAGACTTATTTTGTAGCAAAATGCTATGGTGGCTCACCTTATTGTACAATTTCAAGCTTTCATTTTTCAAAAAAGTCATCAGGTTTGTTTTATTTCCTCCAAAATCATACCACTACTAAAAATGACACACCGTGCGAACATCAATCTTTCATAATCAGTGGTTGTTCCCCATTACAATCACATTACTGGCATTTAGCAGACACTCCTATCCAGAGCAACTAACACAACTTTAGCATTTTTTTCATGAACATCATATGTACTCTACATGGACAGAGACTGAGCAAGCACCATATTTTTTACAATGTCTGAAAAAAAATGTCTTCATGAGAAAAAGAGAAGAATTAAAATTTTATTTTAAAATGAAAATTAATAAAAATTAAATTCCCACTATGTAGTTAAGAAAATAAATGTACAAAAACTGCTCTTATTGGGCAACAGTAGGATAAAGGGTTAAGAGTCTGTGTTAAACCAACATTGTGCAAGATGTGTTGTATGCATTTGGAATTAAGTGTGACATTTAACTATTGTTACTGCACGCTGCCGTGCAGTCACTGTAGAGCACTGGCATACCGACCATAAGTATGTGTGCAGTAAGAGCCAACTGGCAGCAGCATATAAACTGAAATGGTGTCGAGTTGTGCCAGTGTGTCCAGATTTGGTCTGTATGAAATGCATCTGTCTGGGGTAAAGGGCACCAGCTGAAAGTAAATAACACAGTATAATGTAATGATTTGTTTGGGGGAGGAGAAAGTGAATTAATAGAGCCGCACGACCAGACAAGTGTTTGGAGATGCACACGGCAGCACTGAGGGAAGGAGGCTGGGAGGAGATGGGCCATCAGTCTTGCTGATTCTGACACCAGATCAATATATGCCTGACCCCGGCAGAGTCACACGGCCCTATGAAACAAGATGGGGGTCTGTATGTGTAAAGCGCATGCCTCTGGAGGCCCAGCCCCCTCCCCAAAATTTTCTGCAGGCCCTTGTCTGCAGGAATGGTATTATCATTGTAATATACAGTACGTATGTATATATATATATATATATATATATATATATAGAAAGAGAGAGAGAGAGAGAGAGAGATTGCTCCATAATGCTTGGGGAAAATACATATTTTGATTTGGCTCTGTATTCTGTACAATTTTAGTATCTACATTACAGGCATTTAGTATGAGTCTGTTATTGGCGTTTGTCAACAAGAGGATCAGAGTTGTGCCAATGACAGCCATTATGAGGCTGAAAAATAAGGAAAAGAAGAAAAAAAACCTAGAGACATACGCCAAACCTTAGGCTGTTCGTAAAGGCTTCTGTGGTGAGAATTCTCAGGTCATCACCTGTAGATTGTTCTCCTTGGCTTCCCAGGCTCTTTGCGATTTCTAAGCTCACCAGTGCACTCTTTCTTAATAATGTTCCAAACGGTTCATTTTTGTAAGCTAGACTGTCTGCTTCTTTCTTATTTCTCAGCCTCATAATGGCTTCCTTGAATTTCACTGGTGCAGCTTTGGTCCTCCTGCTGATAAACACCAATAAAAGCCTCCAAAGGGAATCAAAAGGCTAGAGTCAAAATTAGATACTGAAAGCTATCTTATACCTGCACTAAAGAAGCAACTGACCACAACTGACTGATCAGAAACACCGGTGATGCCATTTGTCCCAAACATTATGTAGCCCTGAAATGGGGCGACTATTTATCAAGAGTGCTGTAACTTCTACATGTTGAAACCAAAATGTGATTACAACCCCTACTGAGCGATTACTGATCAAGCTGCCCTACCAAAATAGTGTCCGGCTCCCCCACGTAAAAGCCTGGCCTTGGTAAGCTATGAAAGCCCGATGGTTTCACTGAATTTTGCTTGGCGTTTCTCTATTTTATGAATTAGATTTCTGCATCTCACAATTTCTCTTCAACCCAAACTGCTGAGTCCTAATTTATTCACCCCAAAAAAATGCTGTTCCTTTGAAAAGCAGTGCAACAGCAAGAGCGGACACCTTGTGTTCACAGCAGCCTCAACACCAGTAATCAGAGCGTCGACATGATGCCAAGGCTCTGGATCTGAGGGTCACACCTTCAAAACTCAAATGCTACGAGGGGAAGGAAAGACAGAACGAACTTCAGCGGGGAGCTACACCGCTTGAAAACAGCACACGGCACAGCAGCTCACAGCCCACAGCGGGCGTCCAGCACGGACCTGCCAGACCACTGCACACGGCCGCCTGCAGGAGACTGCAAAGACACTCCACCACACCCCTCAGGGAAAAAAAAAAGAAAGAAAGAAAGAGCGAGCTCTGGTAATTATGCAGCGAAGCTGGAACGGGAAGAGTCAACCAGAGGTGGGGAGAGTCCAATTTGCACCGTGGGCAGGACTGGGGCTGCAAGCCCGGGCCCGGCGGGGCTCCCCGGGGCCGGCCATTCTGCACGGCAGCAGATGCCTGATTAAATTCAATTAACGGCTTATCTTATACCAAATGACATCAGGGAATTTGGGGGTCTTTTTAACGTAATCCTCCAGATACCATCCTTGCTAAGGACCGGAAGGGTGGCACTTCATTTCCATAGCCATGTTTGTATTCAGTTGGGTTATAAAAACATACCTCCCTGCATTTTACAGCAGAAGAATGTACAGAGTCCTGATAGTCGATCTCACCATCAGAAACATTGTATCACGGATGATCACTCAAAAGAACTAAAAAGTTCTCTGTCCCTAGTTTTTTTTTTTTTTCATTTTTACATTTATTTATTTATTTTTGTTACCAGCTTCCTACGTTGTATTCCTTGCAGGTACAGTATGAGGAGGGGAAAAAACAGTGCAGTGATGTATTATAAATCCAAGATTTCTGAATTATTCAGTTTTATCGATGTTCTGTATATCATAAACTATGCATTAGCACAGGAGCAACGTTCAAATCCAAGTAAACTGCACTCTCCTCCAAGAAGATTAGACTGCTGTAGTTAAATGAGCAGAAATATATTTTTGTTCTCTTGGATAAATGTATTGAGTGATTATGGACAATACTTCGCCATTTGTAATGACAAAATGGTTATAGGTTGTAGCTGCATAAATATAATCTCAATGAGTTTCCTGCTGCACAGTTGTGGGGTGGGTGGGGGTCATGAGGTCTATTTCGCTCTGCATGTTCTTCTCTCAGCTGTGAGGGGAATAGGGTATGTCTTCTGTTTCTATTGGACACAGCAGCGTTAGATAAATTCTTCACTCATTTATTATTTAATGTGAAAGCTGGTACAGGTTAACAGTTACATCATATGTGAGAGAAAGGCCACTTTTAACATTCACTGTAAAAAAAAAAACCCCAGAATAAACATGCAGAAAAAGATGTACATTAAGAATCTAATTTAGTTAATGCTTCAAAATAGCTTACTTTGTACAATGGCACTGCATTTTTTTTCCAGTAGTTTTCCATGCAAGTTCTCAGTGAAACATAAACTCAGGAGGAATCTCGGTTGCATGGTAACAAGTACAGTAGCATCAAAAAAGTAACTTTTGATATTTGTGAAGGAGTTTTTTCTGCCAGAAGTCTGAAGTGCTATCCCAAGATTTAAATGACAATATTTTTGGCTTTTGTTTTTCTAATAAAAGTAGGAGATGAATTTTAAATAGCATTAAGCACACTACTGTTTTAACAGCAGCAAAATCTCCTCACTTCTGAAAGTACATCTGAATGTCCTGAAAGTCGGACTGGTATGTCAATATAGTTACCTTTCTGTTTGTTGATCACTAAAACCCTCTGCCCATTGTGAAAGTGTTCAACATCCTAGAAAGCATCAACCATTTCCCTAACATTGCAGTAATACTTGCAGCCACGTTGCAATAAAGTTACGCATATGCTAGAGAAGGACCTGGGAGAGAGCTCCTCTAATGGTCCTTGAACACTGTTTGTATGCACGTTTGTGCAGTTTGCATCCTGGCCAGAGGAAACCGGCAAGGTCAGGAAGTGTTTGTGTGTGAGCCACGCCTGCAGGACACCTTTAATGGGATTTACAGGGTTGTTTCTGGAGAGATGGACGTTATCCCAGTAAGTCCCTACAGAGTAATTGGCTCACATGGCTCTGGCTTGCCCCGAGTGTGAATCAGCGTAAATCAGAACTAGAGGAGGGAAAGTTCACCCTGGTCCATTTTTAGAACTGTGAAATGTGTCCCTAGCGCACACACACACACACACACACAGTGAGGTCTAAACATAACAGTGTTTTCATAACAGAGCTGTTTGGATCGAACAGACATTAGATGGGAACCAGAGAATAATGTGCAATGTCTTGTGATATATTTTCAGTAACATAGGTAGGCCACAAAAAACATAGAAATGTCGTCAAAAAAATAAACACTGTTCGTGTCCTACAACATGGAACTGTATTGAATTTCCTGACTTTGTGTTAACTTTTAAAGCTATTGACTGTAAGATGTACCCTGTGCCACGTTAGTTTTACCCCAACCTCGGGGTTAAATGTAAAATTTCACTTTCAGTACTTTCAGTCAGTTTGCTAGTGAATGGTATGTTCCAGAAATTTCATTGTGGTGCGTAATCACAGCCAAGGTATGTAGGTTGTTTGTATTAAAAATCATTGGTTCCAATGAATGTCTCTAGCCTGTAATCAAACCTCTGGAAGGTATTTTTGAGTTGGTGTTCAGTGCGATTGATTTGTTAGTGTAAATGTAAACAATTAATTAATTCCAGAGGTTTTTTTTGTGAAGCGGTGCCCTTATAAAAAATTAAAAAAACTAAACACATAGGGAAAAACTGGAAAATAAGGGCAAAAATAAATACAGCCCTGATGGACATGCAGGATCACAACGTTAAATTAGACCGCAGCACGAATTAGCATGCTACTGTATAACCACAAAAACCTTGAATTCATGAGAAGTAACTACAAACAAAAAACACCAGTCAGAACAAAAAATCAGCAGACGCACAGAACTGCAGAAAACCTATTCTATCCAGCTCAGGGAGAAAAATCATACAAAAGAGAAAATGATTTTCTGTATCTGTTACCTTTGCTCTGTGGGACACAACAGTTTCTCCCAGATGGGATAAATGTAAAGTTCTGTAGAGAGGATGATCCACATCCAACAGCTTATTTCCCGCTGTTCCATTATTTGCCTCAGTCTACTGTCCCCTATTGATTTTACTGCTCACTGTTGTTATTTTCTCCAGCCCTGTAGTATTTGTTTTCCTTTCCAACCAATAAATCAAACAGTATGTTCAAACACTCAATGACGGGTATAGAGAGCAGTGTTCTATGAAAGATTGGATTTCTAAAAAGGAACAATTGCAGCTGATTTTTATCAGGCCCATTCTCTGCCTGCGCTTCAAAATATTTAATGGCAATGGGCAGTCTGCTCCCCACAATAGAAAGCAATTCCTTGGTCTTAAACATTTTTATTTATTTTTTTGCATGTACAACAGGCTCTTTTAGAAAGAACATTTTTAGCTTTTGTCAGAAGATGCGATGGAAATGCAAGTGCGTTGTGCCAGGTCAGCCATATTTAGCCTCTATCACATTGAAGTGTCCTTGTGCCTTCTGAGCTTCCATTACGGTTTGAATGTGGAATAAATCAATATTTTCCTTTGAATACATAAATCCACCATTTCACATGCTCGCTATCATAAGTATGACGACCAAAAGATTTGTACAGCTTGGTCCAGGGACCTCTGAGGAAATAAGGTGTGAATTTAGAACTGTAGAAGTTCTCATTGTAAACATCACACACAGCACAGAGGAACACAGTAGGGGGTAGGGGGTTGGAATTAAAATAAATCAAAATATCGGCTAATTCTCATGGATCACAGTTGCCTCGTTATGATAGTAATGTGAAGATGCTGCTCAACTGTGATTTAAGGTGGATAAAAGGTTAAAGGCAGATTTAAGAGCTTATTAAGAGTTAAGAGTTAAAGCCAGACATGGTTTTCCCATCCGTTCCCACCATCAAACAGTTAATCAGGCCAAACGAGTAACAGGCAAAGCTGTCTATGATGTTAAAGCAAGGCCTCTCTATCTAATCTAACTACAAGAAACTGAAGCAAATTTTCCTATTTAAAAACACCTTACAGGATATGTATGAGTGATGAAAATGGTCCATCACTACAGTGAGATGGAATGGGGAAAAGCCTGTGTTATACCAAACTGCAAACATGAGCAAGGAGGTTCAGCTAAGCAAAGAGTCCCTTCTCTCAGTTCTTAAAAGTTTTTAGTTCACCAATGAGCTGGGAAGCTTTGGATCAGACCTGGGTCAAATACATATTTGTTTTGGATTCAAACACTTTTCTGTGCTCTATTGATCTTGCCTGGTGTAATTGAGCCTGTCAATATGACCAGAAGGCAGGGTTTGCACTTTTTGAGAGTATTTCATTGGTTCCAATACACCAGACAAGATCAGTAAAGCGTAGAAAAGCATTTGAATCCAAAACAAATACATATTTGACCCAGGTCTGCTTTGGATAATATTAAAAGGAGCAGTTCACCCACAATAAAGTTAAATTTCCACTTAGCTATGTGTCCATCCAAATCGTTTTGCTGAAAGTTTTCTAGATATGTGCTGCAGCTTACCCTGATACAACGGACCTCAACAGTGCCAACATTTGTGGCACTCAAACCGCCGATAATTGCCTTTCGAAAGACTCAACAGCAAGGTATCTTTCCAAAGGTTCGACACAGAATACTGGTGTTTTGGTTGAGACTGTGTAAATATAGACAGTTGGCGTACTTCAGTAGAAAGTACTTTTTCGATGAAACCGTCCCTGACAAGGTCAGTGGATTTCAGAGAGTGTCACTATTAGGGCCACCAGTTTATCTCCCCTTGTTTTCTCGCATGGAGCTTCAGTCCTCCGCCAGCTTGTGGTCATGACAGCCTCTTTGTCAAGCCCCTTCTCAAACAATTATCCCATTTGCATCATCTCAGTAATCTAAGTTGATAAAATAATTGCCACTAATTGAGCACAAGGGATGATTGACAGCGATGTTTACAAGCCAGTTCGATTACCTTCTATCGTGGACATGCTGCGGTATTTTTAAGTGTAGTACAGGGGCATGATAGGTTTTGTTAGAAGCAGCGGGAAATGCCCACACTAAAAATGAGTGCATAACATTTAACTTTCACAGAAAAAGTGAAACAAAGAAATGAATTCATGATTAAAATAATTAACTAAACACGGTCTTCAATCAAGACATCAAGCAGACCCAGGCACCCGAGCGCTGGGCTAAAACAAAAACCTGCACCCACACCGGCCTTTTTTAGATAAGATTGGTCACCCCTGCTTTATATGGATATATTTTTCTTTTTACTGCAGCAATACCCAATCCTGGTCCTGGGGAGCCACAGCCAGCTGGATTTTGTTTATTCCTTAAGATCAGCGACCGATTTAGACCCAAGAAACAAGGTGACCTGAGGTAACTGTGCAATCAACTGCTTTAACTGATCAACTGCTGTGCTACTCAAGTGCTGAGTAACAACGAAAGCCAGCAGACACTGTGGCTCTCCAGGACCAGGATTGAGGACCACTGGCTCAAAAACATGCTTTCGTACCATTTTACCTTCTATTCATGTTCACTCTCCTTCCTGGCTCTCCCCATTTTAGATCAACTAATTGGTTTTGTAAATGTATCAGTTAGAAACGCAAATTGTACGATTAGCCACTTTACTGTGCTGTTGGGCTGCCCTGGAGGATAACCATTGAACTACAAGTTTAAATCCCTGCAGGTCACATGTTGGAGATGAGCTTGTTGAACTATTTATTATAATTGGAAACATTGCTGTTGATTCATATTAAGCTCAGAGCAATGAAACAGAATGAGTCTCCCCATTACACACTCAACCACATAATAAACTTTTTAAAATACTTCCTGCAGTCACCTTGTCTCATATCTTTGTGAGATGAATGCTTAAATGGGATGCCCTTTAAGCATTCAGGACAGCAGTTCAGATAAATAAATCATTCATTAAAAGCTTCATGTGTAATGTACTTAAAATGCATTAACTTCTGATAAACTAATACTTGCATGATGCTGTTGTTACTATAAATGTGACTGTAATCCAAAAAGAGTTCCAATATGCTTTTTTTTGGGGGGGGGGGGGGGGGGGGGCAGGCTAGTTCCCTACATAGTGTTAGGTAGTAATTAGAACATTTATTTATATTTATGATTAAATATATAGTAAGACAACTTGGTATAGAATCAAAGACTATAGGGTATTCTTTAACTGTGATTGGGAATCCCTATTTCTTCAAATTGTAGAGTTGACTGTTGTGGGGAGGGGGTGGCTGATGAATCACAATATAGCCTACCCACCTTTCCAGACACCATTACACAACTGGTTAATAATAAGTAAATATCCAGCTGCTTGAACTAAACATATCTGAAATGAAAACAAGCAAAAACACGCTGGAAATAATGTAATTTCAATTAGCTAAAGCGTTTGGCGAACAGTGTTCTTTCATGTGCATCCGTGGAGCAATGCTCACCGACTCTCCGAGCAGAAAAAGCGCTTTGGTACCCGATGAAAGCGACAGATTCTTCCACCTGACTGTTCTGTAACTGCTCTTCGCTGGGAATCACGGTGCCAACGTTCTGGGGCGAGAGCTTACATAAATCATCGCAGTCTTATGACAGCGAAGGGATAACGGAGCGCTTTAATTTACTATTTCTTTCAACCGCGTGTAATGCGCTGGCAGCGAATGGAATGTTACAACACCGGATTAGGGGCGAGTTTATCCCCGTGAACTTGAGAGAAAGTCATGAGAGACAATGACGTCGGAGACGCAGGACAGGCAGAGATCAACTCAGTCCACAGCAAACGCGTTATCAGTTTTCTCCCGAGCGCAGCCGCTGTCAGGAAGTGACGCTGCTGCAAACAACCTGCCGAATCACACAGGATCATGTGATCGGAGTGCAAATTTGTAGATGACCATGAACTTTGTGAGAAAATAAAACCCAGTAACGGATTCAACCGGATATAGCCATTTTTGATTCAACCTTGTGAGAGCCATTTATTTTCTGTGTGTTTTCATATAGCCTACAACAGTGGTGTCAAACTCGTGCCATGGAGGGCCGTGTGTATGCAGGTTTTCATTCCAGCCTCTGATCTTGATTATATAATTAGTTAAATTATTTGCTGAATTAGGGATGCAGTTTTGTGCACAATGGTGACCCGACGTCTATGGTGACCCGCATTGTCTAAATAAAAATTTTCTTATATTCTGTGCTTCAATGCAGTTAAACGCATATGGCTGAATGAGTAATTGGACTCAATTAAGGCAGCATTAATTGGTTGGAATGAAAACCTGCATACACACGGCCCTCCATGGCACGAGTTTGACACCACTGGCCTACAAGGAAGATTATAGTCCAGAGTTGCCCAACCCTGTTCCTGGAGATCTGTCCTGTAGGTCTTCACTCAAACAACATCAAAGTGAATCTCATTCCACAGCTAGAGATCTCGGTGAGCTGCTAATTAGTCGAATCATTGGTGCCAAATTGTGGTTGAAATGAAATCCTACAGGACAGTATATCTTCTGAAATAGGGTTGACAACCCTGATATAGTCCTTCTGTATATTATAAACACATTTTAATCCCTAATTATGTAATTTACTTCTGTTTTTATGATTGAAAAACTGATTCACTGAATAGATTTTTTTTTTCCTTTTAGAAAAGGGCCTTATTTTCACTTCTTTGATTTATCTAGATACAGTATGTAGGGTGAATTGCATTGAAGCAGACAAGAAATCTCAGCAGATAGAGAACCAAAGGAAGCAGGCATGGCTTTCCTGGACTATATACATTTCTTCCCTATGCAGCTCATTGAACTGAAAATGTCCAAATACTGTGAATGTTAATGTTGTAATCTTAAACAAAATTTTAAGAGCTTTGAGAAAAGTAGCTATAAGGAAAATATTCAATCACACACACACACACACATATAGACACTTCTGTTTCCACACCATTATCTGTGCATTGTTTATCATTTTGTCATTACGTCCAAATTATCATGTCAAGCACATTATCTTGTTCACCATTTCAAAGCAATGTACTTAAACGTTGCATTTATCTAGCCTCTGGAGCCTGCTTGATGGGCATGCGGCATTTAAAGAGAGCCATCCCGCTACACTAAATGCTAAATTTCCTCATCATTCAGGATATGCTCTGGCAGGACAGCCCAATTTACAGAACAAAAGGGGCAGTGACAAACACTGATGCATCTGTCACGTAAGGGCGCCTCCTGAAGAGCAAAACCAGAATCATCTCGCAAAATTGCCTTCGATTATGGATTATTATTTAATCAAAAATCAAGGACAGGGCGATAAGAAGGCTTGCATAACCAGAATGCAATTGGGAGCACAGTGAGGATGACGTGGGGAGAGAAAAAAAAACAGGCACAGGAACAAAAGGGTGAGGTGAATCTGTGAAGGCCCCTCTAAACCCCAACACAAAGGACCCCGGCCTTACTGAGCAGAGGAGATCCCTGAGCCGTCGGCACGGCGATTCTCTCTCTTTTCCCTTCGCGGGACACATCCGTCACGCCGCCGGGGAGGCAGGGGTCATCGTGCCCGGTGACGTCTGTGACAGTGAAAGCGCCCTTGACGGCCGCAGCGGGGGGCAGGGGCTGGGAGGAGGGGGGAGGCCCGAAACCGCTGACAAGTCTGTTTCGTATGGAGAAGCGCATTAATGAGGCGTAAGGGGAAGTGGAGCAGGACACCCCAACCCGCCACCCACACCACCCCTCCCCGTCTCTCCTCACATGTTCATTGTGCATGTTCACGGCAAAGCGGCTGTTTCCCAATTACACTCGCTAAAAGCGAGGGTCCTTTTAATTGCTTGGGTTCAAGGGGAGAGAGGGTGATTCATATTAAAGCAATCTACCATTGAAAACATAGGAGCTCGGGATTGGCCTACAATTAGAGACATATGAACATGCAAGGTGTCTCACACTTTTCAAAAACACAACACTCAAAAAAGGTCAAGATGATGTAGGTCTATCACTTTACTTTTCACTCATGGGCTCCATGAATACTTCAAGCTACGATGCAACATAATACAAGCTGTACACTTTAATTTTGTTCGGGAATGTATCTTTTCTTACACACAGGATAGTGTGTGTGTGTGTGTGTGTACGTGGTTGTGTCTGTGGGTGCATATGATAATACTGTTTGCTCACAGGAACCTTATTCTCAGTGCTGCTCTTTCCTGCATGTCTATTCCCTGTGGATAGGGTATGACAGTCATGCTTTCTTTGCCCTTATATAAGCATCCATGTGAGCCATTGATTAGTCCCTGCTTGGAAGGAGGCAGTGTTTGTGTGACCCGTGGAAGGCTGTGTTCTCTGTGTGTCCCTTTTAAGGGCAGAGGGCACGGTCTCCACGGTAACCCCCTTCTGTCTCAGAATAATCAGCCGTTTCAGGACCAGGATTTACAGTGCCATATGGCCCTTCTTCAACAGGCTTCCTTCCATGGCATATTAGGATCTAAGCCACTGGACCATCTGACTTACTTCTATGGTCTATTGGATCCGATTTATTCAGAGATTGTACAGTTTGTGTTACCAGCAGCTTCTTGAATGACTAAAAAATCACCAGAATATAAGTTCCTCAAAGGGAACTCAGGCGTTCTCTAAAATAAAATATAAATTGAATAGGTCTGTTTTTTTAAAATTTATTTATCCTTTCCCACGTATATCTTAAGTCATGTTTTAGTTTCGCTGAAAAAAATATATACCATTTTTGTTAAGAATTGACTTAACAGTCTCCTTATCCAGAGCGACATACAGTAAACAAGTATTTTTCAAGCTATATTTTTATAAAACTGATATATAGAATGATATTTTGTAAAGCAATTCAGGTTAAGCACCTTACTTTTAGATGAAACAGCAATGCCTCACCTGTGATTTGAACCCGTGACCTCTCAAATGTAAACCCAGCTCTTAAACCACATTACCTAGTCATTATAAATATTTTCAGAAAATAAATTCCAGTGTGGCCTTTTTTTAGAATCAAGGCCATTGAGGTTGTTGACTCAAAGAGACAGATTGGGGAGTGCTCATTAGCCCAGTATATCTTACCAGATCCCTCGATTTCATTTTCTCCCAAAAACATTGCAGGTGCCTTTACTTCAGTCTTCAGTGAGCTTCCTATCTGTCAGAAAAACAGAGCAAATACACTACCAAATCTCCCCCAAACAGCTAAAGAATTCCTTTGAATCCAGTCTGACCACAATCTGCTTCAAGTTGTGCTTGAAAGAGCCCTTTCTGAGCTGTTGCTGGCTAAATGATACTCGTATTCTTCTTTTATGGCTGAAGGAAACATGTTTTGATCCAGAAAATTGCAGAAAAGCCATTCTCCCATCACCAATACACATCATATTCATTTTTCAGCAGTAATTGCACAGTCACTATGGTAACGGTGAGACAGAGATTGACTTCAATAGTTCACATAAGATTTTGATGTTGGCTGAGTACAAAGCTTTTTTTTTTCCTGATAAAAATGATTAGATCTGATTAAATACTGTGCCACAGCTTGTATAGTAAAGAAAATATATCCTCTCTTGGGACCTTTAAATGTATTAACATTTGATGGCGCACACAAATAAATAATTTACATATAAGCTTTTAGATTTATTATATAACACATTTCATATCTGACATTTTGAGAAGACCTTGGAAGAAATTGTTAAATCAAGGTGTGAAATTTTATTTTTTGCCTTATGGTGTTGCTGTCAGCCAGAGGGGGTGAAAAAGAAACACTGCACACGTGTCACCGTGCCTGAAAATATACTAAACCGTGTCCTCCGTGACCTCATCATTAACATGCCAAACCAACCGAAATCATGCCAGGCTGTCATGGGCCTCCTCCATCTGTGGATGTGGGAAGAGGGGGGGGGGGGGGGGTGGTGGCTCTCCTCCCACTAACAGTCCGGTCCATTCAGAGGGGGGCCCTGGACAGGATCGCCCGATTACAGGACGAGGACCTGGCAGCCCCCGCGCCCCTCTGGAGGACGGCTTACCGCCCACACGGGCTGTCGCCCCGGCGCCTCGCGGATCGGCCGCGCCGGAAGAAAGGGACGCGCAACAAAGGTCCCCGGCGGCGACCTTTGACCTCCGGCACACAAAGTGGGAAAGATAGCAGGCCGTCGCTCCTTTGAGTCTGCCTTCCATTGACTCAGCGATCATCAAAGCCTCCCCGGAACAGCTGCTCGCCCACGGCGCGGGGACGTCACCGCTCCACGCTGGAGGCTGCAGCCGTCTGTGGGGGTGTAGCGCGTACGCTTTCAAACATGTGAGCGGATTCTATGACCCCCAAACCGTACCGATATAGCATCATCTCTGTTCTGACTTTGCAAAGACATAAAGACTATAAAAGACTAAAGTGCATGTGGGTAAGAGGCCTGAGGTAGAGGTGTCATGGTAAATGTAGGTGTGAGTATGCTGTTGTAAGACAGCAAACTTCATTTTAACTTGAACGTGAAAAGTTTCGCACAACAATTTTAGAAAGTCCTCTCATTAAATACAAAGAGTTATCATCAGACCATCATCCAAGTTCCATATCCATCCAGCAGTAAGACTTCAAACAGTACAAGAAGATGCGCACTACTAGACTGTAGCTATTCAGTGCTGCACAAAGGGGGTAAGTAAACCCTTATCCAAGAATGGCAGCATCACTCAGTTTTAGTGTGGGGTGAGTGGAAAACAATATAATTAGTGGAAAAGTAAATTCGGGAGAATGCAGCTCCTCAATCAGCAGTGGCATCTGGACAGTCAGGCGTACACAAGTGCACTGCTGTCATTTGTGTACAAATTATAAATGGAAAACAAAAAATGAGCCTCTACAGCAATGCTGTGTCCTCAGTTTAGTGGTCTGCATCTGAATCTATCCACTGTGCCACCCCCTTTACTGCATATTTCTATCTTAAAATAGTTTGAAATTATCTTCTGTATGATGCGCAATTCGGCATAATATATTACTGTTTATAGCAAATATGTATCATTCTTCATTTTTGTATAATAGTAAACATGGAGTGCCGGTGTGTCTAGTGAATAGCAAATATGTCTGCTATTCTGTTAAGGTTTCTTGTTTTTGTACGCCTTTTCTACTTTACTGACTTAAAATGAAGCATTTCATAGCCTTTGTATAGAATCCCTGAGCAGAAAGATGAACTGTGAAACTTAGTTTGCGTTTTCACTCACCTTTTCCTTGGGTTTATTCAAGCAGCAAATTATTCAATCGTTCAAGTATCTTGTTATTCAATTAGCACCAGTGATAGTAGTAGCTGCTGAATAAAGGGGATGCGTACCAAATGGCTTCTTCATACTCATTTCTTCTGGTCTCTTTTAGTGGCGCATTGGCGTGACTTTCATTTGGCCTCCATACTCCTACAGTAACTGCACAATGATCCATAAACAGTCTCATGACGTCCGGCCAAAGTAAATCAATTGACCCTTTAACTTCAGCTCACTGGACGTATATATTTCAGTTAACCAATGAATGAAAGAGTTCAGTGTTCTCTTAACGGGATTTGGGGTTTTCCTCATCTGATACTAATTTAGTCATATTTGGCAGAATGTATAATCAGTTGCTGATTACTTTTTTAATTGACTGTCATTGTGCGGTGGTTCTGAAAATACTGTATCAACATCACAAATAAAACAGTGGCTCAGCTGGTAAAGGTGCTCATTAAAAGAGCAGGCTGGGTCACATACCCTAGACATGCTGTGTCAATCGCAGCGTGCTCATCTGGAGTTTAAACCTCAGGTGTAGACCCCTAGACCACAGAGCTGTATTATAACTGGAACAGCTATCTGAATCTGCAAAATAAGGATTAGCTGTTCCTGTTGTAATGCAGTCCTGTGGTCTGGAGGTTTAAACCTGAGAGCTAAACTCCAGCCAAGCACACTGCGATTGACCCCACAGGTTCAAGTCTGAGCTATGTCATTTGGTGACGATGACACCTTGGCAGCAGGACACAGTTGGCTTTCTCCTACTGCAGGGAGAATGGATTTAACTGGGCCAAGGTTCCTTGGTTTAGTGCTGGATCAGTTCCTCCCAATAGCATGCCGTGCACCCACAGGCTACCAGTTGTCATTAATGAAATATATGTCTCTCCCCTGCTCGCTGCTACCTTTTCTACAGTACTGGGTGCCCTGTGGTGTGGAACAGCGAATGGATTGCATGCACTTCAGCTGCTGTGCTCCCAGCAGGAATGACCTCACTCTACTTCCCATCAGAAAAAATAGCATGTAGTTGCAAGAATGCAAATGTATTGTAATGTCGTCCACCCTGACTAAGTGAATATCCTGTTCCTTGATTAATGGATTTTTATCTGAGCGATATTAAGCAAGCCTTGCATTAAAAGGTGATTCGGCCATGACAGTACCGGGTTGAATATTTCACATCAATAATACATCGGAGCGCTGTAAGCGGAAGTCGGGAAACATGAAATAGTGATATGGACCGCCTCTGAGGACCTCCCGTCAGCACTGTTTCACAAGCGCGGCTCTGTGAGAGGCAGGGCCGGCAGGGCGAAGAGTCGGTGGTGCTGGGACGCAAGCGGCTTTAAACCCAGGCTGTTGCCACGCCTTCCGCTTCTTCACGTCAGAGCCATGCGGAGAACAGAATGTCTCCAGCAAACGAGGACATGCGATCCTACGTACACTCCACAGTACTTATTTACTTCACCTCAGTGCATGCGTACTTCCGCATGCGTTTTACGTCTGAACACGCAATAGCTATAGTCTCCGAACGTGAAGAAATTCCAGTGAAAACGTATTCTTTTACGATTCTATACTCCAGAGGCACACTTCAGGATTACCAAGTAGAATATCTATTATTCTGCAGTGAACTAATTTTTCACCACAATAAAAATATAATAACAAACAATAATAACATTTATTTAAAATAATAAATACATTAGCCAACCAACCTTGTGGGAAATTGTGGAAAATATATGCTGCTTCAGCATTTAATCATAAATGTAATGAGCTGAATTAATAAATGCCTAATTTTCTGGAATTTCAGCAATGTCATCCAATTAGTAGTAAGCAGCTATATTTGTATAGCGTAATACTATTTGTTTTTTCATATGAACTATTTAAAGAACAGAATCCATAAGACAGGGCTCAGGCCAAATCTGGCAAGTCACATATGGTATGGGTAATTACATTAGCTGTCACCTGAATGATATATGCCCTATTGATTATCTTATTCCTGCTTCCATGCAATAAAAATTCAGGTCATTAATCTTGCATGAACAAACATGATTACATGAATCCGTGAAAGGTAAAGGCAAATATTCCTTGACACAGAGGAAAATTAGCGTCAGAGCGGACTTCTATTTTAAATGTTCCGCCGTCCCAGGAGGGTGAAGTGTGAGCTTCAGGCTGCTTTATTGAAAGAAAGAAAAAAGGAAGTGTCGTGATTTTCCGAAATCTATAGGGTATAAGAGGAAAGGTTCCTGTGAAAAAGGGTTTATAAACAGAAAGACTAGAGTCACACATGAGACAAGTGCTGAGCTGGTGGGAGGTGAGATAGCTGGGTACAGTGCAGGGGAGGTTCAGCAAGCAGGAGGACGGAGAGAAAATAATAATAAGATAAAGAAAGAGAAAGGAAAGGAGATTTCACTAGAGAACTGCTGAGATCCAGTGCTAAAATGTCGTGCATACACAATAGTAGCGTATATAAACAAGGCACATTTTGAATATGTATGTTCATGCAGTGGAACAGCATATAAATAGCACAAACAAGTCAAGCACCTTGACACGTGATGCAATTGTTCTGATTGCCATTGAATTGTGCAGTTATATGAGATCTCAGATATGTTGTATTGAAGAAGGAATTTGAGGTCATAGTTGAATAGATGAGTGAGAGGAACAAAAACTTTATTCCCAGGAAAGGTAATGAATCAATCCACAGGACTACTTTGTGACCTCTCAGGCACAAACATGTATTATATTTCATGGAAGATATTTTTCACTAGGGTCCTGTTGCAAAATAATGCTCAGGTACAGTCTTCAGCTATTGTGTACCTTGCATTGCGCATTCAGCAATTGAAGCATTGAGGTATACATTTGATTAAAATACAAATAAAGTCTTATCTTTCGAGGACACATTTAATTCACTGTTATTTGTCAAATGTTACAGAATGTCTTTGCTTTTATTAAATACCATTGCGAACGAGTGTAAAAATAAATATAATGGTAGACAGCATATTACAATGGACAATGTTTTTTATCAACATCACCACATATACAGCATACAAATTAATTTACTTAATGACAGTATGTTCTTAACTACTTTATAGCTATACAGTAGCGCAGTGACATTTTTGAGAACAGGGCAATGTATCAGCGTCAAAAAATTTGTCTAGCCCTTGGTAGCCTGTAGGTGCTGTGATTCTGTACATATACGCAGGCAGATAACAGTTCTCCAGTGCAGCGCTACTGCGGCGCGCGGCGCAGGGCCGGGGTCCTCAGAAGAATAATGAGGTGTCAGAATCCCGCCACAGGCAGATATCCGGCCAGCTGCCCTCTCAACCCATCCTCCACCCTCACAGATGGAGCTTCCCAACGTGACATCACCCCCTCACCAGACGCCAGGCACGGGGGGATGAAACAAAGGGATTATGCCCCCTTGCCCCTCCTAAATCTTAATCAGCTCCATTCAAAGTGATCAATAAATTACTATGCTTCCCCCAGCATTGGGCTATTAGCATATACTAGCATATCTTACCAATGCTAGCATGAGTTATGTCACTGCTAAATGATAGCATTAGTGAAGAGATAGTTTGTTTTAGATAGCGCAAGTAGAAAACCTAATATCAATGGCCACATAGTAATATTGGTCAGACCATGCATATCAAAGAGCATCAGTATGCACAAGCCACAATTAATTAATAAATATGACATCCCTACAATCATTTTTTGTAAATTAGCTAAAAAGGAACTTTTATCTGTCAGAACAAATTGTCCAGGTAGGTTGAGCACAGCTCTGATAATCTTGTTTCTTTGTGTTTCTACTCATTTGTCAGCTCCGAGTCGAGGGATTCTGAAGTAAACAGCCCAAGGTCAATCCCCGCTCGCGGTGTATGGATCTTCCTCCAGACTAATAACACTGCAGCAGCACCAGGCCGGCAGCACCTGCATGCTTCCCGGCCGGGGTGTAACATATGGTATGCTCCCGGGAAAAAGGCGGAGGGTACCATTTTTCGGTGCAGCAGAGGGGTGGTTATTTTTTTCCCTTTTCTTCCCCCCCCCCCCGCAGCATTCATGGCTCCCACTCCATCCGTCCCGCGGCGGAGTTTCCCCGTTTGGAAGGGGAATAGCGGCGACCGCGCCGCCCGCGCTGTCGTCCATCACTGAGGCGCTCGGCCTCCAGTGGAAGCGAGCGCGGGGAGCGGGGATAAATCACAGCCCGGCGGGTTTGGGAGAGGACGTCACGGTGGCATTCTGACAGCGCCTTATTGAATCAGTAACAGCCGCGGCTCCGCCCCTGACAGCAGATCAGCGGATAAGAGCGCAGGAACCCAAAGCAGGCGGAATTTAATCAGAGGCTGGCACTTTTCCTGCGTCGGATATCAGATGGACGTCGGTCGGGTCTGAATCAATGCTTATTAACTGGCTGGGAGATCAGACCTCCTCCAATCAGAGCCCCGACACGCGGCGTGAATGAAAGTGATCGCTGTGCAGATCTTCGGAGAGTTTGAGTCTGGTTGAATGTTTCTTTCATGTGCTCCATTTCAGTGAAATAAAATTCTGATTATCCTGAAAATCACATTTTAAAAAATTAAAGTAGGCTACATCACAACTGTGTAAATGCAATCTCCTAGGAAGAGATTTTAAGACTATAGCTAAGGTGAATGACACTATTACAATATCATGCACACTCCGTGGCCACTTCATTAGGTATGTCTGCTCTTTAAGGTTAACCAGCACTGACATGACATCTGTTCACACAGAACACATTTTCACTGGAGGCCCTGCAGTCAGGTTCTGTGCTGGATGATGTAACAGAAACAGTTGATGCAGGCAGACGTCAGGTGGAGTCAGGATAGTGCAGAAAGGACCAGATACCTTGTTGACTGAAACCCTCCCCTTCCTTGGCATTGCTTCAGCTACAAATGTAGTGAACGAACAAGTGAACACATAGTTTCAACAGCAGAAAGTTCTGGTGATTTTGTTTGCATGGTGAGTGATGTCCGAGTGATTTGCTGAGTGATGTCCCATTAGTGATGGTAAAACCATTTTTTCCTGCCAAAAGAGGGGTCTGAAGCACCCAGTGGTGTACCCAGTGGTTTGAGGCGCATAACTTTCAGTCACCAGACCTGAACCCAAATGTGCATTGTTAGGGAACATACAACAATGTGGTCCGGGCCTAATGTCCTAGAAACATTCTAAAAGAAGTGGAATGATTCAGTTTTTTGTTCGGCATGTTCTCAGCAGACCATGGGCTGAATCACTGTGCCGTGCTTTAGCAGGAATGCAGCATTCAGGAGCCCCTAGTCCTGCACATGTTCTGCACAGCCATTAAATGCCATTAAAAGGAAATGATCACAATTCCATTTTTAGAAGATTCTTACAGAGAGGCAATTGCACTGCCAATTCCAACAAGGACATTCAAAAGAACAATTAAGGCTGCCTTTCACTGGATAGGCTGTGTGCCTATTACACCCCCCCCCCCCCCCAACATAAAATACAGCAGAAAGTATATAATTTCTCTCAAGCAAATTTTTCCCAAATCTGAAGGTCAGTGGACAATGGATTCTGCTTTAATAATGAATCGAAATATGCAAAAATATGGGTAAGCATAGTCCTTTGTACACAATTATTCTAAAATAAATTACAAGGCTTGACAGAGAAATAGAGGGGAAAAAAGAATGACTCTGGCTTCAAACCTGAAAAGTAGCCAAGGTTGAGAAAACACATGGAACAGTCTTAATAAACGGGGTGGCCTGTCTTTCCCGGCAGAATAGAAATAAATAAATAAAAATAACAAATAAATCCGCGACATCTCAGCCATGACCTACTTGCAGATTATCAATGAATAAAGGGCATGAATCATGTTATTAACTTTCCCCACCTCCCCTAAATAATAGGAGACAGCTTGTTGCTATGGACCACTGCGGACACAGCAATCGGCTTCCAGCTGTTGCCGGCGAGAGCTCCAGAATTCAATAAAACCGAAATGACATGCGGGTGATAAATAAGGCTCGGGGAGAAGGAGAGATGGAGCATCTCGAGTTCGATCATTATCGCATGCAATAAAGCAGTGAAGCCGTATTATATGCAAGAGTTACCCTGTTTGGTGAGACTAATATCAGACCTTCATATCAGAGCATTGTTCATTTATTAACCGCAGGCACAATCACTGTTTTCATTTCCAATGGATTCCTTTTACTGGAAGGATGTTTAGGTGCACTGAATTATTAACATTATGGGATATTTCATTGTTGTGTAATCAAAGCTGTACTATAGAATGAAAAGAATTAGATTTAGATTTTATACAGGGATTATGCATAGTAAATGGCATGCCAAATCATGTGAATGATTAACATAATTACCTAATTACACAATTTTTTTTTCCATAGACTGCGTTGTTGCCGTTCTCGTTGTTAGTGTTAATCAGTTTAACCTTCAGGGTCCAAGTTGAACTATGCGGTTGTTCCCTGCACTTGGACCGGTACTTCTCTCTAGGGGTTTTGTCATACTTGTTCCTGGTTATGGTTATACACTTTGTTGTACGTCGCTCTGGATAAGAGCGTCTGCCAAATGCCTGTAATGTAATGATATATATATATATATATATATATATATATATAATTATCTCTATGTATGGACTGTATTTACTGATTTGTCGTTTTGTCTTGTCCTTTTTATGTGATTTGCATTTGTTGTTGGTTGTGTGTCGTTGTTCACTGTGTTCTCATTTTCTGTACAGCACTTTCAGCTTATTATTATTATTATTATTATTATTTCCACAATGGTCATGATGATGAAAGAAATGTTTTACAGAATAATTTCCATAAGCCCTTCAATCCTACTTTAAAATGAACACCGAGCAGCTCAACTGCATAAGATACATTGTTTCTCCACAAAATCAATTCAGGGTTTAAACAAACTTCAGAAAACAGTAAAGCATGCCCATTTTGGAAATAAATACTCTGGATTTGCAAAGACAAGCAAAATGCATTCTTATATAGTCTCTAAATGGATCAGTGTTTCCAAAATCCTTGAAATCCTGAGAACAACACAGCAGCATGTTCATACAATGGTATAACAACACTAGTAAAGTTACACCAGAGCAACTCCACACAAGTGTTCAACATTACTACAGGCCAAATGCAAGCTGTGGATCCATCAGTCTTTTTTCTGCAACTCAGTACTCATGAACTTTCTAGAAGAATGACAGAATGCCACCCCACCCCCGTGCTTTTGTCATCACAGGCATCGACGGCACTGTTACAAAGTCAGAGGAGAATTGCATTGCATGGCCTTAGCTAGCACAGCAAGCTCCATTGATTTTATTCTGTGCACACTGTTAATAATTTAAGCATGCAGGCATTAATTTGAACACTGTCAAGTTTAATTACGACACGTCTGATGGTGATTTGCTTACTGTATCCGCAGATGTTCTGTAAAAAAATGAGAGCAAAATAAATATGAGGCTTGTCTGGATTCCTTAAGGTTTGTCTGAAAATTAAGCAGGGAGGGGAGAGTTCTTTGGCAGCTGGATGGTAGTGTGTTCCGTGTGGAATTATCCTGAAATTGCAAGTCAAATCTGTACCAGACACATCCCCCTGTCAGATGAGTGCAATACATACAAGGTTAAATATACTTTCACCCACAGTCTTCACTCCTCTCTAAATGTGTTGCTTTATGTGGGGGCTTTGAGGGTACTTTCAGCAATAAACAGAACACTCCTCCATCTAAAGGCCTGCAAATCAATCTGTGGAACTTCAAAAAGGATTTTTGTTACATTTGGGACTTCGATTACCAGTGGATCTTATTTCTGTCTCACAGAGTATACTATGTTTGCATCAAGCAATACATCTGTTTTACGAATAAAAATAGCTTAAATTGTCTTGTTTTTTAGCCTTGGGTTACTGCTAGCTCATGTAATTAATACATGCTGCCATGGGCTGGTTGATTGCAAGACAACTTGTTATATTTGGCTAAAACAAATTATGTCCATATCATTGAATATACTGCAATGCATTATCATTATCTTTGGGTACTAGCAAGGTTATGTGGTTTACAGCTTCCCAAAGAGGCACTTTGATTGACAGCTCTGGCCTACAAAGCTGAGAACATAACACTTGGAGAAGGTGAGGTTTTCATGCACTGAGCAGAAGCAGCACGTGATGCTGAATTTCTCAAGATCTCTTCAACTATTGAACACTCATAGCAATTCAAGCAATGAATTCATAGGAATATTTTGCAGAAACATTCCTTCACATCAGTTTTGGTACATTAAAAGAGAACTCTTTAATCTGAGATTGTGCAACCGTATAACTGTTTGTGATATGAAGCCAAACAGTTTGTTATCTGTTCTTTTTAAGCCTGATATCACACCACATTGGTATCTTTTCCTTGGGGTCTTCAGAAATTTAATGTAATATACTTTTGAATGAACTGATTTCACTGTAAAATGATTCTATTTTCAAATGACTAACAGCCCCTATCTTTTTAACAAGAAAAGTACATATGGAAAAAGAGTAAATATTTTGGCAAACTTATCAGTGGTGTTTAAGCCCCTCATAGCTGACTGAATTCCGTGGTGTATGTTGACTAAACTTCTAGGGGGAATCTGGGGAACGGTCCCATAACGCAGATGGGAAGGGAAGTGTGACTAAGGGAGAACGATGTTGTAGCCAGCCTGTCTAAACTAGCCTTTGAGCATTAAAGTTTCAAATTCTGCGGTATCTTCACTTTTAGTGGAACACTCCGAAGCTCAGCTTAGCCATTTTTAAGCTTTATAGCATATTTATACCACAATATCAGGCTTTATTAATAATTTGTGTACTGCCAAATGGTATGAGGTTCAGACTTCAAAGGAGGCAGAAGGAGGTAAATATATCTGTATCACCACCGAAGCTCTTAAAGAGACAAGCACTCAAAAAAAAACATTGTGTGGGATTTTCCTACACCTACATAGCTTATATAAAGTCTACCTGAATTCACAAGAAATGTCAGCTTCTCTGGCCGCCAGTTAATAAGTAAACTGTAAAATAAAATTTGACAGAGCTATTTAAATTTGTAACAAGTATAATCATAGAAGCCAAGTCCATTTATTTACATAAGACTTAAAAGAAATACAACTGGCGTATTTAAATAACTATTTAAAAAAAATACTTAAAATAAACACACATCTTTTGATATATTCCACTTTTGCGTCTAGTAAAGTAGTTCCCTTCACAGCAAAATGTTCAGTATTAAATATGCTATGAAAGCACATTTAACTCTGATAAAGCACATTTGATACCTTGTGGACTCACATAAACTCTGTTACAGTTAACTTAACACCAATCATTCCATCATGTCGGTCAAAGGGAAAGAAATTAAAAATACTAAATAATTAAAACGAAACATTTTAAAATATCAAATCCATTGCACGGTGTCTATCTACCCTAGTAGTGTGAGAAAACATTCACAATCACCACGAGGTTACCAGCGGGTGAAAATTGGAGGTATCTGCTGAGGAGGAAGCAGGTGGGGTCAACACCAGAGACGTGAACTGAATTAACTGGAGAGCTCAAAAGGTGCTTGTGTTTCTAACAGCCTTTCATTATGCAGGGCATGTCACGGAGAGGTGAAACCCCCCCCCCCCACCCCAAACCCCCTCCCCACCACCACCACCCTCCTTTAGTGACCCTTGAGGTCTAGTGGCTGTTCTGCAAATCCCTTTTGAAGTTACATAACTTCATCATTGTTACAAATTGGGAATCAATGCTAATAGATTCAGCCAGAGGAGAAAACACTATATGGAAAAACATGAGAAAGGGACATTTTTATGGTTGTGTAACAAATGTTTGTCTGGTTCTGCTTAGAAATGTTATCCGACCCCCACACTGTTATAGCCTATATCTGTGGAGCTATTCATAAATGTGAATTATATGAAAAAAGACAGTTATTGTAGGATCAGGTACTGATTAATGTGTGTGTATTGATTTCACAGGATTGCTTTGAATTAAAGAATTGAGCTTGAAAGACTGGAAAGTCATTTGGACGGGTGTGGGAAGGGCACATATGGATTATGCAACCCCCACCGCCCCCACCCCTACCCCCAACCACCACCACCATCACTCAAGTTCCCACTCTCTCTACAGGAAAAACCATGTAATACAGTATAACACCTCAACACACGCCCTGTATTTGCATAGATTGCTTCCAATCCCAATTATATACTTGGTGTCACCCAATGGCCTTGGTAAATGGAATGTTTTGCTCACGCCTTTTCAAAATCAATCTTCACACGTGCGCTAATAGTTGCAATCATAATTTCTAGCTTTGGCTTTTCAAACACTACATCTAAAATATGGATAGGTGAGTTAATCTTCTGAAGAATATGTGCTGGCTTCATCCCCCCTGACATTTCACATTTCAGAGAAACTGAACACAGAAAGTGTGCTTTAATAAAATAGTACCACTGGCAGCTGGAGCTGCAGATGAATTTTCGAAAGCAATTGTAAAAAATAAATGACTGCTTTCATTGAAAATTGACGGGCAATCTCTGCAGTATTCTGTCCTTTTTGTCTTACATTTGTGTAGTACAAATACCACAGACAGCACTATATATACGATTACTGACCATAGAAACAAGAAACAAATCATGTAAGTACTGCAGATATATATCCAATAGCTTTGCTTTTTACATATTTTTGAATGTTTGGGGAAATTTATCATTTATAGATTATGTAAATTTTAAAAAAGGACTTTCTAACTCATCTCAGATATTTATATCACTTCTGTCAGTGTTGAGTAATGAAACGGTATGCCACACAGGCCATCCAGGTGGAAATGGAAGTGTGAGCTAACCGGATTACCAGGTCAAACAGAACACCATTTTCAATCGGTGTAGCTGCACCAGGAAAATTCAAAGAAAAAAAAACATTGTTTTGAAATAACTTATCTAATTTTATTTTACTATGAATGCTAATTTCTGTGTTTTTGTGTTTCTCTGTTTTATTTTTTATTTTTGATATCATTGATTTGTGCTGTAAAACACAATATCATTATTACCATGCTTGTAATATAGTTCTCAGGTGTCTCTGATGATTAATATAATAACAGGTTTACTGCACTTAAGAGCTGTTTCACTATCTATAGCAGGGAAAGTATACACAAAGCATGGCTATCAAGCAAGTAAATCAGTACATTACCACTATATAATATTTATTAGTTAATTAGTTCATTTGCTTTGTTAGTTAATTTGTTATTGATTTAGTGCAGTCTGATGTATTTCAGAAGCACATTCACGAGTATAGGTGCTTGGGCAACAATCCCAGTGATGTCATTTTTCTTTTTATGCGCTTACTATTAGTGTTCATTTCCTGCTTACGCTATTACAGCTACATAAATCTGTGGGGTCATCTGAGGTCTAGCATGAGCAGTTTGCATTTTAGAGAATATAGTGAAAACATATAGTAGCAGTATAGCAGGATACTAACATGACATTGTTTTTTAGAATCGTAAATATTGTAATTGTGCATTGTTAAAAATTATTCTTCAGGTAGGTAAATGAAACACTGTGTCTTCACTGTATGTGCTTTTTCAGTGCAACACTGTCTCTTTAAGAACAGTCTTTGATTTAATCCCTTGCTGTACTTAGGCTCCATGGTGTTGCCAGACATGTTCTGACTACAAATTAAACTTTCACCTCACAAAACTAGAGTTATGAGCAATGGATAGCAGAAAACGTCCGTTGTGTAATGGCTTAGAGGATTGCTTGAATTTAATTTCAAGCAATGCATCTCTTCCGTCCCGTGTTTCATGTAGACAAAAAATGAAACAAAATGAAATTAAACAAAGCTTTCTCTGTCTCTGATAACAACTGGCTGACTGACTGACAAACTGAATGAATGAATGAATGAATGAATGGATGAATGGATGAATGAATTAATGAATTTATTACTTGCACAATAATGTCCATTAATTAGAGTGATGCATGACATTAAAATAGTTGTGACTAGAAACAAATACGAGAGACTAAAGGGTAAATCACTGTTGCCTAAAATCTATAATAGAATTTCATTTTTAGAGTCCCCTTGAATTTTCCTTTGCTTACAGTTGGAAAACATAGTTTAGATAAGGCTGATGGAAGAGAATTATCTAGCTGTAAATAAAATATGTCACCTGGCGGATGACTCAAGCTCTGCAGGTTCTCAAACACACATTTGGAGGAATGCTTACTGACCTTGTCTGGCTTCAGCCCAATCTGGGGTTTTGTCCCGAACCCCACATACAGCATCTCTGCTGCACTGCAATTTACCACAGCTAAGCTGGGACTGGGAGACTTATATAATGTTCCATTTTCCACTTTGTTTCAAATGGCCATGCTCCCCCCAGGCGAACAGGGGCATTTACATGTACTACATGCACCACTGCTCAGATACGGGGAGGTGATGGTCTTTAAAATTACCCATGCACATGCAGCGCTTTAATAGGTCCAAAATCAGGCTGGAACTGGATTTGACCAAGTCTGCTAATCGCTCGTCACGAACCTACTGCTGTATGACTTGGGTATTTTAGGCAGCTAAACGGGAAAGTGATAATTGCAAACTCCTTCTTTTGATTTTTGATGTCTGTGGTCTGAATTAAATAATTAGCGTTACCTGAGAGGTGTGATAAAGATGCCTGGTGACTCAACGCTTTAAGGGTGTTCATGCATAAACCATTAACCCTCTGCTAAACACACCGGGCCTTATTCTCCTGTTGCAAACGTTGGTGGACGATGACAGCAACAAAAAAAAGAATAAATGAAGTTGCAGTGCCCCACGTGCACACCGTGGATAGAATCAGTATAAATCGCAATTTATAGCAAACCCTTTCAGATGAGCTGAGGGGCTTTGAACAGGACCCGGCTTCACTTTATTGGACACTCTCAGGAAAGAGAGCTAATGATTTACTGGCTCTCGGCTGCCCAGCCAGGCTAGTGGAAATCACGATGGAAAAAAACGAGGGGAAGTGTAACCGTTAGAAGAGGGGGAAAAAAAACACAGGCAGGGAAAAAGCTAAAAAAAGATTTGGGTCTAGACTCATTTTCACTATTCCACCGTTTCATACTAAACATGGAAGAAAGCTTTGACCTCTGTGTGGACATGCATAATATCCATTACGCAATACCAGCGATGAACGAGCAGGTTTTCAAAAGGGATGCAAATATGGACATCAGCATTTATGGAGAAAAAAAAGAGCAGGCCACATGCAAGGTGAGGGAACAGACTCCCCCTGGCTCTCACTTTCTGTGAGCAATGGCACTAAGCTTTTTATTGCTGTTATTTATGTCCCTGTGCTCACATGGGGGGTTCACGCATAACTCTACGCTAACTCTAGAATCTTATTTCAGGGGGAGTGAGATATATACAAGGTGGCCAGGCATTTTAGCTGTTAACCTGACAATGTCCCAAAAGCAGAATGGCTTTTGAGTGTCTCTAACAAGCTGCAGTGTGACACCAATGTGACTCTCTCTCTCTCTCTCTCTCTCACACACACACACATCCATCCATTATCTAAACCCGCTTATCCTGAGCAGGGTCATGGGGGGTGCTGGAGCCTATCCCAGCATGCTTTGGGCAACAGGCAGGAATACACCCTGGACAGGCCGCCAATCTATAGCAGGGCACACACACCATTCTCTCACACACTCAAACCTATGGGCAAATTTTAGGTTCTCCAATTTGCCTACCTGCATGTCTTTGGACTGTGGGAGGAAACCGGAGTATCCGGAGGAAACCCACGCAGACATGGGGAGAACATGCAAACTCCACACAGAATCCCAAGCTGAGATTCGAACCCATGTACGCTGAATTTGTCCAGTTTGAATTTTGATAATGAGGTGGGAATTCCTGCAGTCTTTGACTCTGAACTTATAATTACTATTAACAAGGAAGTACTCACAGCCAGTAAGTATAAATAAGTCACTTAGCCACGATCACAACGATACAAGAAAGAGAAAAATGTACCAGGTAAAATTAGGCACTACACAGCTTTTTGTTTTGTTTTTCATGTTGAATATTGAAAAGTGGTCATTGTTTATTGGACATTTCAGTGATGGAAAAATATCTGTCATTGATTCATTTGTTTTTAAATTGCCTCTGACAGATTTCCTTCCCCCCGAGACTTGCAGTGACCATATATCACTCACCGGGTCACCTTTTCACCAGTCGGCCTCCAGTGTGATGTCACGACGTGGTTTCCCGGGGTGACGGGGAGCTGGCTAGGGATCAGTAGATGTTCTCCTGACTCGCTGACAAAACCACCCCGCTGCTCTTCTCGCCGAACTTCACCAGCAAGCGATCAGCAACGTCTCCCTCCAGGCAACAAAACTCATCACCTCCATCCAGCTTGTTAATCTCTCTCGCTCCATGATCAAAGGCTAGCGATAATGAAAATTCAATTTAAAAGAAGCAAGAGGCTTACATAGGTACTGTGAGCATTTCTGCACATTTCACACCCCGATTTTCTGCTCAGTTTCAAATTATAAAACTGTCCTATAGCCGAAGTGTTTGTACATTCAGGAGGGTGCAGACTAATGGCATTTTGTGCGTGTGTGCATGTGTGTGCGGTACATGTTGTGTGCATGAGCATTTCATTTTCACAGATGTACTCTTCCCATAGGAATGTTCAACTAATGATCCAATATAGACAAATGATGATACTCATCAAGCACTAAGTTTAATCAGTTCATCAAAAATATTTGCTGATGCATTCACATAATTCTAAATTGGGCCTATCATTCCGGACAGATAAAGATGTCCTGCAGAATGCAGACCAGACTTTTCATTTCTCTAGAGAAGGTGAAATGCTGACCCTATCTCTATTTCAAATTACTCTGTGGCAAACAGCTGACTTGAAGACAAACCCTTTACTTGAACCACATAATGTACTGAATAAGTGTGATTCCAGTTTTTGTTTGGGTCATCAAAGATTGCCAGCTAATGAGAATTCACACAAACATCACAGAAACAAATGCTGTATACTTATAATTTTACCTGTTTAATTTCCAAATGCCCCACACTTTTTTGGCAAGTCATCATACTAGATATTACAAATCATTGCAAATAATTTATACTGAATGTGGTCATGTGCCACTTTAGGAGGACCAGATAAAAGAACGGACATAATAAAATGGAAATCAAACTAACAGCAGCATATGAAAGAGATATACATTCATATGTTCCCTTTTTAAGAAATACAGAACATGTATCACATAACTTCTTTAGACCTCTATTTTTATGTCCCACTGGATAATCCATTAAAGGTGTGAAAGAACCTTATCTAAAAATGTCAGGTTTACAGCTACAGTAGGAAGTTTCCAGAATGAGAGGCGAGTTTCCAAATTCCCTCTAAGCACATCAGTTGCTATATGCTACTCTGTGGGGAGTATTACTCTGTAAAGTGCACCTTAAAGGTAAATCATGCTCAGCGAGACTCCCCAGGCCGCATGACCGGAAAGGTCACAGTGATCATGCATAATTGAACATCTTGCATGTGCACTGGGTGTTTTATTTTTAGATCTTATTTCACATTTTAAATGCATATATAAGGGCTGTACCAATTAGCATGTTAATCAGCCCCGTTTATAAACTAACGCTTTAGTCGGCAAATAATTTTAGATAAAATCGATTGGTCTTTTTCATGTGAAATGCTAATGTTTTAAATGTGTAATGTGGTCATAGTCATCTGGGGAAAGGGAGGTATCACTAGTTAAATTAATTTATTAGTTGAATTAATCTGCATATTTATCAGGAAACGTTAAATCTGTCAATTAAATATTAATATAAATAATCCTTAGGATCCAAAGCGAGCTGCAGACATGTTTCTAACCCCCTGTCCTTGACCATGCTAATTGGCCGGCCATTTGGTGCAATCAATACAACAATTGAGTTGGTAAGTGCCTTTCTTTTCAATGCACTCCATGCCGTTGACCTGAAACCTGGAGTCCTTGTTTAACATTACTGTATATGCCACCGGTGCAGCTGACTGTGATGAGTCACTGGAAGTTTTTTGCATCATCATTTTCACTTAGCTGGCTACCAACAGAACCTACTGTATGAAAGGTTGCAGTGCCCGCAGGTAATGATTACATACTGTAAGGTAGCCATGCTACAATGCAGACAGTGCACTTTGTTTTCTTTTATCCCCTCTGAATCCAACTTATAACCAAAATATCCATCCATTTTTTTGGACAGTAATCAGCAGCTTTAATGACAAGGGTGTTGATCATTTTGTGATCCTTCCTTTTCCTGGATGGAAGCAACTGCATAAGTTAATGTAACAATTAAAAAAAGAAAAAAAACTATTTTAAGACAAAAGCACCATCAATCAATTTTGTCTAAAAAATAAAGAATTAGTTGATTAATTGGACTGATTAGTACTGTCGCGATTTCATCAAAAGACAGAACAGGTGGATCAATTCCTTGAGCCATTGCACTCGCACAGGCCAAGTAGAATGGGGAGGGAAAGTGAAATTTCCGTCTGATGCCATTTTCAGTATACCAATAAATGCCATGATAGCGCATTTCACCATGTACGGAAACAGCAACAACTTCACATAGTATAAGCAAATGAAGCATTGAATCATTCTGTAACTGCTAAATTTAAGTCTTCAAATCATTAGCAAATGATTTATATGCAGCTTTTCATTGGGTTTTTAAAAATGGTGTAGTTACAGGAGAACGGTCAGATTTGTGTACCAAATACAAGAACTATAATGACGTGTCCACCCTCGTCAAGTCTGTCTCTTAGGACATACAAACCCAATCACTGCCAAGGGTTTATTCTCCTTAAGCTTGACATCAGTTACAGGCCTTTAGTAGGCTACTGATGACATAGGATACCTCTGTGTGATCCATTTTAATACTTAAAGTTTCATGCTTTCCACCAGATTCAGAAGTCATCACAACTCTCAATACAAATTCTGGATTTATCGGCTTCCTGTCTGTCTAGGTGTCCAGCTTGCTTTACAAATATCAACATCTGATTACAGAAGCTAAAATGTATGATATAGAACATTTGTTTTACACAGAATATCTTACACCAACACTGGGCTTGCTATCCATTATATAAAACATACTGTGACACCATTTGACCCAAGATCACATTGAATTTTAATATTAGGTCATGAATAATGCTAGCTTGCAAGTTGACTTGAACTAGAATGAATGACTGGTTGCCATCTATGGATTTTAACTTTTTGCTGGAGTCGTGAAGTCATGTTTCCATATTGTATTGTAAACTCATGCTTATTATGGGATGGCAGTGGCTGTTTTCCAGATAATAGTCTGACCATCATGTGCAGAGATATGGCACCTCAAGAGATATCTTGCTTAATAACCTACCTTTCATTTCAAATGCAAAACAAAAAATAAGTGCTCTTGTTTTAATATTTAATTTAATATGAGCTTATGTATTTTTTCTCCCTTTTCTAGCATTTGAAATTCAACCAGACGAGGTGGCACAAAAGTGAAAAACCAAAGTGTTTCAGATTCCTATGTTCTGAGCTCCAACTACTGCAACTAGAACAAAAACCAGTTATTAGACAACATGCCTCTGCAATTTTTCAATGAAAAATAATATTAGTGCATAAGGAAAGATTTTTGTAGGTCATGAACATTTTTAACCATTTTGCCATTTACCATTCACCAATGTTTTAAAAACGTACTAGTTTTAAAAAATAATGCTTGTCTCAAGATTGTATTTATTTATTTAGTTTCTCGTCTCTGCGCATATAAAACAGACAGGACTTCAAACTGTTCTGTGCTGTGATGTGCTGGACCATAGCTTGCCAATGGCAGCTGTGGCCAGGAGTCAGATCGGGTAATGCACATCAGCCTCAGCACTGTCCAATATTATTTATTATCCATGAGCTCATCATTGACAGAGAAAACAGCAGTGTGTTTTTTCCCTGTTTTTTATTGTTCTGTATACGAATATTTCCCTCCTTTAAACTCACGGTGTAACAAGGTACCCTGTATGCAAAGAACATGTTGGGGACATATTCAGGAAGGGCAATTATGAAAGGTATAGAAAAGCAATTAGTTTAAGTGATGGAGAGTGCCGGGCCCCTTGCTGACTGAGGAGAACAAGGTGGTGCTGCAGTTCTGCCACTGATTGGTCGCCTAGCAACTCCCTGAACATCCCCTATAGTTCATTGTTCCAGAGAAGTGTGACAATCTGCAGTTCCATGGCTACGGCAAACCTTATCAGGACTGCAGCAGAGTCGTAGGTGGAAGATTCAGAGAGCCTGGGTTTAACACTAGGAAGCGAACCCATGACCCACCGTGCCTGCAGCCCATTACCACAGTGCCTCAGGACTTGGATAAATCAGTATTGTCAGAAACTGCCTTTTAAAACCAGTTATCTCCTGTGATCTTGCCAGACTAGATTGTCTTTACCAGAGGAGGTTCTCTTTTTTAAGAAAGGCTCATGAGAAACAAACAACTATTGCTGGAGCTTTGTCAAAAATAGATTGGCTACGGTTGTTTACGGTTGGTCAAATGATTAATCTGTCACACTCAGTAGCTGATCTGTTTTGACAGATACCGGTCACATTGGTCGTCTCTACTGAGACTCGCCATAGAATTATAGGTGTATGGAAGCATATGGCTGATTAATTAATTTCATGGAGACGCAAATTGAAAAATTATTGAAAAGATCTTTTTCCCCCTTCTTCCCCCCTATCTTGCCTATATAAGGCAATGACAAGATATTCGAAGCACAGACAATGCCAGCATGAAGTATTCTGCAGCCCAGGGCTCCTAATGAACAATGGAGGAGTAAACAAACCATAAATGAATCATCTCTTTAATTGAATTTCAAAGGACAAAACATGTTCTCCATCCCCGTTTCATATCAAATGTCTCTAGGAGCACACAGTGCAACTGTTATTTACAGGAGCTCTGTGTGGCTTGGGCGAGGCACTTCATTCCCTCCAAATCCTTCTGTCTGAATGCGTCTGAGCTCAGGTAATCTCCTGAACAAGAAGAGGGATTGGTTGCTGTTAAACTACAGAGTCTTAAAGGGATAGGGCAAGGCTTAGTGTAGAGCATGAAATATCACAAGCTTTTCATAATTGCCCCAGCTCTATTTCGCAACCCAATTAATATTTGTTTTGTTTAGTTTGGAGCAATATTTTTATGACATGTACAGGGTAGGTGGAGTCACAGTCCTCTAACACCTTCCTACAGTACCATTCTCTCCACAACTGCTTCTGGATGAAAACAATGAATGGCAGTGAAATATCTAGCTCCACAATTGTCTGAAAACATCCCATATATTGGAGCTTATTAATATTAATCATGATAATCAATAAAATATTTATTAAAGGTGCTGTAAGTTTGTTGTAAGAACACTTTTGTTCATATTTGGTTAAATTTCCTTAACATACCAACAGATATCAATGAATTAAAAGGTCTAAGAAAACAATCTGGTCTCTCTGACCGCCCCAGGCTCTGAGAATAGGCCACTCTAAATTCCACCATCCCTGAATCTTAACAACCAATCAAGACAGCTGTCTGTCCCACCTCCTGTTGTGCATTCACAGCGCTGCCAGAACAAACAGGGCGGGCGGGGCTAGGGCTACATGGATAAGAGCAGGGCAGAGGTAACATTACAAAGACCTCCAAATGATGCAAAACTCTAGTACAACCGGAGTTGTCATCTTACAATTAAAACCTTTAGAACTATATTTTTACTCATACCTAAAACAGCCAAAATTGAACATCATATTTATATGAAACGGACCTTAGCGACTTTCAATTGATTATGATAGGGTCACATATAGTTTTAAAGTTTTTAGCGTTGGATGACGAACTAGCACTGGAGTTTCGTTAGACTAACGTTATTGAGACCACAGAGACTGCTGATCGTCCACAGTCACACATAGCGATCATTTTATGTCTAGGATTTAGTGATCTGTATGTCTCACTGTCAAATTTAGTGAAAAATATCGTTTTAAAACTTTTAAAGGTACGATGACAAGGTAGCATTGGACATTTGTGTCATTAGCCAGCTTGTCACCAGTCACCAGTCACATTACATCACGTCAGCTGCTTTCACTACAAGCTGATGTATTGGGTTTCATCAGATTTTTTGTTTTTGCTTTCATTATCTGTATGTCTTAATGTCAAATTCAGATAAAATGTAGTTTTAAAGGTTTTAAAAAAGGTAGTACTGGAGTTTTGTGTCGTTTGGAGGTCTAGGTAATGTTATCGCTGCTCTGCTCCTGTCTGGGTATCTCTAGCCCCTCCTTGTTTGCTCTGGCATAAAATACATTTTACAATATTTTGCTACAAGCCACCACAAACATAGAAACTACATTAAAAACTGGAACTTTATGAATACAAATGAAAATAAATGAAATCTGCAATTGTTTAACAATGTCTAAATAGACTAGCAGAGCACATTCAAAAAGTGCAGTAATGACCATTGGCTAATACATGGACATCTTGTGTTTTCTAGTGCTATTGCATCACAATACCATTTTTTACTATAATGTCAGTTCAATCTTGAGTGAACGCAGTGATCCATTTTCTTGGAATTCACTCCTTCCGACTTTTTTGTCCTCCATACAAATAGCATTGCTAAGCAAACACTTTTTTCACTGTGATCTAGAGGTAACAGACACACAGTACTTGTTATTCTTGCAGCGTGCAATGTCGAGAAATATGAATTTCACAGGACATCACAGGTTATACAAGGTCTGTACAATTCCATAGGGGCAAAGATAAATGAATGCTGTGAATTTTAGCGAAACAAGGCTGTTCAGAGAGGCTACAGACATTAAGAGCATCTCCCACACTCAAAAGCCCAGGGATTTGTTTAGATCCTCGTGCAGGGAAATATGCTATATTATTTACTCACTTAGCCAGTGTCCTCAGACAGGGCCTCTCACACAGCTTACATTCAAACTCGTTATCCACTTATACATTTTGGATATTTCCTGAGGCAATTCGCATTAAACACAGCTGCTGACGGAGCATGAGAATCACTCGGTAAGATTTTGAAAAGGGACACTACGATATGCAACATAAGGCCTGCAAAATGAGGTCACGTTCGCACACAAAACTGTGAGGCTCGGAGTCTAATGCCAGGCTGCGGATTGTGACCTCACACCGCTGCTGCTGCACAGCTAAGCCACAGATTGATTAAAATGCAGTGGGTGTTATCCACGAGGTGGTTTCTTTATGCACCATCGTTATGCAAGCAGGAATACGAGGACCTGCTCCTGCAGTAGCTCTCTAACCTTCCCACAAATCTTCACTTTTGACATTGATTCCTCGCTCGTGCTTCCTGATAATGAACAACTGGGATAAGATTAATATATCCATAAAACATACAGTGAAGTATAGTATACATGTGAAGCGCCAGCTCTAAGGTAATGTCTATAATCAAGCAGGCGCAGCTTTATCAAGGAGTCTGTTCAGGGCACTGACCTTGTGCATACAAATAAAGGGGAGAGGTTCCTCCCCAATATGCAGAGCCCAGAATCTGAATACAAAGCACCCTTCATTAAATCAGATCTTCCCCCCATGTTCTCTTCTGTACCCAGCTCTGGTTCAATGTTAAGATGCGCCACAGAATCTGAAGGAAGTGCATGCACTGCGCCGTTCTATTTCTTGTGTGTGCGTGTGGGAGCAGCCTAACGTCCCCTCAGTCCCTGAGCTCCTCATCTGTGGGATGTAGCTCCTCATTACTCAAGCTTGGTCCTGGTAAACTGCTGCATCTGCAGGTTTCTGCTGCAGCCAGACACAGAGCCACCTGGCTCAGCTAATCATTGTTCTTGATTTAAACAATTTAACTTTGCTGCCCAACTCCGAAAGCATTAGTGTTTTAGAAGACTCGCAAGAACCACATTGGATTGTAGCCACTGGGGTTCAGTGGCCCAAAAAATTACCCACAATGGGACAATTTGAAGAGTACAATTACAGTGGAATTCAGTTTAAGAACGCTTTCTTTTTATATGCAGTACTATGTCCTGAATATACTTTTCCACATAGTAAGATTAAAAGGAAGTCTTGAATTGTGAATGAATTGCACATATACATATATATGAGCTAACCCGCCACACTGCGCTAATCAGCTTTAAAAGGGAGCAGCGCTATACCTTGACAGTTGATCACACCGAGTTAGCTGTTCAATCAGTTATTTGACGGGACGTAACCGAGTTTCTACCCTTCTCCTTGAGGGGTGTTCCGGCTGCAAAGAGGCCGGTAATTTGATCTTTCAGCTGCTTCCCATTGGCGTCCCAGAGGTGCTGTTACTCGTGATTGCATTAGACGGAGAGTAAAAGCGTGAGATCCTCCATGCTTTCTTCCTACAGCGTTGGTGGTCTGGGAGAGCTGATGGCACAAGCTCATTTGGGCAGGGTGATGGAAGCTTCGGCGCACAAATAGTTAACGGCAATGTGCCAATCGCTGTGGTTTGCTCTTACTTGTCAATTAAACCTGCTCATTCAAGCATGTAATCTATACCTCAATCATGCATGAAAACATCTATCAGAGTTTTGTTGCTTACGGAATTCACTAAAGTAAACTTAAGGACTCGGCACTCAAGGCTGACCACGGGCCATGGGTGGATAGCGATTCAAGCGCTGGAGACTAGGCATGAGGATTGGGTCTGCATATACACAAAGGAACAGAACTTCTGCACTGTTCAGAATGGCATTTTGGTACACGTGCACCAGTACAAAAAACCCCACAATTAATAGGCTACATAGCGTGTCAGTGCTACTTCTGCTTTTACTTTCAAACAAAGCAGTGATATTGCCAACCCTGCAATAGCAATTCCGCTATTACAGGGAATTGCCTTTACTGCTAACAAACCAGATACCACATCATAACATTGATACGGGCAGCAACTGATACCATGCAACAGTTATGAAAACCAATCGTGAGTGTTATGATAATGGATTGCCTATCGTAATGTCATTACCAGCTGAACTCAGCAGTACAGGCAATGTGTGTTTGAGGCTGTTTGATTACCTGTGCGGTCAGCCTGCTGGGGAATTGGTCCTCTTTAGGCACTACTGTAGAAATAAGCTCAGATTGGTCAAAAAGGAAAGAACAGCATAGTGCAAAGCACTTTTAAAAGGCAAAGTAACAGTGAAATGGTGCAGTGATGGTCTGGTTTAGAACCAGAAAGAGATCCCCTGAGATTGCTTTCATTGGCAGTGTAACAAACAGACGATTCAGCAAGATTAACAGCATATCAGTGTGTGTGTCTGGCGGGGGGGGGGGGTGTTAGTGCAGTGTATTATAAAAGTACATTCCATAAGTCAAATTATACATAGTGACTTGAGCTCTTGATAAAAGATTAAAGATTAATTAATGAAAGTGATTGCTCAGAACATAAAAGCCAATAGTACAGAGCGAGTTTGTTAAAGGAAGTTAACGCTAAAATACTTTTTAATCAACCAAAGATTTATATGTGTGAAATAAATCATCAGATGGCATACAATTTTTCTATATATGGTTGCTGGCTGAAAGAATAAATGTGTAGTCACAATCTTAAACGTCGGCATTATGAACAGGGTTTCTGCCTGTACCTTCTCAGCAGTAAGTAAACAACAATGCGTTGTTTTTTCCCCACTGGGGACTGTCCAGACTGCCCAGACCTATTTTAAAGGAGGGGGGGAAGGCCCTTTCCTGCTGAAATTGGAAGCACAGAATTGTCTAAAATGTCACTGCATTAATATTTGCCTTTATTGGAATGAAGGGGTCCATCCCAAACCTCGAAAAACAGTCCCAGACCAAGGGGCATCCAGATATTTTGGCCATGTAGTGTAGTATGTAAATCCTGCCAGTAGCCTACAACACAATTGAAGAGTGATAGTTTTAAGATAACTTGCATTAACGTCTTTAGCAAGTTGTTTGACATTGATGCTCAGTTGTTTGATCCCAAAATAGCTAACACTAGAAAAACAATGGAAGCATTCATCTAAAAACGAAATACTTAAGCGGAGCTGTTTACAGTCAAATGCAATAAAAACAATTTGGTTAGCCAAGCTAAATAGCTAGCTATATCTGCCATTGATAAGCCTATGTGGCGCTATATTGTAAAAAGCAACTGAAAACTGTAAGAGCCTGACACAGATGTTTACCAGGGAAAAGTAGCAGACTAGCAATTTTGTAATGTTTTTACAAGACAAAGCCATGTCAAGCAAGGACAGCGACATTGTTTATTCCATTTTTACAATAGGTTAATGTTCAATTTTACCTCATAAAATCTCAATGCAGCTCCAATATGTCCTATTAGCAACAATTTGTTCAGGAATTGTTGCAGGGGCAGATTCAGTAGCCTGAAATATTTAATAAAGAGAGTGTGCTAGAAATAAGGTCTAAAGCAAGGACGTCATACCCACGTACGTGCTTTATCCGTAAGCATTGCCGTTTTTTGTTCACACCAGAGCAGTGGCGGAAAATTCCGTAAATCTGGCGAAGTACCGACCTGAAAAATAGGAGGATGGTCTTACGTGTGGCAGCGGCACTTTGTAGCACGGTGAGCCCAGAGCCATAGAAAGAGGCTCTGTGTGAACCTAGGTGCCATGTATGCTTTCTGTATGACTGAAGGACATGATAAACAGAAATGCATTCTGGGAAACGTTTGGCTTTTTGTTTGTTTTAGTTGCAGTAATCCTTCTGTCTGTTTAAAAAAATTTATATACCACTGCATTTGTACTACAAGAAGGATGATGGACAACATATTATAACAAATAAGGAGCGAAATTCAATAATTGTTTGCAAAAATGGCTTAGTGAGGCAGCAACTAAAATTAGAGCAGTGTATTATTATAGAACTGCCTGATGCCTGATTCTTGTGCTGTTCAGTTTGGTTCAACACAATAACCATTTATCATGTGAGAAATAATGAAATACAAACTATTTGGCTGACTGGTGCCTGGGGTTCATAGTAGAAGATAGTGATGACACAATATCTTTCATCGACTCATATTGAGATGGTAGCATCATAGAAGCCACACAGTGCATATTCTCTGAGGGTGTCTTCAAACAAGAGGCACAGTTGGTGTAATAAACTGGTATTCAAGAGGATACCCTTGAGTAGAGAAACAATTTCAATTATTCCTTCCCCCTCATGAGCTAAATTACATCTGAGAGTAAAAGATGTACATGGAAGGTGACTCTTCACTCTACCTCTCACATCTGACACTCATCTCTACCCAAGTAGGCATGGTATTGTAGCATGACTAGCAACAGAGATCAGGCTTTGACCTATTTAAGGCCTTTTTGTTTGTTTATTTCTTAAAAACAGCTGAGCATTCCTACTGAAATAAAATAGGAGAAAGACCCAACCGGGTTGAGTGAATAAGGTTCACCAGAGCTTGGTATTGGAGCGTTCCTGGATGACATGGAAAGGTCAAAGGTTCATCCCCCTGCTACATCACACTTCAGATTGGTGGGTGGGGACAGTGCTCCTGTACTCACTGTCCAGGGGAATGAGAAAGCTTGTTCTTGTCCCCGAAAGCCCTGACCCTGGGAGTCATCTTGATTTAGACACTGGCTAATTTTATCGCTTGGTTGTAATACAAATGAAAACCTGGAAGCTCATTGCAGCACACAGGTGCACCGCTGTTCCTGTTCTCTCATTCCTCAGACCTCTTGGACACAATTCGCTGACTTGGGAGGCAAGTCAGCACTTTCAGCCAATCTAAATTTGGCTTGCCTCATTGCACTTATATAGACGGCCCCTCCGCAGGTTGTGACTCGGGGATGAATGAAGTAATCATTTATTTCCAACCCTCTTCCATAACGTCAGACAAATGTAACATTAAATGTAAGTACTGTGACTGCATGGAAACAACTGTTGATGGAATATGATCCTTGAGAGAACCTTAAGGTTAGGGGCCTGCTTCCTTTGAGTGCGCAACAGAGAACATTTTCTGTAGGTTGCATTTTAAATTCCAGCAGGTGCTTGTTTGCATACCTGATGCAATTTATGGTCATCTGTTCAGCCAAGCCCTCAGGGACTGTTTCTTCCAACGGTGCGGAGACTTGTATCTGCGACGATATGTCTCTACTCCCTCATCATTTAGCATGGCTCCCGCCCCCCACTCCACGGCATCAGTGAGACAGAATGATTGGTTCCCTGCTTGTGCTATTGATTCCATTTTAAATCACCTCGGAAAGTGAGTGCACAAATTCTCCAGTACATGCATTTTGAGGAGAGATTATCAAAGCCTTTTTCTGTGCTGTTGGAGCCTGTAATAACATGATTTGGTGCACCAGTGGCTCTGACAATATTACTGTACAAGTAATTGGTCTTGTAAGTGTTAAGTACCATTATGGGTGCTTGCATTTGCTAACAATTTTTTTTAATAGTTTTTTTTTTTTTTTTAAATGTGATTTATTACTGTAACGTGTCCACTCCTTGTTTTCTTAAAAGGACCATTTATCCTGGCTAAAAACACATCACTGAATAGCATTTTACTTGAAGCTTAGTGAAAGGCTGTTCACACTGACGCCAGAGTATAAGCGGTCCCGCTCTGAGAACACACTCTGTTCCCACAGTGCTAATAATCACGTTGCATGCGTCTATCAATCACAAACACAAAGAGGGATTATTCTCATTTTAAACTGAACAAGTGCAGAGCTGCAGATTCACGCAAGGAGATGAATGGGGTTTAACTGGCATGTAAAGCCCTGTTTATGCATGTGCAACAAAATGCCCCAAAGTCAAAGCATCCTGTAAACCCTTCTTCCTTTCTCTTTATTGTCTGCCAGGCAAGTTCCTTTTTAGACTCCATTCAAGTCAGGCCAGCTGTTATGTAACGTTACATAACTACCCTCAAACAGAAGCAGTGACCTCCCTCTAGTCAGGACAGGCAATTAGATGCATCAGTCTCGGTGCAGCAGCTAATTGGTTCTATATATAACAGCTTGAAGCATGCTGCAATCGCAGGCAGTGGCAGAACTCTGAAGGATGGATTTAGCAGTTGCATTTATTCATGGGGTGTAGTCATCTGCATCGAGGTAAAAAAAATAGAGGGACCAACTCTCTCTCCCCCCTCCCCTAGCCTAGCATCAGAGCCTGCCACCGGCGCCTTCTCCCTCGGCTGCGGTCCTTTTCGACTCATCCATATTCCCGCCCGATCCCTGGGTGGGGGAGTCAGCGGCGCATTCCCACGCGGCCTCCGCACGCAGCGGGCGACGGAGTGGGCGTGTGCGCAAAACCGCGCGCGCCGCGACCTTGAAGCGTTTCCACCGAGGGGATTTTCGGCACAGGATGACGACCGCCCCACGCGTCGCTCGCCGAACTTCCTCGAATCCTCCGTACCCGCCCACCCGCCTCCAGCAGAGGTGCCGTTCTTCGCCCGCTGCGCGATTCCTCGCGAGCTTGAGCGCTTCCGCCGTCCCGCCTCCCGCGCCCGCTAATGTGCGCGTGACAGGGCTCTGCGGCGAAACGCTTGCAGGGCTGTGTGTGCCTCGCGCTGGGGAATATCCAGCATAAACAGATTTTATAATGAGGTCCTACCAGACATCCAGATCAATACTCATTACCCAGGCTTGGCCTGAACTTATCGCTCGCCGCAATTAGCAGTTCAGCCGGGAAAATCCAAAACCAATGAATTTTGAAAAAAGAGGGGGGAGGCGGGGGGTAATTAAGTGCAACTTCCAATTCCCTCTCTTGCGCTTATTTATTTTTCCCCTATTAAGCAGCAAGTCTTTTATTCATCGCTAAGACATAAAGCCAAATTAGTTTATTTCTGCCCTGATGCGTGCATCCCTTTTCATCTCTTTTTAATGCAAGCTTTTTTTCCTGGATCCGCTCACCATATGAAGCCTGCATGCAGACAGTGAGGAGGGCACTGAGCAGCGGAACCACATATTGAATCATGGGAAAGGGCATTAAGCCTAGTATGTGCTACGCGATTTTAGCTCCAATTTAATACCTTTGATTGCTCCCTCGAGTTTGAGATGGCTGCTGGTGAAATCTGGAGCACACCCGCTTCATTCCTATCTCGGTTTAATGGCGTTAAGAAGCCAGGGTGGACAAACAACAACCCATTATTTGAAATTCTCACCACCTATACATTGCATTATTACACTGGTATCAGACCTGGGTCAAATACGTATTTGTTTTGGATTCAAATACTTTTCTGTGCTCTATTGATCTTGCCTGGTGTCATTGAGCCTGCCAATATGGCCAGATGGCGGGGTTTGCACTTTTTCAGAGTATTTTATTGGTTCCAATACACCAGACAAGATCAGTAAAGTATAGAAAAGTATTTGAATCCAAAACAAATACATCTGACCGGTATTCTATACAACGTTAAAATGTAAAGTGTAAAAATGATAAGCTCTTGGTAGACGAGTCCACTAAGCTAAGAGGTAGCATCGCACTGACACCCCAATGAAGGGACACAAAGACTTTGGTGATGGCTAAGCCCAACAAGGAATCAGCCTTTAAGCAACCATCAGATCTGTCCCGAATTAGCTTGTCGTACATTCACTCTCTCTGAGATAGCGCCTGCGATTATCTTCCTCCACACCGAGGCCAGACAGTGATTAATTACGTCCCAGCGGCTCAGAGAGGCTCGGCATCTGCTGCCGAAGGGCCCAGCACGAGTCGGAAACAATGCGCCTGGGACGGACCTGCCGCCTGATTCATGGAGAGGCCCCGCCTCTCCCTGGACGACCGCGCCCGGCCTGGCCGAGCCCGGTATCTGCCCCTAACCGCCACGCGGGAGAGGGATGGATGGGCGGGTGACCTCGTCACTGAGGGGCACATAAAGGGTGGAAAAAAAGGGAGCAAATGGCGAGACAATGGCAGGGGAAAGGATCAGTGGGTTTATGGGGCAGGACCAAGCATGGCATTGTCTTTCACATAATGGTACACACTTGAATGACAAAAGGGGCGATCCTCTTTTCTAAAAATTAGGCTATTCTGGAGACAAATTAACATCTTATTCAACAATCAGGGGTTCTATCTTTAACCTTACATCCAGTTCCTGTTTCAACTAAGCATCAAAATTTTTTTTACATATTTTACATGGCCTCCAAACCAAGATACTAAAATGAACCCCAGGAAAAGTGTTAAAATGGCTCTTGCCATTTATAAACTATTGGACTAATATTGTTAAGTATGAACAAAATATGATGGCCTAAAAGAGCATTCATCTGAGTCAATATGCATTTCTATAAAGAAACTGATATCTATAAACTGTTAGCGCTTTTGCTTATTTTTTGTTACCTCATTTAAGACAAATGGGCTTTCGCCCTAACTGAACGGAAAAAGGGTTCATTGTACAGTCACTGCCATGGGTCAAATTCATTAACAGAAAAACCCTTTTATATATGAGTAAGTGCCTTATGTTTCTGTACGTGATGCAAAACCTCATGAATGCAACATGAAATATAAATCGATGTGAAAGTAAATGCATATTTCTGCATTAAGTCATGTGGCTTATGTATGCAGACTGAATAGTCTGTGACAAGATTTCAAATTGACTCTCTCATAGCGCAGTGACATATAATGTAATGCATGAGATCTCAGAGCTCATCTAGCTATATTATTATTCTGTGGCTAATGCAGAAACAGAGAAGAATATTGTCAACAAACAGTGGTAATTAAACCTATGGGAGCCCGAAATGCATTCTCTGCATTTTGAATCTAAAAACGGTGCGATGCAAATTGGCTTTTTCTTGTCAGTAGATCATGGTACAAAAACTCAGAGATTCAGTAGCTTAAATGAGGACCCTCAGGGCTGTGTGGACTAAGGCAGAAAAGAAAATTAGGTTTAAATCCCGACAGGACAACTACTATTGTCATATTTAATATATTCCTTCGGTTAGGAACAATGAATTTCAATGTGAATGTGCTCATCCATAATTTCAAAGCATATACTGTAGTCATAACTACTTTGTGGTGCTCATTTGGCATTTGCGGTTTAGTTTATCAGTTTTATATCAGTTTTGTACTAAATTCTACCTTCAAAGTATGTGCAGGGATGAGGTAGAGTGGTAGGCTTACGAAGATATGTGGGCACTACACATTCTGGGCACTGAGGTCTTTCTTCAAGTAGCACAGAGTACTTAAAGTACTTATTTTGTGAGGGGGAAATAAAAGGCTCATTATACATTAACCCACAACTACCATCATCATGTGTGCAAGATTCTGGTCATCAACAAAATATTTTTTTAATGAATAAGATGGTATGAGTTGAATGGCAAGCTTGGCCCACACATAATTTTAAATCTTGTGTTTTAATGAGCGAAGGAATCAGTGTGAGACATGTCTCTATGGAGACCAGGAAACCAGAGCAACCTCATCAGCAAGCAGCACTAAAAAATGTAGCTTTTGCCTCTGAAAAATAAACACAATGGACATTAACCCACTAGTACCCATTTCTAATATAAGTCTTACACATCAACATTTGTCACTGTTATTTCTGGGTTTCCGCGGTTGAGCTACAAACTTGGAAAAAATAAACAAGAAGAACCAGCCAGATCTTAGCAACCTGGTTTAACATGATGTAACCAAACAATTGTCTCCTTTAAGATGAAAGTAGCGGGTGATTACATGTAAACGCACCTTGAGACCGTGAGCAGGCATGCCGAGCGGAGCTCCTTGTTTATGCGTTAGCGGGATGATAGGCCTACTTGACACCTCTCAGCACTGACCCAGGCCACGTAAATGGGTGGCGGTTAGCGCGTGACGTACCACCAGGGCTTTTCATCGAGGTTGATTTAGGTCAGTGGACCCATTACTCTGGGGCCATAGATATGAATAACAAAACTGAGCAGCTGTGCAGGCCCTACCTTCCAGACACTGCATGAATATGCATCATTATCAGAGCTCTGGTCCACACCTCTTCTCTTCTCCCTCCTCCCCCCCCCCCCCTCCCCCCGGCACAGCCTTCAGATTCCAGACGACGAGGCGGGGGGAGGGGAGAGCGCTTGCCATGGCAACCGCGGTGACAGAAGGCAGAGGGGTCCACTGCCGCGCGACCCCGTCCGAGGGATCCTGTGTGTCGGACTGAAATGGAAACACCCTCAGTGGGAGCGTAGTGAAAGGCTTTCGCAGACACTGCCTGTAAGCCCCACAGTCACGTTCAAAGGGTTAGCATTAGCATGACAAAGACATTATGCTAATGTTGAGCAGGTAGCGTTATGCATTCTTCAATCCTCAAAGGAAGAAGTCGCCACGGCCCCAAGCGTTTCATCTGCTACGCCGCGGAGTCACCCCTCAGACGTGCGATTCAAGCTCAAAGACAGAATCTTCAGAGGTGCATTGTGGGATGCCCTGTGGTGTCACGCACAGAAAAGAATCACTGATAAGCTGCTGAGAGCAATTTGTTGAGCATACTACCATAGATGGGTGTTTTTCGACTACTTGTTCTAAATATTTGACGGAGAGAGCCGAGATGCTTTTGTCATACATTGTTAGGGAAGCAAAGACAGATAATTTGTCAAATTTCACGATTTGTCGGTTCCCAGCTTGACTCTCTGGATGCGATCCGGCAACGTGCTTTTTCAGCACGGCCTCTGATGAACAAACCAAAATCCATTGCATCCCAAATTATTTTAATTACTTCCATAGCAGCTGCTGAAGCACTGGAGCGCGCAAAAAATACTGACTGAAGGGGACACGCAGCAGGCAGGCTGCCTACGATCAGGCACTGAAGCAACGGCACACCGATCAAATGAAAGCCGTTTACATTATAGAACGCAAGACGGAACAGGTGAAGAAGTGACGTTGGTATGACAGAGAGAAGGTAACCACGGTAACAAGCAAAGAGGCTGGCATCGGGGGCGATCCGCACGACAACACACGAGGAGGTGGAAGCACAGAAACGTGGTCACCTTGGTGAATCACAGCAATACATCTTGCATGGACTATCACGTCTTGTGTGCAAGCATCACGGCCTTGTGCCCCTGAGTCATCGAGCCCAGATTTCCTCAAATGAAATAGCCTATTGTAAAAATACCCAAAGTGCGCAATAGACTGCTTGCGCTCCTGAAAATCAGACCTCGACCTGTCTCCTCTTGCTTGTACATCTCCCGCTCGTTCTTCCATCGAGTGCGTCACTTCACTGGCTTTTCTGTATAGCGATGCGGTGATAAGGTTTCATCTGGCACTTCCTGGTAATTAAACGATGCTAACCGTGACGAGCCAGGCAGCACCGAAGGACAGAATGCCTTTGGGTAGGATCAACGCTGAGCAATGACATCAGCAACGTCTTCACGTGTTAAAAAATAATTTCCTTCCTGCAATGTGAAGCTGGTATTTTTCGTTTCTGACGTCCGTGCCTCTGAACTGCGCAATGGTCTCTGAGGTCAACCTGTTTGTTATTTACTGCTGTTTGTAACCGCAGCCGAAGGCAGATAGTATTGCACTGCTGGTTCCAATGAAGGAGAAAGCTACATTCTGAGCAATGAGATTCAGATTCTGACCAGTCTATGCTATCTATGCTAGGAGCCATTCCAGTCATTTTTGATAGACAAAAATCAAAATGCCGAAACAGTATTTTGGCTTCTTCTCCTAGCTGAGGCAAAACATTGAGGTAAAATGTCTCTTCAGACTTACATTGACCACACATTCATTCTCACATACGCTGATACCTCATTGCATCCTGTGACGCAACTCTGAGGGATCCCCAGATTTAAAATGTAAATCGGTTTTCTACCTTGTTGAGATTGTCCAAGTTCTGGATGCCACAGTGCAAAGGATTTTCGGCTTCAGAGATACCAGGGAAGATAAGAACCAAGACTAAAAGATTTTAGCCTCTAATTTCTGGAGAGTGTAGAAATTACAATAAAGAATCCATTATGTAGACTCCCAATGGGATTCTGGGATGGTTAAGATGGGGTCTCCCACTGTGGTTCAGAAGTACCACTGTGAACACTTGTACGCACTTCAATGAAATCGTAAATCAGCAAATGCTAACCATTCTCATACTAAATTAAACCCATATCTTAGACGGTCACTGACTGATGGATTGAGACCAAGAGAATCTACCAAACAGCATCTTCTCAGTACAGTTCATTATAATTTACACTACTACAGGGTGTCCAGCTAGTCACAGGTTACTTTCAAGTATGTTTTATGATTAAACATAATTGGTTTTGCGAAAATACAGTGAGCTGAGGGGACTATGTATGAAAAGTGTTGCAATTTCTAATTGGCGAAACCAAAATGTTTGAAAATGCCCTTTAATAAAAGCTGAGAATGTGTACCTTAACCATATGTGAATCGACTGCAAATCTAAAATTCTGGAGTACAGAGCCAAATCAAGAAGAAATATGTCTTTGTCCCAAACATTATGAAGCTAACTGTACAAATTAATAAACATAAAATATCATCATTAAACACACAATATGTTTATGCTTAATAAAACTGCTTGAAAGTATTAGCTAACCTGAAAGTTGTGAAAACTAAAAAAACAAAACTGTACAGGGAAGGATTTCACCCCAGTTCCTGAAGAGATGTTTAATTAAACATCCATACGGTCTGAAAGTCCCTGAAAGTATTAACATGTTTGGTTAGCTTCAGGAAAGGAAGACCTTGACAACCCCAAAGATGGCATTATTCTTCATTAAAGCCTAGACACGTTACCCACTGTGGTCATTTATGCTACTGAAACATTTATTGCACAGGGCAAGGCCAGAAGGGAGTTAGCCCTACGATCTTATATATTATTGATAAAATAAATCCCTGCGTCTTACTTCACATTAAATGTACTGGGTTGGCACAGCCGAAATAAAACATTAGCCAGGTTACTTGCATAGAACCAAATACTGAGATGAATACAAATACAATTTGGTTCACTATATTTAAAGTGAACATTGAAACTGTATATTAAAACTAAGATTTGAAAAATAAGTGTACGATTCATTGAGAGTAAAGCAACTAAAATGCAAAAACTTGGTATAAATCTGAATTAAAATTTTGAAGAGTTTAACTAAATATATCCTGTCTATATAAAAATAATTTCTAGTACCTGCTCATAGTGGTTGAACGTGAAGAAAAATGGTGATAATCAAAGTACACTACTGAATACAATTACCCAAATGTAAAGCACATTAGGTTTCATTTGTGAGAGAAATTTAATAGACCGAACATGGACTTCAGTTTTGTGCATGTTGAAAGTATGTGAATAGATACATTTTACGAAAAACGTAATTGCATTTTACCACGAATGCCGCTGTGAAGCTAGGAAGAAGCAAAAGCAATAGAGGGATTAAAAGGAGCCCCCATCGTGCCTGGCTTCAGTTGTGCCCAACGCCCGGCAGACGCAGTTTCAGTCAGTACCAAAATGTAAATGAGGTAATAAAACAGGATTAATGCATCATTTCTACCCGCAGACCTGCTGAAATTAATGTCAAATTAAAGTGCCTCATTCACTTGAGCGATGAAATCCAAAGTATTATTTATACCTACGCCTGCCACAAGGTTTCTGCAGCGGCTGTGTGTGTGTGTGTGCGCGTGTGTAAATATCGAGCACCTCCAAATCACACATCCCTGACCTCAATCAAAACAATCAGGTTGTCAAATATTTTCAATAAATATTCCAATGAATATATGAGATATGCGAGACACGAGACAGTGGTGACATATCTCAAAAATGAACGATCGAATCAATAGATGGCTCTAAAATTGATTAACTGAATGGTTTCCATGTGTCCAGTTTGTGCATGCTGGGGTAAATGTTTTTACATGTACACAGTCCGGCATATCAACTGTCATGTCAAGAGCATACATTTAGTTTGAATATTTGGGGGTTGAAAAGCGCAGGCTGACCTGCTTATTCCTGATCAGGGTCACGGGAGGTGGGGGCTGGACAGGATGCCAATAACACCAATTCAACATGAAAGAACACCAATACGAAGAAAGACTGAAATTCTATATAAAGGCCGAATCTTGTTTCGACTAAGCATTAATGTAAAATATGAAAAAATCACTAATATAAAATAATATACCCTGTAGGGCTGGGCCGATGTAAAAATTTTCAAACCGGGTTTGATATTAAGCCAAATACCGGACCGAACTGGTAATACTGAATTTTACCACTAGGCGTAGCACGTGACTCAGCCGCACACGAGTGGAACATAATGAGAGCCCATGAATGAGAGTGTAGCGGCTTTACCGTTGTCAAGCATAACTCCGGTTGGTAGTTCTATTTGCACCGCTGTCAAGCAAAAACCTCTGGTCGTTAATTCTATGAAAACAATGATGCTATCAAGAAAAAATAGTTCCTTCTCGTTTTATACCATACAATTAGCACCAATTTTGTCATTTTTGTCATTACATTATTTAATAAAACTGCATGAAACCATAAGTCAATCAAATTAATCTCACTAGCACTGTCTTGCTTTTTAAATGGTGTGGTCGCGCAGTGTAGGCTATACATAACTTCTTTCGAAGACCCTCTGAAACGGGTTTTGAGTGCCAGCTAGCTTTATGATAGGTTTGCCATCACTTGTCACCTAGCCAATATTAAAATTCTTGGTTTTAGGTCAGAATGGTCTCACGGCATGCTTGTTATCCCGGCTAGCTAGCTAGCTAGCTAACTATTGAATTGAATTCAAAACAGCGGTTACTACAAACGCAATCGTTCACAAACATACGGATGAAAATGTGTAATGCCTATTCTACTGTCCAAATGAGTAAAGCTAGCAACAGTAACTAGAAATGTGATTCAAGATTGCCATCAATTGTGAAATTGGACATTGGGATGTAACAACAATTCAAATGCGAAAGTTGCTGTTTAAACTGCTTTAGAATGCTGGATTTTGTAGCACATTGATTTTAGAACTGTTGAAAGGCCAAGGTGTCCCTTTATTGAGAAATAATGCCCACCCTTGGACCAATCAGAATCGAGTATTCATCCAAGCCGTTGTATAATGAAATTGGATCTCCTTGTTGCCGGCCTCAGCACTAAATTGCACACGGCCTGTCAATCTTTTTTGAAACCCAATCAACCCTAATACTCTGAATCCGAAAGTAGTGTTTAAAAGTGGCTCTACATTTTCTTTTTTTGCAATTAAAACGACCAAATTCATAGATTTATCCAGCCACTTTATCAATTTCATAAATTATCCAGATTCAATATTTACTGAAACAATGCAGTTTAAGTTCCTTTCCCAAGGGAACAACAGCACCATCAGAAATTCCAACCTGCGACCGTATGGTTTCAAGTCCAGTACCCCACTCTGCTAAATATTTGTTGGGAGAATGTATCAGCTGCCAGTCAGTGATAAAGGCATCGGCAACAGAAGGAAGGCAGGAACATTAGATAATAGAGCCGGTGTGCATGCTGGTACTGGATCACGTCACTTCTAGGTGGCCTTTTGTCTCTGTCTTAACTCTCCACAGCTGATTAGCTCACAGTTCCAGGAACTCTGCACACAGATGACTTCACCCAATTAGGGATGTTTTCTCCTGTTAGACAGAACATCATTTTCTCCAGGGAGATTTTGGCATCCTTTGCATTTGAGAAGGTTAGAACTCCAGGAAAAATGCTCACGCTTACCACTACTGTTGCAATGCCCTAATTTTACTGGAAAAAGACCAGCCTCAAACTGCTGTTAGGATAACCTCCTGCAGATTTTCAGTTTTATCAGATAAGGCCTACATTCACATGTACTTGCAAGGTTCTGTTCAATTCTCATTACCCCTTTTCCAATTCACTTTTTTCCTGCGGATGGAGAGGTGCTGATTCACATTATTAATGCTAATTCCATTTTTTTCCCTCAAGGATGAGCAAATGATATAAATGAGCACAGCTATTACAGGGGTTCAGACAATGCAGTAAGGGTAACCCCCCAACCCCCCCACATTTGCTGGTACAGCATGCAGTAATGGCATGTTGGCATAAGCACATTAACTACAACAAATTACAGAGCTGCTGTTCCGCAATAAAGTACAGAATCAATAAATATCCCTGGAATAGTGCAGTGGTTCTACTTTTTTTGCCTTGAGCAACTGATCCTCTGGCCGAATAAAAAAGCTACTTCAAAGTAGTTGGTTAGTAGGATTGTGAGCGGGCAAAAATGATCATAGGTGTGTTGTTAAGGGAGGAAACAAATTAAATCTCCCCCCACCCCCACCAAAACACACACACACACACATGCACAGACACAAGTTTGATTATTTGGGCAATTTGTGTTTGACATGTTTTCCTGCCAACAAGTAAACTTGTGAAAAGCCCTTTACTGAATTATTTGTCCTGCAGTTCCCTTGAGGCATTTGTCGGCGTCATACTCCGCTTGGTAAATGTAGTTCACCAGCTGAGAAAGTTTCCTCACATTAAGCCTCACAATGTTACTGCCCATGTCACTTACGGCTCTTCTCCAGAAATCCTCAAAGGATTTGTGAGTGAACATCCTTTGAAGCTCTTACTGAGGGAATAACTCCAAAACTGCTTACAGAAAAAGCAACAAAAGAACCTTGTTTGTACACTTTATGCTTCACTGCCATTTGCTGAGCAGTCAGTGCTTCCACCACCTTAAACTGCAAAAACGAATAAATAAAAATAAATGAAGGTTTCAACTTTATTTTTACAGCTATGTAAAGCAGCTCAGCATGACTACCAAAGACATAACATTTGGTTTTCAGTATTAATTACTGTATAGGCCTGCAGAAATTACATTTCATTATAAAGCTCCGACTCATCTGGCACTCGTGAATTTATGACAACAATGATATCATAAGAGAGCCCGTAATTAATGTTTATTAAATTGTTCATTATTAAACTTTGAGATCAATATTGCAATAAGTAAAGTCTACTTTGTGCAGCATGAGTTCATTAGAATGTAAACTGTACTGGTAAAATAAAGTCGTGTTTTCCTTCCAGTAAATAGCCCACTTCGTTAATTTAAAATGCACAGTACTATCAATGAGTGAAATTATGTGAGCCAGTTCAAAGCAAGATATGAGGAGATGACCTCAAACAGCCATGAATGTCCAAGCATTTGCAGAAGTGGCAGAACATGGGGGATGGGCAGGACCACCAACAAGCCTTTAAGTTTTAGAGTTTGAATGATAGAGGACAAGCCTCCTGAGAAAATCGATTCAGGAGAGCTGACGGAGGAAAAATGTAGAATCCAGCACGGTCTCGCACCTCCATCCATTCTGGAGATCTCAGAAGAAGATAAGGCACCAGATAAAAAGGGTAATTTCCCCCTCCTGGCCCAGGACATTGTGCGTCAAGGTCATTGTAGGAACCTTGGTCTCCCAATCGCCTCAAGTGGTGCTGGGTGTTTTGTCCCCACCTGAATGCTTCCAGATAAGCCTTTGTTGTGGGACTGACGAGAGGAAATCAGAAAGGGATGTTTGATCAATCACTCGGTGCTCGGGCATCAATGCTGCACGGCAGCTGAAGAACTGACCTGCGTGGGACATTGCTCTTGTATCATTGAGCAAAATGAATGAGAATAATTGTGAATGCTGAATTGAAACTATAGAAACAAACAGCACATAATAAATGCATTCTACCAAATACAACAGTACAGTATAGCCCCATGGTAAGTAACTGGGCTTGTAGCTGAATGGTTGTGGGTTTATTCCCAGTTGGGACTCTGCTGTTGTATATTTGAGCAGGGTTACCCAACCCAAATTGGGGTCCCTCTGGATAACAGCATCTACTAAATGTCACGATGTAATGTAATTCTACACAGGTTGCCCTGCATGAGGATGTCTACTACATAAAATGAGTCCTGGATCATCTCAGTCGTGTTCAACAACTAAGGAACCACTGGTAGACCATAGGGCTAGGCAATATGGCTATAAAATTCTCTCTCTGTATTTTCAGATTTTTGGCAATGTACGATACTTTCGCAGGAGAACACTAGCGTTTCCCACAGGTTGAGAATTTCATTAGCTATCTAAGCAATCGTTAGCTGGGTGGACGCTGATGCTTGCTAAATGCTAGCTAACATTGATCCAAATAATGCTGCTAACTTTTCAGTCTTGGTTACGGCCGAAGACACGTTATTTTGAAGAAACAATACATAACAATGGCTAAATTTTACAGATTTTTAAAAACGTTAAAAATTTTTGTTACCTGGCACAGATGCGGTCACACGATTGTCCTAATTATGTTCACGTTCAGGCACTGTCCTCCCTATTCTGCTCCAAGTACGCAGGCTACGAGAGGGAGGGGGGAAGGCTAGCTCACAACGCGAAATGAGTCGGCGGTACGTCGAGCTCATTGCTCTCGTCCTCCATGTCTGCCAAACAGGTACGTCTGCCACAAGCTGTGCAGTCAACTGGCTCGGTCTTCAAGAATATAATTTGGCCGCATAAAGAACATGCAGAGTAACCACAACGCTATATTCTTGATGTGGCCTAATTCTGTACCATCTACAAAACGATATAGAATATACGATCAATATTCAATTCATTGCCCGGCCTTATATCATTACAATAAAAATAAATAAATAAATAAATAAACACTGAATATTCATATGATCCAACAGGGAAGTCATTTTTGGCATGAACTTATGCTTCAGAGGAGCTAAACAGCGATGAAATACCAAACAGTGCCAGAAAAATGAGCAATTATGCAGAAAAATGGGTATCCTTGAACTAAGCTATGACTAAAAACATTTAAGGAAAACTTTCCACAGAAAGCTTTAAAGCAATAAATTAAACAAATCATTGAATCCCAAATTCATTTATTGAAAAAAATTACATTTGGTTATGTAAAAATTAACACCACTCCTGTTCCCTGGCTTATCCAGGGCTCACAATAACAAAACTCTCTCCTTATGTGGCACAATCAATTTCAGAAGACACTGCTACAGCATGTACAATTGTTTGAGTGTTACTTCAGTATAAAATTTAATGAACCACAAGTTTAAACATTATGGCATATAACTATTTTTAGCAAGGTGCTGTGTATATACATATGTACGCTTTTGCAATATTTAAACCGGAAGGCTAGCCACTACGATGGTGGATCATCCCCATGAATAGCTTTATACTGGGCCATCTCTTCTGGAAAAACCTTTCCCAACTCAGAAATGAGAAGACTTTTAAATTTCTGAAAAGAAAGGGGAACAAAGGGAGGAAAATTAGACTGAAGGAGCAACGATTTTAATATTTGTGCCAACTGATGTTTCCAAACAGATCTAACTGTGATATAAGTTAGGTGCACAACAGGTATGGATACATTTACAAGCTAATCACTCTGTTTAGTCATGTTTATTGGACCCTGTGTTTTCCCCTTAATTTGTATCCGACTTGATTTTTCTTAGGAAGGACCAACTTCCAATCACAAATCACAAGTTTAAATTTATCAAAACAAAACAACATCAAATAAACAAATGGAATGCACAATAATATTGCTGCTGGATTGGTATCAGTAGATAATAGGGTTTAAAAATAGTTTTGGCCCCAAAGAGAAGATTGAGGTCTATATGCGGCAACAAACACGCTCCACATGTGATAAGCTGCTGATGCCGCAAATTAACTTGAAATGTCATACTGAAAAAGTTACCTAATCATAATTAGCTGAAACCCTTTTCATTCTACTTGCAAACCTCATGCTGTTAAGATGTACAAACCCAGTAGCATTCAAGACTCGGTGCTCTGCTTAATGATAAAGTTGAAATATTGCGATATACATATAAAATGTAAAATGTCTTTTTTCCGTCATTAAGTGATGCTTTGCTACTTCGTTTATGAATACTAAAATTTGGTGACGGTTTTCATTTGTGATATAATGTAAATCACAGAGGTCTCGGCATCGCCAAAATGGTCAGGTCAAGTATCGGCTATTGATTACGGCCCTGACTGTCCATTTCGCGCCACCATAGTATGCAATTAAATGAAGGCCAGCAAGCATTTGTGCTTAAGGAACCAAACCATTTCGAGAAAACAGATGTGAGGTGATGTGTCCAACAGTGTACCTACCGTCATGGTGTCAATCTTTCCTTTCACCTGTTCATTTTTTGCCAGGGCTCTCTCCAAACACTCTTTAGTGTACAGCTGAGGGTTACGACCCTGATCAATGTATCTGTAGAAATAATCAACATATGATACAGTAACAAATTAAAGTCACGGCGGTAATGAATGGCTCGTCAGTGAAATAGCAAAAACAAAATACGTGTTAATATAGCGCACACGAAAGGAATTTCATTATCATTGCTTCAAATTTTTTTACACGCTGCGAGTACATTTTATAGCAATTAATTAGCCTTGCTGAGTAGTGGTGGCAGGCACTCAGAAATAACTTACTCGAATGCTTCCAAGGGTACATTAATATCGTGCAGTTGTTGTCGACACTTCTCAATGTCCTGCAATCCTGTGATCATGAAATTTCTGAAACGGATGAATCATTTAGTTAGCTACCTAGCTAGCACACCATCAAATCTTAGTTAAATACAAGCTTGCCAACTATGCAACTACATTATTCCCTAAAACAAGGCCATTACGTTAATTCGTTATGTGTATCTCAAACAAATACAAAGACGAGGCTCAGAAAATAAAATTAATTTACAATAATTACTACCAGTTAGCTAATCACACTCTTAGCTAGCTAACTAGCCAGTAGAAACCAAAACATGCTAACGTTACCTTTGGAAAGTTAAAGTTGTCTCAGTAGTACTCTCATGGAGTGTGAACTCATATTGCATACATAAGGAAACTAGATAAATAAAAAAAGTTAGCGAGCCACCAAGCTATCTAATGTTAACAAGCTAGACATACTTACAGTTTTTGGTTCAGCCCTGTCTGACTACTCGGTTGGAAGTCGCTGACGATGATTCCTAGCTGTCTGATATTTTCTATGAACTTCTCCAGATGCTCTTCGAGGTTATCGAAATTTTCAGCCATGTTACACTAGCTAAACATAAACTCCTACCATACACCCCTCGGGTCAATATTACTGAAGAATACGATCAAAAATCATACAATTCTACCAACTGAAACAAAGCAAACGCATACTAAGGCTGTTCACACAGCGTCCATTTCGTTGAACTGCTTTCCGGCAGAATATTATCCAATCGTAAACCATGATATACAGTTGCTCTGGTAACACTGAAAATCCGTAAACCAATTTAGTGTTCAGGTGCACCAGTTTACGGCGAATTCAGCGAAAATTCGCTTATTCTTGAAAAGGGTAATCTGCACATGAAACAATCGAATAAACGGAACAATGTAACCATAAAACTATTAAATTCCCGCAGCATCTGCAAAAAAAATATTTCCGTAAAGTAGTGTAACTTGGTACATTACAAAGAGTTATAGTTTTTCTATCAGTTTGTAAACCATATCATTTTTTGTAAATAATAATAACATAAATACTAAAAAGGAATTATCATAAGACCTTACCATGAAGATCTGATCAAATGGCACCATTTGTAAATACTTCAGTAAATATGCAACTGAAATGGGCAAAATTATTTCAAATGTAGCCTACTTTGTTGCCACAGCTTACAGTTTTTTTGTAGCCTATTGTATGATTTGTTATTATTATTTTTAATTATTCAATAATAATGCTTTAGAAACCCAGAAATTAAACTCACAAAGTACAGCATGTTTTGCAACATGTTCTGTTTAAATGTTTTTTACTCCGCAAATAAAACAATGATGTAGGCTATCAGAATACGTGGAAATAATGCACCTATAACATTTGCCTCATAAAGCAGTGGTGCCACATTTTGGTCAAGGGTCTGAAAGTCTGATGAATATAAAGTTTGATTCAATACCATGACAACACAGGCAGAAAATGCTTGGAAATTTTGCTGCACATTTGACTTCTTTGGTTCCATGCTAAATATTTTATTTCAGTTCATTTTTCATTCATGGGCCCTGGCAGCTGGTCACTACTGTTTATTTAGAATTCTAGATAATTATTTGCGTAAAATACTAATATAAACTTACTCTGAGTAATGGACTGGCCAGGGGAGTCATGGAGGGATATGATGACAGGTCAGTCTGAAATTTCCCCCCTATAACTCCTTCCTATCTGCTATGGGACATTCAGCTTCTGACAAACAAATCTATGAATCTCCCTCAATCTGTTTTTAAATCACAGGCTTACTCTCGTCTAGATCTTCAGTAAAGAATCAAACTGCCTCCCAACAGTTTTCATATCATACAATTTCCCTCATGCAGTGCCAATTATTTTGCTTCTTTGACAGTTTGATTTACTTGAACTCTTCAGGTTGAAGTGACCCTGAGGGCAGAATTCAGCGGGGTAACCATTGGTTAACATGACCACACTATCGTATCAGTTCCTGGACTGTTTTTTTTTTCTTTCCCCCATCCGCACACCATTACTCTGTGTATACCATTTATCACATATCTATTGACTGAAGCAGTGGAATAACATTTTCAGATTGAAAAGTGTGAACTGAATATGTACTGTATTCATTAATGACAACCTGGAAGGCACTAATATGGAAGAAAAGTGATACAGCAAAAAAAAAAAAGATTGACAGAAGAAGTTGGCAAGAATAAAATAGGTAATCTGATGACACACTTAATCTTCTTAATGTTGCCTAAACTGCCCGTTTTCATGTCTCAGTTATAGAACCTGCACATCTGAGTTATTTTTCTACCAAGCAATTTTCTGCCTGAGTAATGGAGTTTCATATTATGCCATGGCCGACAATCCCCATGCAATTTCGTCTTCAGTTAGCACAGCGCAGCACGTGGGGGCTCTTGGATGCAGTTTTACATAATCATTTCAATTGAACGTGGTTGCAAACCTAATCACACAAATAAAAACACATTTCCCTCTTATGTGCTTATGTAAGTACAGTAATTTTCACCCTTTGTATTTTCTTAACTATGCTACTGTGTCCCTTATTTGGTGAAAAATTAATTGTACAGCTAATTTCCACCAAAAAAACAGATCTATTCAGGGTGAGCTGCAGTGTTTACAGCTTCATATTTTATTGAACCCACTGAGGTCATGTGCCCTACTGGAGGCTCTGAATATGGAACTGTAACCCACAGGACCAGTAATCCACAAATCTGATCAGTGACCGATATGCTGCACGACAGACACCTGTCTAAACAAACCAGCAGGCTAAATATTGATGTATGTAATCCTATAAATATCAGGGACTGATACTTTAAATGTGTGGTAATGGACTGCGAGACTTCCATAAAGTGAACTATAGTAGCAATCATACTCACGATGAATAAATGAGCGTAGGCTACTAGTAATTACAAACAGATTTTTAAAAAGAATGGTAATGTCTTGAGAGATTCAAGATGAGTTTTACGTAATCTATCGGCCTTCCAATATAATACGATAGCATTGACTTCCAGCTAAGAGTGGTTTGAGTGGGGACAACAAAAACTGGCCAACCAGGTATGTAATGCTGTAGGTTATAGTCTACACTAAATATTTCCACAGCTTGCATAGTATTGTTTACTTTATTTTATTATTTTATTTTTTGGAATAAGTTGGCCTAAGCTTAACACTAACGAAACGAGACACTATATAATTATTTGTTAATTAATTGTTCTTGATGGAGTAGACTGTGGCCCTTACTTAAATCTTTAAGGCTAGGTTGATTCGGTTCTTTTAAAGATTAACGAACCCCGCGTTAGTGCGGTGAGAAGTATTAATCGGATGGCGAAATAAAAGATTCGTCAAAAGCTTTTTCAGATACGACAGCTGATCCATGAAAACCCCAGCCCACTTCGCGCATATATTACTCGGTGCGGGAGGCGTATTTATTCATTCAATCCAGGTACAGCGGAAGCTGTTTTACGTCCCGAGCGTTTGGCTGCTTCTATTTGTGTGCTCCCTTCGCTAAGGATTATCAGATTGGTTCGTTCCAAACAGCATTAGAGCTAGCGCTGCCGCAGCTGCAGTTACATCAAAGCTTTTACCTCTGCAAAGTCAGATCGACTGGAAACTCTGGATTAAACGGTCACGTATTTTTGCAGCCGATAGAGTACTGTTTCGTTACGCGCATTTTTGCGGGATACATTTAAACAGACGTCTGTACAAAAAAAAAACAGTTACCACCAAGGGTAAGTCAATCTGTCGAACATAACCTTGGACAAAGAAACGTATCGTCCATTTAAATTGAGATGTGATTATTTGCGTGAAAAGGATACGGGGACACAGGAACATTTGTGATTATATTTAAACGCAGCGAAGTGCATGAAAAATAGCTAACTGGAGGACGCGAGTATCCTATCCGCAGCCATATCCGCACAACTGCAGTCAACAACATCACCGACCTGTCAAATTTGCTGCAACGAAGAGCCGGGAATTGCACCGAATTGATTTTAGTATCGTTTGCGTAACAAAGTAATTACATAACGTAACGCATTTGACGGAATTGTTATATGATTAGCCAGCTTTATTGTGTAACTTAATTTTCTATAATGGCTTTTGTGCTTTCGTTCTGAGCTCGTTGAAACGATGCACTGAAATCGGGGGGCTTCATGCAATCGCCCAGTGGTTATCTTCAGAGGCTGCAGTAGGCAAGGTATTTTTTCGTCGGTATTAAAGCTAACACCATTCTGGAAATTTAGTGAACACGACCTGAAAGTCAAGCGGAATAATGGCCACTCTTCTACGGAAAATAGGTCTCATTCGGCTTCATGATCGAGACACGGAGGATCCGAAGCATCACCAAGGCTCCCTAAAAGGAACGAAAGGAAACCAGAAAAATAACAACATTAAGCACTGCAACACCAGCAACAACGAGAGCAACATTCTCAGCACTCCTGAAATAAAAACCAAGAAATCGGAGCAATCCAGTAAAGACAAGCCGACCGGTAAGGATAAACAGGGCAAGGACATGAAGGAAAAACAGCAAGGAGGTGGCAAGGCGACCAGTACCTCGCTACCACCGTTAGCGCCGCACAGACAGCATTGCACCCAGGTTCGGACGAGGAGATTGATGAAAGAACTGCAAGAAATCCGGAGGCTAGGTGACAACTTTATAACGGTCGAATTGGCCGACGACAACCTCTTTGACTGGAATGTGAAGTTACACCAAGTGGACAAAGACTCTGCCCTCTGGCAGGATATGAAAGAAACCAACACCGAGTATATATTGCTGAATGTGTCTTTCCCCGACAATTTCCCTTTCTCCCCACCTTTCATGCGGGTTCTCAGCCCCAGGTTGGAGAACGGCTACGTACTCGACGGAGGAGCTATTTGCATGGAGTTGTTGACACCCCGCGGATGGTCCAGTGCTTACACAGTGGAGGCGGTGATGAGACAGTTCGCAGCGAGTCTCGTAAAAGGACAGGTGAGGGTCTTTATTTTTTTCTATGCGGGTTCATGCGCATGTGTCCATAACATTATAATACGATAGGTCCTACATAAATGGTCAAATAGGTAATAAACAACCGTGCTGAAGAGTTTTTTCCCCCAATGTATACAATATCCTGCGCTTTGTGCATACTGCGTATGTTATTTTAGTCAGACTCCCAAGCATACGTGATCACACTGCATGCAGATTACCAGTGGCATAAAATGGTAGGCTATTGCAAAACCTACCGTATATGCTGCTATTTGCTAAGGCGTGCTTGCACTGCAGTGCTAAAAGAGCATGCGTAATCCAGAAAGTACATGGGTTCGTGAGTTTAATGGTGTAAAACCAGTTTTATGTATACTCGCTAGAATGTCAGTCAGTTTCACTCTATTTCACTCTATCCCTGGAAATCTGAAATTCAAACACCCACTGTGATCCAGTGGGGATTTGACATCTGTGTAGTGTGTCTCCTGGGAATTGAACCCATAACCTTCTGGAGCCATTATATTGAAGGAGGAATTGAGAGCAATTGTTAATTTCAAAAGAAAAGACTGAATTAATAGATCATTTTTGCTAATGTGCTGTGTTTTGATATGAGTTTTGAATATTTATTTCCAAAGATCGACAGACTAGTCTTCAAGGTTCCAGTTTCCCTTGGGCAATGCAAAAACTAAGCAGATGTTTTACATTTTTAGCATGATTTGTGAACATTTGAAGATTATTTAAATCCCTTTTTGTTATAAGCATCTAATCAGAGATGCTTGCGTACGTCCTCTCTTCTTCGTTCAGGTTTTGAGAATTCATACCAATGACGCCTTCAATCGTTGACCCTTGTTGTTCATTAGCTGTTGAGTGCCAAGGTATCTACTGGTCATTTTGATTTCATCCTTCAGACTCTGTCACCATGGCGACCCTGGATTCAGTTGCTGTGATCGCTGCATCAGTCAATCTGTGATATATGGTGCATGCATTTCTTAAAATGGAGACTTGTTCAGGGCGCAGACATTTTGCACCTCAAAGCATCCGTTCACTGTGGAAATTTCAGTGGTGCCGAGTTTCGTGAATCCTAGCTGCAATTAAGTGTCAATGTTCCGAGGATTCTAAGCTTCAAACTATTAGTTTTGAAGACCTGAAGGCATTGTAAAATAAGCATTTTCATTAAACAGCCTGAAGGATACATGGAGAATTAACATCATGGCCCTTGTTACAACATCAAACTCCCAGAGGGGCTGAAGATAATTATCTAGGAGTGAAAAGATTGATCTTTTACTCTCATGACAGAGATGAATGCCTGGTAAGCAATAAAAAGCCCCTTCCTTTAATACATATTTTCTCACAAGCTTTTTAATCGCCACACTTTCAAGGAGTTGGCAGTGATTTATGAAAATGCATTTTAGCTGCCATCCTTTCAACGTGCTTGCAGTTCTGTAAAAAAAAAAAAAGGCATTATTTTATCTTGATTTTTCGAATGTGTTTTAGAGGTATCCAATGCCGTTAATATGTTTGGCAAAGGGACGTCATTCTAAAGCTCTTCACACTAATCAAAAGACAGTGTCTTCCAGCACTTAATGTTCTTGACTGAATCCAACTTAACCAGGGTGATGATTTCAACACATAAGGTCATGGGAAGGAGTTCTAAAGATTATGAACATTTTTTGGATATACAGTAAATATAAGGGTCCTGAATTGCATACATAAAATGCAGTAAGGATGTGTTACTTGCCTATGGCTATAATCAATATAGTACACAAATGCTGTTGCCTAGTGTAAGAGTAGTATAAGTATTTCAAAGTGAATACTCAAAGTAGATATATTTTAAAGTATTGAGCCAATTCCTTCATATCAATGGAATTCCTGATGATTTCAAGGTTTCTTTTTAAAGCAGTGGATAGAGTGAACCCCATTTCGAATTGTATTTACTTCTCATTGATTAACACTAATAAATTATTTTTACATTCATTTTAGTGTAAGTATTGTTGGTGGTGTATTTCTCTGACTACATTGCAGTGGTACTTTAAAAATATGGTACTGTAGGAATTTCGAGATATTTTAAGCCTTTCTGGATTTCTTTCTAAGCTACAAAATGATTTGAATAGGAATAGCCTACCTTGAAGTGTTGGTTTTCTTTTTAGGAATGTGGCCGGAACATCATACTTCCACGTATCTTATTTGATGGACAGAGAAATAGGTCTAGTTTTTAACTACATATATATTATTGTGTAAAGGATTTTCAAAATCCAGTTTGTTGTCTATTTGCCTGTTCATGCATTTACAATTTTTTAAATGTTGGAAAAAAATTTAATTTATATATGTGATTGCTAGCAACCCCAGATTGTAAAACATTTAGACTAGGCTATGATTTCTTGGTTCAAAAATGTTTGCATTGTCCATATTTTGAAAACCATGGGCCCAAGATATAAAATACGGTAGCCAATAGGCCTATATTGAATATATGTTTAGTAATTGTTTTGATTGGTACAGTTATATACAATTCCATTCTCCTACTCTTTTTATCATTTTTGTCATTCCCT